>NC_133024.1:106282222-106596250 GCF_048771995.1 Taeniopygia guttata | reverse complement strand
ATGCACTCTTTACCTGTATAAGAATTTCACACACATTGGTAGGGGATAGATGTGTAGCAAATTTGCAGTACATGAACATGTATCACATGTACATTCAAAAATCATGAAGGTTTGAACCTTCTTGTTCAAACCCCTATTTTCTGCATTCTGGTATCTACATTCCAGTGGATGTCAGCTTCAGGACCATCTGCATTTAAAAAATTTCATCCCTTTCTCCAGATATTCTCAAGACTTCAGGTACAAGTGCCTGCTGTTTTACTTTGAAAGACTTTTACAGAGAATATTGTTCTACTATTAGTCTGCAGTGTACTTCACCCTTTTGATCTTGGCTCACTCAGTCTGATTGCTTATATTCTACACAAGATTCTAAAGAATTATGGATCCATTTTGGGCAACAGATGTTACATGTTGGTCTTCTGATGTGAATTATAGGTGCAATACTGATGCTACTTTTGCTTTATGGCTCCTAGAAGTAATTCCCAGATCTTGAATCTGAAGAATGCTCTGGTCATATCATTGTTCTCTGTGAGGACAAGGCACAGATTTGCAGCATCTTTCCTTCCACAAATCTTATTTTGTACATAAAACCAGTGCTCAAGAGGAATGCCATTATATGCACTAAATAGGTACTGATCTGGATGATTATAAGGAACTTGGCTGCTTAGTAGAAAGGATAGTGCTGTACACATCCAAAAAGAAAGCCTACACCTGATTTAAATTAATAAATTTTTTGTTGTTGTTTTCTGTAGTGCTGATCTTGAATTTTAAAGTTTAGCTGTCTCTTAACTCTGTTAACTAAGCTCAGTATATGAGGACGCAGAAGAGAGATGCATGAATCACGGAATGAGAAATTGTAATATGAGGCTAAGAGAAATTATGGATTTAATAGAACACACTGAATACTTATTTCTATGGAGCTTAGAAATTTCTATAATTTGTATGAATGGAAAATCCCTCTGAAAGAATTTCTCATTGTACCTAGACTCTGAAGACCTATTTGTTCCATCAACAGGAACCCCTGCTTGACACTTCTTTCAGGAGACAAAAAAAAAAGGCAAAAAGGCAAACTGGAGCACTGCTAATACCTGCCAGTTTATTGCAGCACTCCTGGAAGTGGCTTTATCCTAATGCCAGCTGAAGAAGGTGGATTGACCTTGTGTGTTCATATTTAGAAATACAAAAAGACTTGTGTTCAGCCTATGTAAGCTACATGAAAGAGACAGTTGAAGCGTTGCTTTAGCAATTTCCTAGTGTAATGAGAGAATATTACTTGTTCAGGGAAGGCTGAGAATTGCTCGTTGATTTCTACTGAAAGACAGGCATTATGATGAATGCAAATTTTGCCTTCCTTTATAAGTTACTGCTCCACTGATGCAGTTTTTCTCAGTGTCACTGGCTCATCTGGAGGTGAAATGCTGTGTGACTTTCAGACTCACTTGATAGTCTGGAGTCTTGAAAGGGGTGAGCACTACCAACACAAATGGGCTGCTGCAAGTTCACAAGGACATGCAGTGCCTCTCAGACACTTCACAGAGGTAGACTCCTTTTCCCCCAACTATTTTCCAGTCATTAGGACACAGGAACAAGCCCTTGTGGTGCCTTCTGGGCAAAGCAAAGTGAAGAGAATTAGGCTGCAGCACACAAAACATGAAAGCATAGGAGGGACGAAGGATCCTTGCAGGCAGTGACAGAGCATCATAAGATCAGTGCTCAGGAGATAAAAGGAACTGATGGCAACACTGCAGAGCCCTGATGTATCACAGATACCAGGCAGATGTTTGCAGCATTTGCTCTGCTGCCAGATCCTTCTGTTGTTTCTGGGCGATCATCCATTTACTCTGTTGCCTCAGCTACAAGTTTTTTCTTTCCTGCCTGACAGCTGCAGATATCCGTTTTGGCAAGCATCCGTTCTGCTTCACTTGCTCAGTCTTCCCTGCTCAAAGAGAAACTTGGTTTCTTTACATACAAATTCAAAAGGTCTGTCACTGATTAGTGTCCTTCTTGGACAATCTTTTTCCTGTCTACAAATTCCAAATGTAGGACATGGCAAAATTATGAGAAAAGATAAAGAGGAAGAATACCCTAAAAGAATCTGAACAGAAAGAATTCTGTCACTTCTCAGAGACTCCTTAAATGATCTCTAATGGACATTAATATACTATACACTTGATTAGTATCCAGCTGTTTTCCTGTTTGGAGATGCATTTCTGTTTCTACATGTACACAAGAATTTAGTGACAAAAAATAAATGCATTCATAGTCTCAAAATCGTTCTTACTTTGTAGGATGAAGAAAACTCATCAATCTTTGCAGCACATACTATTAACTGAACATAAACCAAGGAGAATGGTAAAGAGAAAAACAGAGTAATCAACAAATAAACTCAACTTGGTACTGAAACTTTTGCTTCTTTCTTAAAACTGTTGAGTAAAAATAATTAATGCAAAGCAGAAAAGCTCCTATTCTTTCTCTTTGCCCTCAAAGAAATCACTGTACTTGCAAAAGCATCAGCACAACCTTGAAAATTAATTTGGTGAACTTGAACCTGTTACAACTGGTTTTCACACAGAACTGAGACTAATTTTTGCTGTAAAAATAGCAGTTTCATATAATTCAACAGAAGGAAAAACCATGAGGAACCTTTTCTGTTAATTTGTGCTGGTAAGGTATATGACAATTGTAATCATATTTCATTGTTGTCTGCAGAAGAACTCTTGATGCTGCCTAAAATACCTGTCAGTACTTCAGGATGTGAAAAATACCCTTAAAATATAATTCATGCAATGCTTGCAATGCTGAATATATTGCATATCAATATCTCCTCTGTAACTGGTTTCTGTGGATTCCTTTTGATAACAGTGCTAAAATGTGAGTGAGAAATGTCTTATTTTCATCCTAATCTCCTTACCTCAGTCAATGTCAGGAGAAGTCTCTGTCTGTATTATTTTCTGCTATGGTCTTTGTCATGAAAATGAAGCATCAGGATGTTCATTTCCATCAGAAGAGAGCTAGAAAAGTAGAAACAGGAACTGAACACTGCAGATCATTTTCAGAACTGTAGAAGGAACATTGCTGATATTATTATGAATGACAATAACTGAAATGTAAGTTAATTTTTTTTTTCTAGGAATAGAATATGTTAAAAATTTTCATAGCTAAAATAGTATATTATTTCCATGCATAGATTTTCACAAAATGCAAAATGATTTAGGAATTCAAATTCCTTGATTTGAAACAGCACTTCTCTTTCAAAGGCAAAGAAAAACTTAAATATTTGAGTCACTGTCTTATTGCATACTAGGGAATAATTACTCTTCAATTATGCAATTTTCCACTCCTAACAATGTGGGAGTGGCTCACACCTGACAGTTCAGATCATCAGAATTCCCAGAGTGAATCACACAGTGCAAAGGGCTTGTGGTGCTGCATTAATGGTGCTGCTCTGTGATGTGTGTGCCATGAGCGTTTTGATATCTTGTTTATATGATGAGAGCACTAACAAAGTTTGGGTGCAAGGGTAGCCCAGCATGATTCTTCACTTTACAACCACAGGGATGAGCAAGAGCACAAACAGAACAGCTTTTTTCACTTCAGGAAAGCTCTGATTTGTTCAAAGTCTGCAAAGTGAGGAACATTTCCCAAAAAAATCGCAGACACAGCAACACTGAGTTCTGTTTTTAAAACAGAATGGTAAGACCACCAGCTTCTCCCATGAAGTTACCACCTGGTTAACCTGAAGTTATCACTTCATGGGAACTGAAACTGCCTTCTTTTTGCTCTATCCCTCTTCATTCCTCTTGCTGTGTCTCAGAATCATGGTGCTGCACACAGATTTGTAATAAAACATCCATTTGACTACTTCTGGAAGAACTCACATGAACATTTTGCACTGCCCTGCTTGGAATCCCTGTAGATCCATTATTTGATCCCCTGTTCCCCAAGCAGGCAGCCTGATAAACATGATGCAGCAGTCCTAGTCCCATCAATGATCACTAGGAAAATCCTATTTTACAGGGTCCTCCCCCACCTCTAGGAAACCCTACAAAGTCCTCTCCTTTCCAGTTCCTGTGGAAGGGAATATTCTTTTTGAAATTTCCTTTGAAATAAAACATGCATTTCCAATGCCAAGCAGGGAGTTGTCTGGCAATGATTCAAAACTAAGTAATTCATAATATTTCCAATGCACTCAATAAATAGTAATGGTTGTAGTAAAATATTATCACTTCATATTGAAAAAAAAAATATCCTGAAATCTGGAAAGGTATTTAATGTCAGTAAAAAAGAAAAATGATAATTTTTCTCGGCTACTCTTTTAGGAATATAAGTGATTTAACACATTTAGTTGTCTCACTTCAAACATTCTGCTCTTTCTTCTTTTAATCATGCACAGTGGAAGGGACTTTTACTGGATTTGAATATATTAATGTGAGATGCTGGGGGAAATCAGTAACTGTTGAGACAGAATTGTTGCTGCTCATAGGAGAGAGATGTAAAAAACCTGGAGTCAGGACCCTGACACATTAAGCAAACACCCCCTTCTCTGCTGCTGAGGGATGAAGATATCTTCCAGAAATATGTCAAATAATTGCAAGTTACTCCATAGTTTAGAGCTATAGATCTAAACCAGGAAACCTTACTGTGCATTCTCTAACCTATATTTTACTGTTCAAAGTGAGCTTTGATTTCATAATGCTGGCATGGTCTGCTAGCACAGTAATATAAGTTTCTGTATTTTAAGAGAAATATTCCTAAAATTGCTCAGGGAAAACACTTCTTACAAAGATGCAGGTTTTCTTTAAAAATTATGTGCATTTTTGCCGAATATTTCAAGTTAAATTGGACGTGATTATAAATAGAGAAGCCTTCAAAAGCATGTAAGGCTTCAATTCACTTTTTCCCTTTTGCCTGGAACTCCTCCTTCTCAGCCCTTCCAAACATTTCTTATTTGTATGAAGAGTCTGTCTATTTTGTTTGGTCTGTTAGCAAGATATGTTCCATAAACAGAATAGAAAGTGAACTCTTGTCACCAGTTGGCACAGTTCACTCCCATTCAGATAAGAAACCACATTGTGTGATTTATTGCAGCTCACCTCCCCCTAGTCTCTTAATTTCTTGGACAAAACCAAGGGAACAAATTCCTTCCACAGATCTTTAAAGCTGTTCCTTGGACAATTTTATTTTTAACAGTAACATTTTTTCATCTTTATACCCATTCCAGACTGTTTCCAGAGCAGCTCTCCCCAAAGCATGGCAGAGCTTCCTGCTCCCATTTTCCTGCTCTAACAGTTGAACCTGGGGAAGGCACACTTTCATTTAACCTTGCCTTTGAAATTCTGTGTAAGCAGCCAGTTAAAATCAAGTAGCCAATGTAAATAATTGATCTAATCCTTGTGTTTGAGGAAAAGGAAGTTGCAGGAGGAAGAACTAGAGAGGCCAGCAGGAAGGGCTTATAGATTAGAAGTGGTTTAGGCTTTTGTAGTGGAGTGAGGATTTGATGTACAGACAAGTGACATCCTTGACAACCAACACGGCAGACCTGGCTATTAAAATTTCCTTACAACAGGTGTCAAAGTTGCATTGGTAGTTCCTTTATCCCTTTATCCCTTTATTCCTGCTTTTGGACAAGACCATTTTTCACAACATTTTATTTTGTGTTGATAAGCAGAAATTTTTTGCATTCTGTTCATATGGTTAGGAAGTCCCATAGGACCAAAGAATGTTCTCTTTATAGTGACTAACTCCAGAGCCAAGGAAGTCATCGTACATCCTAAGGTGGGCTTACAAGGAGATCAAGCAGATAGTCAGGGTACGTAGTTAGAAAAGGAGTTTAGCGAGGCAGGGAAGAAAGCCACCTGAATATTTACCTACAAATCCATACAGATCAGAAATGTGAGGGGAAAAACTCATATTATCACTCATATTATTTTCAAGAACAAATGGGTGGGGTACTGGAGGGAGTACTGTGTTTAATCAGTAATGACAAGAAATTTGTGTTAGGACAGGCACAGAATAAGGTCAAATATACAATCTTTGTAAGCTTGTCTTTCAAAGGATGGCAAATATAAAGACATATAAAGACAAGAATATTCTATTCATGTTAAATGTAAAGAATTTTCATCACTAATATTTTCTACTAAAGTAACTGCACACTCCACTGCATGGTAGCCTACTTTAGGCTGCTTCTGAAAGATGTGCATTGCCAGGAAGCTTTGTAGATCACACTGTAGATGAGTGTCCTGACTGGCAGTGAAGAAAATTCTGGTGTGACACTTAACAAAAACATGTCAAGAACCAGACTTTGCAAATTGCAGGTATCCAGGTTAGGGTTTAGTACTGACAATAATAAACAACAATAATAATTTGTTGTTGTTGTTGTTTGAAGCTGAGAAGCAACTGCTACAGCTCAATGCTAGATTCACCAGCAGGAAGGTGACAGCAAATAAACGACAGCTGTGTTTGCTGTGACTTTCATTTTATTTTGAATTATTTATAAATAGCACTAGGTGCAATTTAGGCAATACCACATGATATGGCCTTTAAATTATTAGTTGTTTTTTTCTCTTGAATTTACTGAGCAGGTAGGAGCTAGATGGAAGATAATGTCAGTGAGGTGCAGAGCACAGTTCTTTTCAGACCTATGACTCCTGTGGTCACTTCAGCAATAATGAAGTTTTGAGTGAGCTTTCAGAAAGATATTCAGCTAGTGCTTTAATATAAGAATGTGCTGCAAAGTACTCAACCACACAAATACTCCTCAAACAGGACCATCTGTGTATATCACAATGCTGACAGAAAAGCAACCTAAAAATGGAGTGAGATGAAGCAAGACCTATTGCTTTGTTCTTGTCCTCCTGCAGAGCACACTGGTGTTTTGTTGTACCATCCCCAGATAACAATAAATGTTAATACCGTGTAATTCTCCCATTTGATGTCCCATTCAAAGGCACATCACCTATTTTCCATTTGTGATTTTGGTGTTCTTCTGTTACCTTGCCTGGAATATGCACAGCCCTGACATGCTCAGTCAGGAGCTGACCCTTTTGACCCTTCTGATTTGGCAGTCATTTTTCTGTTGCCTCTCCTTTGCTCCTCCAAGCTCCTCCATGTCAGCTAATACCTGAATATCAATGCTGGTTGGGTTTTTCCCCTATCAGTTTCTCAAAATCAGAAGAAATTTATAGTAAACATCTTCAAGGATCTGTGTGCAATATATTCTTTTAAAAATTACATTTCCAAGGATGCATGCAAAACATTTGACAAAGACAGCTGTCGTGTCATACTGCCCAAGCAAGCACTTGTTCTTACCTTGTCCTCCCCTGCCTGTCTGAAAGCATCTGTTGTCCCATCTCTGCTTTGGCAGAATGTTGAAGAAATTATTTTAGCTGTTTGCCCATCACTGCTAGTTGGCCTACCTACTAGACAGGGAGAAAAGAACATTCTACCTGAATGATAGACTGAGTCTAATACAATAGTTTTTAAAAAGTAATACCTGAACTGTGAATGAGGGTTGAGAATCTAAAATCATAACCTCCTTGTGACCAGTGTTTTCTACTTTTCCATGCAGGGACAAAGGAGAGCTGTACATACTGAGCAATGCTTTTAGCAAGAAAACATCAAGAACAGATTTCCTGAACTAGACCTTTCTTTTTGCTGTGCAGACTGACACATCAGCTGTGGAGCCAGCCTTCCTCCAACAGAGCAGAGCTATGTTCTGTAGGGAGGTGGTTCAGGAACTGAGATCTCTGACACACAAATAGGGGCTTGCAGTTGATGGGTTTGTTGTGCATACAGTTGGTGCACACTCTGATCCTACCTGTGTCAATTCTGCTCCACAAGGCAGTGTGAGCTTGGAACAGGGCAGGGATGGCACAGAACCTTTATATTTGAAGGCAAAGATTATGTTTTTCCTATCTTCTCTTTGCTTACTCGATAAGGAAAGGAAACTGCAACTGATATTTTTCAATAACATCCCCCTGAAAAAGCAGCATGTGATATTTTCAAATAATTACAAGCCAGGAGTCACTGCCCACAGTCCTTCCACTGAAAAAAAAAAAAACAAAAAACCCCAAAAAAAACAACCAACCAAAAAACACAAACTAAACAAAAAAACCCAAAACAAAACAAAAAGCCAAAAAAACTACTTTGGATCCAGAAGAAACTGGGGTGGTTTACTATTCATTTCCAGAGGACTTATGAAAAGGATGATAAGAGAGGGAGTAGAACAAAAGAAAGAAAGATTGAATGCACCATTAAGTATACCCAAGGAACACAATAATACACTTAATAGTCCAAAAATATTTAATTTTCCACTATCATGGACAAAAAAGTTTCAAGTACAGGAAACCCAGTTTGTAGGCAATCCAAATAAAACTTCTGATCACTAATTTGGAGAATGAGGAAAGAAGTGCACAATTACACATCAATTCACTCTACACCAATCCTCAAAACCACATTCTCATTCCCACTGAGAAAGCAGACAGTGAATAGGCTGAGGTTGTTGTGCGTGTGATGCTTTTTCCACTCTTTCCTTCTCACTTATCTCCCTCCCACACAGTTCCTTAGTGTCTCTGCCCTGGTTTGACCCCAGCTGGCAGCTCACCCCACACGGCTGCTCGCTCATTCTCTCTCTCCGTGTTGGAGTGCAAGAGAGAATATGAAGGGTAAAAGTGAAAAAAACTCATGGGTTGAGATAAAAACAGCTTAACAGATAAAGCAAAAACCCTGCTCACAAGCAAAGGAAAACAAGGAATTCATGCACCGCTTCCCATGGGCAAGCAGCTGTTCAGCCACCTCCAGGACAGCAGGGCTCCATCACACGTAATGGTGACTTGGGAAGAAAAATGCTGTAAGTCAAAAAATACCCCCTTCCCTCCTCCTTCTCCCAGCCCTGTGTGCTGGGCATGATTCCATATGCTCTGGGATATCCCTGTGATGAGCTGGGGTCAGCTCTCCTGGCTGGGTCCCCTTCCAGTTTCTTGTGCACCCCCAGCTGCCTGACCAAGGCCTGGCTCAGTGTAAGTCCTGCTCAGCTCATCCCTGTGATAGCATCACAGTTTTCCAGCACAAATCCAAAACACAGCCCCGTGCAATCTACTGTGAAAAAATTAACTTAATCGTGGTTAAAATCAGCACTGTTGCCCACAGCTGTGGTCCCTTAGGGCACTCCCTGTCCCTCTTGGCTCCACGCGTCTCCCTCCAGCCTCTTCCCTTCACATGACAGTTTTATTCCTAAATATGCTTGTGTAGGAGCACCATATGCTCCTCAGCTTTGCTCCCCCAATTTGGGAGGGGTTTGCCTCAGCCTCTGAGCTGGCTACACCCAGCTACAACCATTTTGGGGCAGGTGACCTCCTGCCCAGGGCAGCATTGATGCTCCCAGCTGCCTCACCTGAGACTTGTGCCCCTTAAAACACGGGCTTGTCTTTCCCTGCTGGGCTCTGCATGAGAAACAAAGTTCAACAAAAGGTAAAAAAAAGCTAGGAAGGAATGGGAGAAGTGCTAAATGGGAGAATTTATAGAAGAAAAAAAGGGAAATCCATGTCTGGAATATGTGGGGAGCTGCTGTGACCTTATTTACATGTGTTGTGGGCACATCAAGCAGATGCCTGGAGCTCAGAGAGACCTCATCCAGTGCCAGGTGTCCCTGTCCATGGCACGGGGGTTGGAGCTGGATGATCTTTAAGGTGCTTTCCAACCCAGGCCATTCTATGACTACCATAGCTTTGCTCCTAGCTGTACTTCCTCCCTGGCAGGGAGTCTGCAGCCTTGAGGACACAAACCTCTGCTGCCATCCTGTGTGCCCCGTGCCCTGGCTGCCCATCTCAAGGAGGGGGTGAGGAGAAAAGTCCTCTCTCCCCACCTTTTTTGGCTTTTTCAGCTCACAGTCCTAAGAGAAAAGGAGAGGGGAGGGGAGGGGAGAAATCAGTTTGCATCCTTCACAGCTCTTGCTTCACATTCCTCTGCTCCTTACTCCTGGGACAGAAATGAGCACACACAGAGCACTGTTCCTCTCTTACCTTTGCTGGAGGATTCTGGGGTATAAATAGCACATCCAGAGATGTTGTAGTACCACGAACAGCCCATGTCAAGGGGTGAAGTGCAGCTTGTGAGTGCTCCTGACTGAAGGTGCCTGTGCCAGCCCAGCATCAGGCTGGGTCTCTGGGCAGGGATGAAGCCTGGCTCTGGCCAAGAAGGGGCTGCCTGGGCAGGCAGCAGTGCCTGGTGATGTGGGGTGAACAAACTCCACACCATCAGCCTTCCTACAGTGAGCTTGCATTGGAAACATCTTCAATCAATACTGAGCAGAGCACCAGCTCTTAACCCTGCCTCTGTATTTCCATCCCTTCTTCCTAATCACTTTTAATTTATTTTTCCATGTTTGCTGGAAGGCAATGTTTCCTCAGCACAGGCTTCATATAGATCAATCCCTTTGAAGCCTTTGCAGCCTTTCAGGTTCGATGTACAAATTTGTGTTTCACAGTAATGTTGAATGGAAAGCATGAAAAGATGGTCAGGGTAATTTCTGGTGCATGAGATCTTATACAATGTTGTGATAAGCTTTGCCATCACTGCATCATTACACTAATTGTTTGTCACTGTGCACATGTGCATATAACCAGCAGCCTTGAACGAAATACACTACATTACTCTTGTGTCAGACATGGTGTGTCTCAATCCATCAAGAGGAAATGGGTAGAAATAAATGTAAGAAAGTGTTTAAACCAGAAGCAGAGATTCTAATTATTTCACACCAAGAACTTCACATACTTGCTAAACCAAGTTGTCATGCTGCTACTGATTATAATTGTCTTCTGCCATTGACAGGTGATTGTTTTGTGATTTCTGCATCTAATGCAAATTCATTTTAACTAGAAAATTATTTTTGTACTATCCTGGATTCACTCAGAGAATTTTTGAAAAGTGACTCTGCTGCTACTTTTACCTCTTAACACTATCTTGAAACTATTTTTTCTGCTTAGTAAACTTAATTGAGAAATTTAAATGAGTGCATTTAATTTTTTGGTGTGACTCACAGTACCGACACATAGAAGATGTCTCTGCAGTAATAATGGAGATGATTACTGGAAAATAAAAAGAATAATTTGGTTTTATCTACTTTCGTATTATTGCAAACAGATAGGAAGTTAATTGAAGTTATGTCCCTTTTTTGAAGCTGTGTGATACAATCCATCAGTGAGAGCTAGGTTATGAAGCTCAGTGATATCTGCCTGACTGAAAGAGCTTTCAAGACTGAGATTAATATAAAACAAAAGCAGGCCTTTTAAAATTGCATTAAGATGGTTAAATGTGTCTCTTAATTCTGTTGTTTAATTCAGTGGTGGGTGATGGTCTCATCTCACCTCTTCCTGCTTTCCAGGCTCAGGAAATGACTGAAGCCTTAACATGAGACCAGAGAAGAGGATGCCCTGGAGCAAACCTGAGGGAATGACAATCCTGGTTTCCCTGTCAGAGTGGATGCAGCAAAGAGGAAGAATCTCCTTCATTCACTTGGTCCAAAACAGAATCTTAACTCTTGAGCTAAATTTCTGCATAGCAGCGTGGGGTTCTACTGCAGCAGTGTTGAGTGGAGGGGATAAAGGGGAGAAAGATGGAGAAATCTCTCTTCCTGATGGAGAGTTTCCAGTAAAGCAGTCTTGTTTTGGGGAATGAACTGAAAGGAGTTACATACTGTCCTTTTACCTTCTCACATACATATACACAAACTCTGTGGCCGCAAGTCTGGGCACTGGACAGAAAACAAGATGTAAAGAACTGGTTTGATTATGCAAGAAAATGGATCAGTGGTAACTGCAAAAGCCAAAGCCATGCTGTGAAAAAGCACACACACTTTTACAAAGATATAATCACCATTGTGTCCTCTGTCATTTTTGAGCATGTCTTGTCATAGATGGGACCACTGATATCTGAGGCCAACAACAAGCATGGTGTATTTGTCATTGCATGGGTAGATGCCAGGGGAACAGACAGCTGAAGTTCAACAAGAGAAATAATGTTGATTTACTAATAAAACAATTCTATTTATTATAGAATATCTATTACATATTATATATATATATATATATATATATATATATATATATATAATAATATATATTTACTATTCCTGAAGCTGAAGCATGTACATTTGTTTCTGCAACAAGTTTCATGATGAAGCCATTGTAATTACTATAATGCAACATTTTACCTATAAATGGCATCAGAAACCTGGTATTATATATAAAATTCTTATGAAAATGATATGGTTTCAAACTTTTGAAGTATTTTACAGTTCAGCTGTAAGAGTATTACATGTACTTTATTAATATATTCCAAATGTAATTTTAAAAGTAATTAATCCTCTTCCTAGTTTGATCTACAGTATATAGGAAAACCCCAGAAAATACAAGGAAAAATTACTGACAAAAAATCAGCACTAAAAATAATTAAATTTAATATTTTTATGGAACATTGTCCTAAGTTGCAATATAATTTCTTTTCTGCAGTCTCCAATTTGTCTTCAGATATCTCAAGCCTTTGATAGGTTGCTAATATAGGACATGATATCCACTTTCAGTCAAGTTGAGCAATCTGCAGCTGCTATGTATGGAACATCTGTATATATTTCCTTATAACAGAAAATACTAAGCTCTGTTGAGCCATGCTCTCACTTTAGCATTCATTTGGTAGACTCTCAAAACACCTTACTAGGCTGCACTTTCTGATCAGCTTTTTGTGAGTACCTCTGGCTGCACAGAAGGAGCCCAAGGGAGTACCCTGCCTAGGTGGTGTGCCAAAAATGGAAAACCAAGTAAAGGCTTACTGAAAAGCTGAGTTATACTCGTACTGTGGTCTACCTTTTCAGATAGTCAGTCCTTGAAATTTTAATTTTACTCACCTCCCACACTATTATTTACTTTGCTTGATAAACTACAAAGCATGCTGGCAGAGAATTATTCCCACTTGCATTTCTGTCCTACAGGCAATGGAAAAATACTTAGAAATAAATTGCCAGAGCATAAGTGCCATTTCTCAGAATTTCATGGGCTGTACTCTTTGATGCTAACACAGTTAATGAACAATAAGCTTTTTAATGTAAATACTAAATGTACATGAAATCACTAAAGAAAATGCAAAATACCCCAGAAGCTCACCAATAGATTATACCTCTCAGATGGACATTTTACAGTAAGGATTTTCTTATATTTTTTCACTCTTGAAAGAGTAATTGAGAAATTGTCCCAGAAACAAGTGGTGTGATTGTCACATTTGAGGGAAGGTTTCAATCAAGAGGGACCTTGACAGGGTTGGGGTGTCCCAGCATAAATCATGGACCTGTTAGAGCAGGTCCAGAGGAGTGCCACAAAAAATGGTCAGAGACCTGGAGCACCTCTTTCACAAATGAAACTTAAGAGAGTTGGGGTTATTCAGCTTGGAGAAGAGATGGGTGGGGGAAAACCTTAATGCAGATTTCCTGGAGTTAAAGGAGAATTAGAAGAAAGCTGGAGAGAGAGTTTTTACCAAAGCTTGTAAACAGGCAGTGACATGACAAGGAATAATGCTTCTAAACAAAAAGAGAGTAGATTTGGATTGGCCATGAGGAAGACATTTTTTAAGGTGAGGGTGTTCAAACATTGGAACAGGTTGGCCAGAGAAGTTGTGGATGAACTATCCCTGGAAATGTTTAAGGTCAGGTTGGATGGAGCTTTCAGCAACTCAGTCTAGTGAAAGGTATCTGTGCCCATAGGAAGAAGTTTGAGCTAGATACTCTTTGACAGTCTGTTTCAAGCCAAACCCCTCTGTGACTCTATTAAACCTCACTTTTCTGAATAGAATATTGTACAAATATTTGTAAAATACTTCCTTGCTATGACCTCGGTAAAGGTATCACAGAGTCTGCACAGAAATCAGAGATAATTAGCACTTTGTTTTTTTAAATTCTCTACTTTATTTTTTTTTTTTAATTCCCTGCTTAACTTCCTGATGAGTGTCCCTTTTTGTCCCTTCTTTCCAAAACACATAAGTTTACAAATGCTATAGCTGAGTATTGATCCTGGAGTGATTCAGCACAAAATTCAGGGTTCCACTCAGATGGTTCACAGGACCAAACAGACTTAAAGTTTGGGCTGGGTGAATTTTTTGAGTCAGGTAGTAAGACATTGAGGGGGTGGAATTTTAATGTCATTTGGGATTTGGTGAATACGTCACCATTTAATTCCACACCTCAGCTTCTTGCAACTTTAGATTTTTAACATAAAGCTGTTCAGCCCTCTCTGTGGATATTAACCATAAAATTAGGATAATATTTTGAGGACATTCAATGAAATCACTGAAACATATTTTCAAGCTTTGCTTTTTATTACACACAAACTATTATGTTTAAAGCTTTAAGGTTGCAAAGACAAGCACTCTAAAGCAATATTCACCCTGTACTTTCTTCCCTTGTGAGATCTTCTGAGCAGAGACACTTTTTAGTATCTATCCATCAAAAAACAAGCTCATTTTGGGGGTATCCAAATAAATAATACTAATAATAGATGCTGTAGTGAAGAAATGCAATTACAACATTCTGGATTTAATGGGGATGCCATAAGGAGTTAATTTTCATTTCACATTCATTTCGCATTTTGAATGAACTTTTTGCAGACTGTAGCTCTCTCTTCTTCCTACCTAAAATAATAAATATTTTATCCTGCAGACCTGATTGTCAAACCTGGAATGTTTTCCAGGTTATTCAGTTGATTCCCATTTCATTATATCCTAGAGCAGAATTCTTTACTACTGCTGCTCATGGATCATAAAAGAAGCAGAGCACAGCGGGCAATGCCCCATTAATGGACCACTCAAGCATCCCTGTACACAAAGGCTAAACCCCCACCATCCATCACCCCTGCACCCTACCCACTTTTACATTCAGTTCTTTGGAGGAATTCATCTAGATGTGAACCAGCTCAACTATGAGGAAATTATTAGGTTTTGTTTTTTGGTTTTTTTTTTTTCCCACTATGGTCAAACTGCATCCCTGCAATTAAATAAAAAAAAATTAAAAAAAAATAGAAGGAACATGAATTAAATTTTAGCCCGCTCCAGCTCCTTTTGGATCAGGATGACAAACCTGCAACATCTGGGTAAACTTCAGTGTCTGTCAGTCAGCATTTCTTTAAGTAATAGCTGCAAACATACACGTATCCAGACTATTTCCTGGATAAATTAATAGTTAGGCAAGGTTAGTAGCAGAGCAGGCAACATGCTATTCCAGTTGATAAGCTCTACATTTGTATCTGCACCAATAGATTCTAGGAAAGTATCTTAAGGAAATGTTTTTGGAGATGATATTTTTTTATTTATGAGCCATAGTTTCAACTGCTCTTTTCATAAGTTTATTTTCTCTAATTTTTAGCCCAAAATCCCATTGACTACTTCATTGTGGAGGCCAAATCACTTATTTAGTGAACAGGCAAAGGAAAGAGAGATTGCTTGAAAACATGAAAGACACATATCCTGCCCTAACACTATTATTATAGTAGACATGTTGGTAAATTCTATAGATAGACCTATAGTTTTAATTTCTAAGTTTTTACTATATCAGGTGACACGGTCAGAATTAAACAAGCTCCTGGTTACCTCCATAGGCTGCCCAGTAACTCCATGGTTGTAGTTAGCTTTTTTCTCATTTATTAATTGATTTGAATTCAGAGCAATTATTTCCTCAGTTAGTGATCTGGAGGGAGCTTGGGATATTAGCATCAGATGTTCCAGTGCTGTTAAGTCATTGCTAAAAGTATTTGCCCTCTTTTGTCTCTATTTATGCCCTTTTTTATTTTATAGGAAGCATCATCTTGAATATCAAAATGTTTTATTGCATTGCAAGATGAGGAGACACAGACAATTATTTTTCTTTCTTAGAATGAAACTCAAAATTTCGTTCACTTATTTTTTTTTTAATCTCCATTTCTGAGGTACTGCCTTTTTTCATATTATTGAAATATATCTGAGGAAGAGACAAAAGCAATGAGAGTCAAAATCATTGACTTATTTAAATTTGCTAGTTATTGCTTGTTAAAAGAAAATCCCTCCAAAATAATTTTAAAAAAGCAATCAAAATATCTGTTTCTGATAGCTCTGTTATTATACTTCCAATGCTAGAAAATATCTGCCATGTGAAAAACAGCAAATAAAGTATTTTTCCATTTTCTACATGCTGCACAAGGCCATTTTATGAAATAAATACAGGAAATTTCTCTCACATTTCATATTAGTCTAAAATAAATAATAGGATAGCAACAGCAAGTATGGACACAATTCTGTCACCTCAAGTAGCTACTGTTTAAGTAAACTTTACTTGTTTAAGTAAATAGCAATTTACTGTTTGTAAATCATAACCTGGAAATGGTGAGAATTATTTAATTATTTGTGAATTTTTTCACAAGGAAAAAATGAAAGGAAAAATTGAATAATATTAGTTATTCTCTCTTTATTAATAGATATTAACTCAAAAATCTTTGAGTTAAGATTTTTACAATCTTTTCAAATCGCAGCTACAAGGAAAGTAGAATTAAAATTAAAAAGCAGGAGCTGAAAGGTCTGGAATTCAAAGTGAACGGGTTTGGCTGTTCCTTGCCACTGATGCTTGATAGAGATGCTGTTTCTATGCAGCGTGCTTGGGAGCAGAGCATGTGGCTGCACAAGGAGAAAGGTTTTAATCATTTCCTTGCTCTTTTCCTTTAGCCAATGGAGATGAATTCATGCATGAAAGTCCAGGAGGCAAAGTGGAGGACAGGGAAGAGGAGTGGTTGTAATTTGCAACTCACATTGACTAACCCAGCACAAAAAGAAATGGGAACCTTTTCTGGTGTAGAGGTGTAATCCATACTTGCCGTATCTCCCAGAATGTAATGTAATGCACGGGGTGTTGAAGTTCATTCTACATGTTCCCCAGGAATTATTTTTCCTCCAGCAGTAGTTCTAATCCCTACAAATGGAATAAGTAAGTCAATTGAATCCAACTGAAATCCTAACAAGTATCCTAATTTGATAAGATGTGGGGTAGTTTGGAGCATGTTGAAATTACCATTGGCTCAGTAGAGCCAGTGCTTCATTTGCCATTGCTGTAGCTCTCTTCAAGTTGTTCTGCAAAACATCCCATTGCCTCCTAGATTTTATATGTTTTTAGTGCCAAAAAAAGGAATATGAAACAAAAAAGAAAAAAGAATAAAAGTACAGAGAAGATTCTAGTGTTGTTTTTTCTCTCTGTGCTTTCCCTTGTTTCCCTTTCCTCTACATTTGCTTTACCTCCTGGGCTTAACTCACATCACAGCTCCCTGTGAGATGCTGCTTGTAGGGGACAGCTGAGTGCTGTGCTGTTCTAATTGGGAGAGAGGTACTAAACTGTGCTCTCTTCAGTCATATATGCAGTGCCTCAACTACAATGGGGGGTAAAAAACCCCCAACAGTTTAGAAATGGTAGAGCAGAGAAGCCTGAGTTTAAAAATGGAAAATGTTTTATGCTATACACAATCTCTTTAGATCCACGTAGAATCTAAAGACTGCAGGATGAGATTCAGAGCTAACGCTCATTTAGATGTATGAAAAGCAGAGCAACACTGTTCTTCCAGCAAAGCCACACTCAGCTCTACTTTTCAAGCATTTTATTGCATCATTATCACTGTCTTTATTTTAGTGCCATCTCTGAAAAACAGATCTTTCACTTTCATACCAGTCCTGTCTACTGGAGTTGCATGGATACCAAATCAATATTAATGCTCTTTCCCTGCCAAACATGAAATCACAGCTTCTGCTGTCACTAGGAGCTGTACATTCAAGTGAACCTGGGACAGAACTGCAGTGCCAGCTCACCAGCTGATCACAGCCTTGTGGAGTGGGCTTCAAGACTTACTGAGCCAGCTGCCAGGGATAGCCCACAGTAACATAACTCTATTGATGGCATTCTTACACTTGTCATTTCGTGTGGGATCTGAAATCCTGACACACTGTCAGAGCGTGCATAGTGTGTCTAGAAGCCATAAAATAAATGTGATGCCATGTGGCAATTAACATCACTGGTGCTTCAAAACACAGAGCTGGTGGGGAGACTTGCCTGTGGGGTTTTGTGGGAACACACTATACATGATGCAAAGGAAGTTCAAAAGAATAGATGGATAAGGTTTTGTTTAGCTATAAAGCACAAACTGAAATTACTGACAACTAGATCTCTATATTAATGGCACTCCTATTTTTTGACATGGAGATAATTTGCCCCAAGCTTTTAGATCCAGAGTGACAGCAAGCTGCTATGAATCCAGCAATGTTTTTCTTCAGCCTTTAGTAGTTACTGATTCTTTTTCATGCAGTGGAAAGAATGATGTCTGTGTCCCCTTGTTAGGTGTTATGAAATAAGCATCTCTTCTAAGGTTTTACTGGTGTAATTTTACTCTGCAAGTTCTGAGGAAGGCAGAAGTAGCTGAAGGCCATTGTAAGGCTAGTGATGCCTCCAGTTCTGCAGAAGCAGCCCAGCCTGTTTCATCCAGTGAAACTCTCTCACTTGAAGCCTACTTAGAGGACACTGAAATAGACTTTTCACATTTATTCTTGAAAATATTCAGATTGACAGCTAATAAGTAGCGTACACCTGCTTATAGGACTGTTCCAAATAGCAGAAGATCAGCTCAGAGAAACCCAGTAATGAGGAATTTCCTTCAGATGGAGCTCTGTGCAAACCTGCTCTAATAGAGAAGGACATATTGTAAGGGGAAAGTTTAATCCATTCTGAAAAACTCAAAGCTGTATTCAATACATGTGATCCTCTGAGCTTAATCTTGGCTCTCTAGGGCTCTAGTAATTTGGGTTTTGCAAGGTGTTGTTGAGTCTACATTTTCACAGTAGGCTCAAGTAAACCTGGATATTTTATTTTTTGCATTAAAATATTATGCTTTTCACTTGGGCAATTGATTGTATTGACCATCACTTTGGCTACATTCATAGCTACTTATTCAGATAGGAATAATGAATCATACTTTTTCAGCGTCCTACCATGACTTAAAATTACAAAATAAAAAAATAGAAGGTGGTGCAGGGCTCCAAGACAGTGAAATGATAAAGGAGTTACTTTTAAAGATCTATTTTTCCTCTCAGTTTTATTTATAACTGCTGCAGGGGGCCAACCACTTTCTTTTGAACTGCATACTCAGAGGGGCTGCTCACATAGTAGTTTTATGAGCAGAGCTTGTGCCAATCAGACACAAGACCCAGGAAATACAACCCTGGCCATTCTGCTCTTTCCCACTGCATGGAATAGCTGTTGCATCTGTTTCTCTCTGGGATTTTTGGTTTTGGTAAAGAGAAAAGAATTTGAACAGGCCACCTGCAGATGAGAGTAGAGTTACTGTTTTCTTAGTCTGTTTTCAGCCTGAGGGCAGAGGGCAGGCACAGAATTCTGCTGTGGCAGATTGAATACAAGCATGACTTTAATTAAATAAGACAAAATACCATGCTAATATGAAAACTATGTCTATTTATATGCATGAGTCTTTTTTGATATCTTCCTCCATTTATTTGGTAGAATAATGGGGAAATATTGTTTGTGACTGGATCTTTTATCATTTGAAGAATAACTGTTGTATGTGTCAGAGCAGTTGCAATCTGATTTTCATGGGTGTGGAGAGTCAAGTTCAGTCTTTGTCTTCCCCTCTGCCATGCTAGTAGTGATCACTTCTGGGCCAGAGAAGAACAAATGATTAGCAAGATATCAGAAGTGGCGATAACTGGGAAATGGCTGGTGTTAATTTAACCTGTAATGAGATAAACTTAATTAATGGATGAATGGCTATGTTTTCCTTTTTTTCCCTATGAAAATATGAAGCATAAAGAACCAGCTAACATAGCAAGAAGATGTGCTACCTTGGATACAGTCAGTAAAAAATATGAAAGATACTTTTTTCTTATATATATGTGTATATATATATATATATATGTGTGTATATATATATATATACCTGAAAAAATATTCCAAAACTAAATGAACACTCAATTTTGAGGATTGGAAACTTGCTGAATCTTTCTGAAGTTGAGGAATAGGAGTGAGATAATTTACAGTAATGCTTAAAACGTGTGTGTGTGTGTGTGTGTGTGTAAGCATTAGCTGGAATGGGATCAATCTAGTTCACTCTCCCGGTGTTTTCTATTTTCCCCACCATTTTCTATGCCCCTGAATATTTGTATGTTCACATTCTCTGGGTTTCATGATTTGTTGTTCCTAGGTCTCAGTCACTGTAGCTCAGACATTGATCTACAGGTTAAGGGAGGTGATTTATCCCCCTACTCTGTTCTTGTGAGTGCCGGCTCCAGTTCTGCTGTCTTCATCCAGGGCAAAACATGAAATGTTAGAGGGTCCAGAGGAAGGGAAAAAAGAATGGTCAGAGGGATGGAACAACTCTCCTATGAAGAGAATTGGAGGGAGCTGGTGTTATTCAGCTTGGACAGAGAAGGCTCAAGGGAGACCTTATAGCAGCCTTTCAATACCTAAAGAGGAGTACAAGAAAGATGGAGAAAGAATTTTATCGAAGTCTGTAGTGACAGGACAAGGGATTATGCTTTTGAACTGAAAGAGGCTAGATATAGATTGCACATGAGGAAGGAATTTTTGAGGTGAGGGTGTTGAGACACTGGAATGGGTTGCCCAGAGAAGTTGTACATGGAAGTGTTCAGGAACAGATTGGAAGGGGCTCTGAAAAACCTGACTTAATTATAGATGTCCCTGCCCAGGTTGGACTAGATAATCTTTAAAGAACCCTTCAAACCCAAACTACTCTGTGACTCTATGATTCTATATTTGGGCAATGCTATAGATGCTGAAGCTCAGCATGGTTCATTTCAGGAAATGGAAATGGATGACAAAAAGCCTCTTTCAGTCAAATTAGGGTGAAGTGGTGTCTCAAGCAGATGTTTTGCTCTTTAATCACCCCAATCCACCACCTTACACAATCAAGTGCATTACAGCCAAAACATGAAAATAAACAATCAGTGCAATGTACTGCCTTCAGCTGCCATGATTTTCTATACATTAATCCTGATATTGAGGACATCAGATTGCAACAAAAGTCACCAGAAAAAAATAAGACCCCAGCTTTTCTATCAATAAACAGTCTATGGATAACTCCATCTCCACTACCTAGCCCTGTTTTTTAGGTTATGATTACATACAGACATGCATGATTTCCATGTGATACATGATCCTTGAAATGCTGGAATTCTAAAATTTGTGGGCATTTCAGTATTGAATCTTTATTTTCTATCTGCAGCTTTTGCTGAAGTATAATGGAAACATTTATTTCTTCCTAGTTTGAAAACAAACCAACTGTAAATTGTGAGAGAGAAAACAATCCACTCTCTTGTGTAAACTGAGAAAGTTGAAAAGAACAAGCCATGATTTTCTCCAGTCAATCCACTTCCATACTAAGGATATAATATGAATAGGTAATAGCATGAATAAATAATTTTGAACTGAATCTGAAGGAATGAAACCTGTCCTCTTTGCAACTTTTCACTGGTAATTTGTAGTTTTATTAAGATGCTGTAATAATTGTGATACGCTGTGCTATCTTCAGGAGAGGGTTATTTCAAGCATAGTATGCTGTATTTTTAACCGAAACTGTAATTTAACTTCTGTCTTCAATGTTACTTTTAGAATTTCTTATATTCTACACAAATATCACTTGATAATATTAGTTTATGGGGTTTTTTTTATTTTCCCCCTTTTATTTTTTTTTAAACCAAGGCTTTGAATTCTGCAAGTCATTTGGAGAGAAAAGGATGACTACTGCTCTGGGTGTTCCTGCTCCAGTTGTGCATGGCAAGATCAATTTGGGCATTAAGCTTTAGCTTTTACCCTCTTGCAAGCCTGCCAAGCAGTAAGTACTATTATGCCAGGAACTTTCAGCTTCATTAAAACTTCAGTATGTTATCAGAAATTCATGTGTTTGGCAGACACACTGAAGGAATCCATATTCCTTACTTGGAGAAAATATTAATTTTTTTTTCATTAAGTTAGTTGTATACATTCTTCAATAAGTTAATTTTTAAATTTTAGCATAATTTCCTCAAAATTTGTAAAATTTTGTGTATTTTCTCAAAAATCTGTAAACATTTCATTTTTAAAAATGAAAAAAATCAACTCTCAATTGCAATTTGGTCTAAAATTCAACAAAATAATATTGATAATAGTTTAATACCAAGCTGTCTTTGTTGGTCAGCGTCTTTGATTCACTTTAAATTCAGTAGATAATGTTTACAATGGCTAGGCATAATTTTTCCCCCAGTTTTCCTCTTGATTTGAATTTGAATAGTTTTCTAATTGGATATGGTTTAACACAGAATTCATTCCTTTTTTTTTTTCCTCCCCAGAAAGTAGACAAGTTACACAGTACCTGCTTAAGCTGTTACCTGCTTCTAGAGCAAAATTCCGATGACAGGAATGAATCCATTAAGTGCAAAAGAGCTGAACAGACTTAGAGCAGCCTCCAAAGAAAGGTTAACTTTGGGTTCACTGTGCAAGCTAAAAGGAAAATTGCTGCTGCTGCTAACATTTAAAATAAGCACACGGAACAATTTTATTCTTGCACTTAAATATTTTTCTGAAAATTTTCTCATTTTGCTTAAAAAGTATAACAACTCTTTGTTGTTTTCTCTTTCTGAAACTGAATGTCTATCACTTGTGGACAAAGATTCTTACTGATAAATAAATGGTGAAGTAGAAAAAGCAGAGATACATGACATTGTGGCCTGAGGGAATTCTCTGATCCTAAAGCAGCAACAGTGTTAGTGAAGAGAACTATGGGAGAAAATTCCCCCAGAACTTAAGGCTCTAATGAAATTCAACCCAGGGATTTGAATGAGAAAACATTCTGCATTAATACTGAAGCTCTTTTCCATTCTGACTAAAGCCAGAAATCACTTCTTTGGCATTCTGAATGGAGAGGTCAGCTCACCTGGCCAAGTTGCTGTGACTGATAATGTGCAATGCTGAGAACAAACCATTGGACAACACTGGCAAAACTGTGAATTTTCCCTTGTGTTTTTAGCACTGCTTGGGTCAGAGCAGTCCCAAGGTAGAATGTGATTTTCATCTTCAGTAAGTTTATCACTCTTCCCCTGTTAGCAACCACTTTATGAACTGACCATGCACTCATACCCACACAAGTAGCACTGAGCAACAAGCCACAGTAGGAATAGAAATGCCAAACCATCATGGGCTGCTTTGGATGGAGGCTCTGCAGCTCCTTCAGATTCTCAGACTGTTTAAACATAGCCCATATGATGCTATGTACCTGGGAACATGCCCAGAACACAATCATTCTGTACTAAGCATGGGTTTATAGGATCTCTACAGGGAGACGTGCAACTACACGAGTATTTTAGTTTGGTTCCTTAAACTTCTGAAGCTAATACCCACACTGCCCATGCTTGCCTCCATGTGATTTGTACTATTGAGTGGTTTCAGAGTGCTTGCACGACATTTAGTGGGATGAAAATAACCTACTCTGAGAAAGCACCAAATGAGTGTTAACTGCAAATGGGAAATGAGCCCACAGGATCAAACAGGAGCCAGTCTAAAGGAGGCATGTATGACTCTCACTTGCCTTTGATCCCCCATGCCAGCAGTTTCATTCTACAGATCTACTCCTTTCATCCCCCCACCAGTTTGTGCACAGAACAAGAAACAAGAATAAGGCTACAGCCTACTCCCCCTTCATTCTTCACTTTAAAAGCAAGAAATTTATGAGAAAGCACCAAAAAGTGGCTTATACTTAGCTACTGACACAGAGACCAAAGAAACATAGACAATAATTCTGGACTGAACTTTTTTTCAGAGACCAAAAAAACTAATAGATCTAAAAGTAAATATTTCAATGGATGCCTCCTTTCAAAGATATGCAGTGTCGACAGAATGTAATTATGTGCAACTGCTGCTTTTTTCTTTACAAGGAACAGTATAAATCACAGTAATTTGTGTTTGATTTTTAAAGAGCATACTGTAGATTTGGGCATGAATCAAGAAGAATGCACTGGCTGAACTCTTTAGCTCTTTTCATTTGTTTGCATCGATTTTTCCATGATTGTGAGTGTTTTTCTATTGTATAGAGAAAACAATATGGGAGACATCTGGTGGCTATTAATTAACTGAAACTCTAATTTATTGTATTAGTTGGTTGATCTACTAAACATATAAATGAGCAACTACAATTTTAAAATTCAGGATAATGTATCACAATTCCACCCGTAATTTATTTGCTACTAAGTTTTAATTATTTATGCCTATTCATGGTGTACTGGTCAAGTGCAAAGAACTGTTGTAACTGCAAATGCATCAGGTTTACATTATCAAAAACTAAGTTCTGAACTTTGGAGAACTTTGGAGACAAATTAGGGCCTTGACCAGACAACTCAGAACTATCTCTACTTAACTACTTTCAACATATATTTTTAATAAATACAAAAATATTTATTTTACCTAAAATTATTTATTTATTCATACATCTTCTTTTGTTTATATGCATGATTGATGGGAAGAGGAAACAGCACATAAAGGAATCAGTTGATGCTACATCATCTCAATTACTAAAATAAGCACTTATAATAAATAAAAATGTCAATTTTCTAACTGTTCTCTCGCTTGGCATCTTCATATCTGTGTGTATGCATGTGAGTGTGTAATGATATATTTATTAATTTTTTCCTTTTGCTCAGATATTATGGCATCTCACTTCATTCTTTAACAAGGAAGGTAGGATGTTAAAATGACTAACTCTTCAGGAAAGATCTTTTTCCTCTTCAAAACACAAAAGTACTGTCCTTTTTCTCACCCCATTTCTTGGGAAAACACTGAATAATAGATGCTATCACATTCAGAAAAATCGATGTGTCCATGACAGACAAAGAAAGAAGTGCAGTTCATTTTCTAACATATAGAAGTCATAGTCAGGGTTTTTAGCAGAGGTGCTGTTGTACTGCCCTGACTGCCTCCTGCTTAGGGCAGTGTGGCTCAAAACATGCATCCAAAACTGTCCTCCAACATCAAAGTAAGAGTGTGGCCTCAGGAGAAGGAATGGCAGCTGCAACTTTGCTTTTGAGGAACACAGTAATATGGTGTCTTCCATTCATGGGAGGGGAAGAGTAGGAGAGAGAGAAATCAAATATTTCTGGGAAAGCTTCTAGCTTCTCTGTCTCAAATGCCATAACTTGTTCAGCTTCACTCATGTCCACACTGCGTTGGTGGCATCCACTCAAGGACCCTGGAAGACAAAGTCTGACTTGGGAGTGTGGTCATGAATTTCCATGGCAGTTCTGGACGTGCCCCTGCCCGGCTGGAGCTGTGCGGTGCCGGTGGCTGGCCCTGGACAGCCAGGCAGAGCAGCTCACACAGGAGTTCTGCCACAAGTCCTTGTCCAGAAGCAGAGATGGGCAATGTGTCACTGCCCTTGGCTTCTGAAGGAGAAATATCGGTGTTCCAGGGGGCTTGCAAATCACATTGAGGCTTGAAACCATTCTGAGGTGAACGCTTGATGCTGTTGAGGCAGGACGGTATGAAATGACTCCACATCAGGAGGTTTAAGAGTAGAACTCTATTTCAAATACTTCTCTCTTTTATCATGCTGATGTATTCTATTGGTCCTAAAGTAAAAACATCTCACACCATTGGATTGCAGTGAATTATGCACAGTGGCAGAATTTATCTGTAAACAAGGTGAACAACAAGAGAGATAAAGAATTATTTACATTCTTTCTCAACAGTTTCTCAGGCTTCTGCCTGATTAGAAACCTTCGTTTTCTCTCTGACTGAACTGAGAATACCCACAAACGCTTAACAGGAAGTAAGATGCAGTCATAATTTTAATTATCTGGTACATTAGTGACTACTTGCATTTTGAAAGTTTTCTTTACAAGACAGATTAGACCTAAACATACATATCCATACCTTCCTACCTATAGAATTTATGGCCACAAATTTGAAATGTTTAGCTTTTATGATTTGTTTTCCAAAAAGAACTATCAGAACTGCAGTAAAAACAATGTTTCTTTTACACATGATGATTCTAAGCATTGAAAGGAAAATTTATATTTGTGTGCATGATGTTTCCTGATTTTAAGGGAACTTTTTTGATACAGAATTTTAGGCTGAAAAAATTGCTTCTGGAAGCCCAAGTATACATTGAAAATTCAGCTATTGACCTAAAAAAAGAAGTTAGCATGATTTTATTTTGTTTAGTATCATCTGTAGACCAGGTGGATTGTTTATTTCCCCAAAGCTAGTGAGATTTAATTTCTGCTAATGTTTTAATTTTTGCTGAGGTCTAGTATGTCAAGCTGTTGTGCCTGGTAATTCAATATATCGGTTTCACAAATGTTAATGTATTCACAATCATGTTTTCTTGTGCCCAGATCTAGCAGCCAAACTACCAGTCTATTCCCAATCTAATGTTATCTCAAACAGCATGGTACAAATGTTATAAAAAAAGGAAACCTACATCAAGCATTTTACATTGATTTTTACAAAGACTGTCAAAACATGTCATGATGTTATTGATGTCAGCATATCTCTGAGGCTTTGAGTGTTTAATATGCATATTAAAAAATCCTTCTTCTTTGTGGTACTGGAGATGTCTGCCCAGTCAGTCCACTCACTTTTGTCTCAATTTTAAATATTTTGACAAAATTTTGCTCTTATGTTGTGATTCTGCTCCTTCACCTGTTGCTCATCAATGTGATTCTGGCTGCTGCTGTGAATGGGTTTATGAAAGGCAGGTCCTGTTTGACTGCCCTGATCTCCTTCCATGGTGAGATACTCGCTTAATGAGTGGGAGAGAGGCTGTTGGGTTCTGATTCCCTGGAGTTTAGAAAGCCTTAGACACCATTTCCCACAACATTCTCCTGGGGATGGCTCATGGCCTGGATGGGTGCTCTTGCTGGGTGAAACACTGGCTGTGGGGCCAGGCCCAGAGAGGGGTGGGGAATGGAGCCACATCCAGCTGGGGACAGACACCAGGGAGGTTCCCCAGGGCTCAGCCTTGGGGCCAGTCCTGTTTTATGAGGAGCAGCTGAGCGATTTGGGGGTGTTTATTTTGGAGAAAATGAAGCTCAGGAGAGATTGTTCCCCTCCTACAACTCCCTGAAAGGAAGTTGTAATGAGGTGGGGATTGCTCTCTTCTTCCAACTAACAAACAATAGGACAAGAAGAAATAGCTTCAGGCTGCAGCAGGGGAGGTTTAGATCAGATATTGGGAAACATATTTTCATGGACAGGATTTTCAAACATGAGCAGGCTGCCCTGGGAAGTGGTTGAGTCACCCACCTTGGAGGTATTTAAGAGATGTGTAGGTGTGACAGCTGGGGACCTGGTTTAGAGGTGAACTTGGCAGCGCTGGGTTAGCAATTGGACTTGAAGAGCTTAACAGCCTTTTTGCAACATAAATGATTCTGTGATTCTATGACTTGGAAAATATGAGTATCAAAAATTGAGCCCTGGATTTTAGCTGAACTCAAAATTATATAAATAACTAAGTGCAGGTGTTCTCTATTTAATTTCTAATTAATCGGTTCTGGTCCAGCTCCCAGTTCAGCATGTGGAAATGTGTTGTGTCAGACTCTCTTTTCACCTTGCAAAGGTTATTGATTCTAGAATTAGATTATTTGCCATATTTTTTTGAAAACCTCTCATAAAGTGTACAGAGCACTCTCCTGTTCTCTACTAATTGCCCACGGTTCTCAGTGCCCACAGCCACAGGGCTTCAGCATTGATGCTCTGTCACAGATTTCAATACTCCAAAGCACAAACCAATAAAAATCCTATAGACTTTATTCTCTGTTATTGCTATTACTCAGGAGACTGCTTCCAGCACACAGAGTACCTTCAGATATCCTTGGGGGCTACTGAGCACCTTGCTAAAGCACAACAGAATGGAACATTTTGTCACAGCATCACATTCCACATGAAGGGGCCATTGTCACAAGAAGGTATTGATGATATTTCTACACAAGTCAGAGGAAGCTGTGCCACGTGATGGCGAGGTGCCACATCAGCTGTGTGCTGTCTCTGGAGAACCATGGAGCTGTATCTGCACTTCAGTCATGGGCTTTGGCCCAGGGATGGGTGGGAAGGTCAGAACACTGGCATCAGCACACCTTGGTCCAGCTGCGCCATATTTCCCTTGAAACTATGCAAAGATTTATCTCACTGTCACGTTCCCCAAACCTCTGAAGCAGCAAGTTCAAATTCCCTATGGTGCTACTTGCAATTTTCAGAGCTGTTTTCTGATTGCAGGCAATTTATTCCCTTCCTTCTCTACATTTTCTCTATGGTTTACTGTATGTAAAGGTATAAATGGATAATAGTCTAACTAAATAGAAAAATATTGGAGATGGGGAGGCTTGTGGAAGGACAGGACTATCTAGACTGAGAAACAAATCTGTAAAAATAGATTAGATGATTTTTAAATTTACTTGACTGATCTCTAGGTCCCATTTTGACAGCTCTGTTTAGAAAGTAGGATGTAGATGACGACTTTTTTTACCTAAAGGTCATCAGCTGATGAAATTCCTGGTTCACAGGAAACTAAGTTATACTGTTTAAAAACTTGGTGAGTCCTTTCCAGATACACTTTTAGATGTGTTATTGATCAATAGCAGAAATACCAAATTACTGGAAAGTCAGGTATTATTAATACAACAAAGAAAAAATAATTACCTTTTAGGCATGTCCCATAGATATAAATTTCACAAAGGTAAATGTACACTGTTTACATGTATATCATTCACAGAAGACAACAGACCCCTGCCTATTGGAGAAAGGTCAAGGTGGATTACATTGTATTTGATGACAATTTTTATTTTTGTATGTTTTGAAAACAAAGGAAGTTCCCCATGTGAGACCAGCTTTCTGCTTCAGAAGAATATCATGGACACTGATAAGAATGCAAGGAAAACTGAGTGTTAATAAAAATTAAAAGTCAGTAAAAACTCTGATATTTTTTAAAATGCCACATTTTTTCTCATGTGTGGGGTTTTATTTTTGTCTTTGGTGCTCATTTATTTCATGTCTTCAGGGTTGCTTCATGTCTTCAAAGTTTTCACCACAAGGGTTAGAAATTTGCTTTTTTTCATCTTTGTGATTGAAAACTGTGCTTCTTGAGTGAGATCACAATTATAGCACCTGAAGCTGTAAGAAAACTGCTGAAAATTAAAACTTCTAATCATTTATCCAGAAAAAATTGCAGAAGAAACACACACCTGGGTAGCATGCACTGTGAATTTAAATATACATGCATGGACACCCACATGCAGACACACACACAGACAAATGTATTACGTGAATACAAGGATGGATAAATATATGTGTTTATGCATGAGCACACACCCCCCTGGGTGAATAAATCTGAGTGGTACAAGATAGGAAATATTTATAGCAAACAGCAAGAATATTTGGAAAGAGCTTCAGAGATTTGTAAAATACCCATTCCAGTTTAGAGGCAGTAATTATTGACAGATGTCCAATATGCTCCCAGATTTTGGTATTCATGTATTTCTGTTATTTGTGTAATTATTAATGTAGAAAAAGGACCAAACCTGTGATAAATATATATCTGACCTTTCACAAAAGCACATATAACTGGACCAAGGGGAAAAAAATCCAGTATTGTTTAACTAGTATTTTTCTGTCACAGTATTTTTTAATTTCTCCAGTGAAATCCTAAATAATCAAAGAACCATGGAGTGTGTACGGGGGAAGTGGTGGGAAAAAACTAAAAAAGTAAAAGAAGCAAAAAGCAATGAGTGATCAGAAAGCACTTGGTGCTTTTGTGTCCTGACAGTAAAGTGAGAATGACCTCTCTGAGCTGGCAGAGATTCTCTAGTCATCACTCAAAATAACTATAGCAATATAAGCAGGTTTTAGCATTCACCATGAGGCTTCACCTGTTATTTGCTCATCCTGTCTGTAATACAAGGCACCTGCTTGTTAAAATTTTGGATATGGGCATAATTCAGTGGGCTGAAGCCAAGATCCTGGGTATTTTTAAGAGAATAGTAGCTGATAAAAATAGCCAGGCACAGGTCCAATAAACAATAACCGTTCTTTTCTCGTGAAATACTGGGCAGCATTCAGCACTATGCTAACTAGAAAGATATTGATCAATTAGAGAGAATTTAGTGAAGAACAACAAATTAATTTATGGGGAGAATGAAGATTTAGGAGATGGATTAATGGTACTAAATTAGGTCTGTGATGATTAAGGAAAGCAAGAAATTGTATTCAGATAAATCTCCCAGATTTGCTCAGGTTCAGGGCCTGAGGTGGTGCTACATGGGCCATAAAAAACAGGATGTGTCCCTCCTGCTCTGGGACACCTCTGTCACCTGCTCAGAGCTTTGATGCTGCACCAGAAATGGCCCCACAGTGAGAGCTCAGCCAAGGGAGAGGGTGAAAGGGGGGAGGAATATGAATCCTACAGTGAGTGTGCAAGGCTTGATGGGTGAGAAAGGTGTGAAGATTGTTAGCTGCATGCAAAGAGAAGTATTTAATGTTTTTATGGGAAGATACAGTGAAGAATAAAATAAATAAATAAAAATTTAGTCTGCCAACAGACAAACCAAAACCGTAAAACACAAAAGTATGTTCTACTGAGGAATTGCCTCCTGAGATAACCTGGAGGATGATTCACCACTGGTATTTTTAACATTATTCTGTATGAAACTCTAGAAAATGTGCTTTTGGGACAAAGCCTCCCTTAGCAGAGAAATGGGCTTCATGATCAATGAATCTCTGATTTTAATGTCTGCAATTTTCTGAGAATATTCTAAACAGTGTTCATATTTCTGCCCTGGAAAAGTGCTGCTGCAGAGCGAGAAGAATCTGTGTACTATTCCCATGAAAACAGTGGGCTGCAATGAAAAAAAGCTCGTGAGTAATAATGAGAGCTATTATCTAATAGACTAATAATATTTTTCTCATTTTGTGGGGTGGGGAGGAGGAGGAAGAAGGCAGGCAGGCCTCGTGCCAGAATCTCTGAGTCACAATGAAAAGTTATGCTGCAATCTTGCAGAGTTTGCTTTTTATGGTGCCTGCCAGTTGTGTCCCCAGCAGGGACACGTGAATGCTGCCATTCCATGTGGCATGGTATCCCTACTCCAGGGGCACTGTGCCTCCTCTCCAGGGCACTGGGTCTCCTCTCTCATGGATCTAGAGCAGGCACAATGTTTTGTCCATTCTCAGCTTCCAATCTCAGCTGTTAACCTTTTCTTTCTTCCTTTCTTACAGAGCTCACCTCCTCTTACAAGAGTTCCCTTCCTCCTCAAGGGAAGAAAGGGCACAGCTAAGGCTGTAATTTGTCGTTTGTGTCTTGTCTCTCACTTGCAAAAGCTCCCAGCTTCTGAATGCTCTGCAGGTCCCTTGTGGGCCTGGCTCAGAGCTCCTGCATGAGTGTTGGTTCCTCGGGGTGAGTGAAATCCATGGCTTGGGCTCTACATTTCAGTCCTTTCCTCTCTGCACTCGTACACAGCCCAGGAGGAGTCTGGATCTGGAAGGATTCCCTGCTTAGTTGCTATCCAAGTGTGTTGCAGGCAATTTTTTTTCCGCTCTTTTCAAGCTTCTTTGTATGTTTTCAGTTGTTTGCTGTCACATTTTCCATTTTTTGCCATTCCTCATCCTCTACAAAAGACCACATCGATTCTCAACCATGGTGCATACATATGGATGTGTATCCTTCACAAGAGGATGGGATGTTACAAATATGCAGTCATAGTGATGGTGATCATGGCACTGAGGAGGCAATAAATTGGGACCAATTCTTATGATCAGCAGATGACCAGGGAATGACATGTCTACTTTGCTGTAACAACTCAAGTTAGCACTGAAATTAGATCTGCACCACTGACAGGGGGTTACTGGTGCTATTGCTTGTACAACTCTCTCTTGCATGTTTTTTTGATTGCTCAGTAATCTAATTTCTAAATCACACCGAGAGAATAAAATAAAGAGGGAGGACTTGTTTTTTAGTTCTCAGTATGGTAAGTCCTGTAATGGTTATCTTGCTTATTAAACTCTTGAAGTGTTTATCAAGCCCTTGTTATAAACCCTGTGCTGAACAGGGTTTATAGTGATGACCTGAAGCAGGAAAGATTGATGTTTTGTGGAGCAAGTGGTGCAGCATTAAAGAGATCCTGATGGCCTCCAGGATGAGTCTAGATGTTAATAACAAAACAAAACAAAACAAAACAAAACAAAACAAAACAACCCACAAAATAAACTAAACAACAACCAACCCAGCAAACACCCAACCAAAAAAAAAATCACAAAAGAAACCTAACAAAAACTGAACACCCCAAACCCCTCACTGAGTTGAAATAAATTTTTTTTCTGTCAGTTTAAATAGTAGGTGATGCATAGCTAATCATAACTGTGCCAGCAAATCTGTCAGCTCTATTTCATCTAGAAAGTAGTGCCTTGTGCTCGTAAAGGTTAAACTGCCTCTCTGCCTTCCTAAAATCTCTGTTCTCTAGTGCTTTCCTAGAAGTTAAAATCCAGATGCCTGTGTGGTTTAACAGTTTAATAGATATGAATATATATATATATATATATTTAATTTATTTTTCCTTCTGGAGCTTGGAAATGGAAATAGTCTAAGAGATTTATATTTGACATTCGAGGTTTTCTGTAGTATCCCTGTGTTGATTTTCATTCCAGTTCACTGAAAGCTGCCTGAAAACTTTATCACAAAAACTCAGTGGGTTCATATATAAACTTGAGATTAAGGCCCAAGAGATAGAGATAGCAGTAAGAGTTGCACAGTTTCATGTAATTATCCTGTTATACCAAAGAAATCCAGTGTCCCAATTGAATTTAACATCTTGTCTATAAAAATAATTCTCTACCTGCCAAGAATTATGACAATGTCAGAACAATATGGGATGGTACATAATCTATTTTCTAGTAATAAAACTTCTAGGGTCGTTAAGTGGGAAAGAAAAAGATGTTTTAAATATATATATATTTTTAAAAAATATATATATAATTAGCAGCATTTTTCCCATGTAGCCAATACAACAAAATTTGGTTTGTTTGACTGTTTCCATTCTTTTGGTGTGCAGGGGTCTTTAATTTAATTAGGGAATATTAATTAGACCATAATTTAAATTTAGACAGTTGAATTGAGTTTATTTCATGAAACTGAACAGCAAATAACTTTTAATCTGTTTTCTCTACCTTTCATCAGTAACATTAGCGTAAGGTGTTTTCTTATCAGAAATTAATTATGGAGCCCTTTTTCCAGTCGAGATGTAGGAGTTAAAATCATGAATGAGAACTTCAGAAAACTAATCATAATAAAAAAGTTTTTCTAACCTAGGCAAAGTATTAGCAAGATATTCCACCCACAAACCTCTTGATGATAAAGAAAAGTTCACTTTGAGAAGCCTTAATTTTGAAATTAATTTTTTTCTTGTGTAATTAATGCAGGCATTATTCTGGTACATTGTTCTTCATCAGCTCTTAATGTTATCATGTTATTAATGTGCCATATAAAAAGAAAGACTTTATAGCACAACTTGGTTAAAGTCAGAAAGTGACCTAAATCTTTTGCATGGAGACTGTGCAATGCAATTTTAATCCTAATTTTGATTGCGTCAGTGACACATTTACTTTAGCCTGGTGTACTTAGAAGCTTTGCAGTCATGAAGTAGCAGGGAAAAATAAAGGTACATACTGATATTAGATGCTTTGACCTATAGTAAAATTGGGAGATACTAAGATCCCATCAATACTTCTTTTAGCTATTTGTCTCAATAGTCTTTTGTCCTAATTCACAAACATGATCTCTGCATTCATTTTTTTAACCACATAAGATCATCTGGTCTTCCAAAATGGACTGGGAGTCTGTATTCTTTTCTCCCTTGTTTTTCCTAGCACAGTTAACAGTCATTATTAGATCTCCCCCACCAAGTTTCTATTATATTCCACAACTGGACTTGGATTCATTTTCCCCACAAGGCAGTCTGCTGTGCTAATGGCCAAGCAATCAGGTCACCTTTTGAAACTACCAGTACAGTGTTTGATTGGCAGACATGTATATTAAAAATAATGTTCTCCTTATGGCTTTTATTTTCTTCTGTGCTCTAGTGTCTGCCTTCTCTTGATAGTTTATTAACTGTGTGAGTGTATGTACATGAAAGCAATAGCATCCCCGATCCCTTGCCCTACTTGCAATATTCCTCTCTCAGCTCTCTTTTTCAGAGCTGGTTATATGCTGAACCTTAGAGGATGCCTTTCCAGCTCTTTTCAGCTCTACAAAGCTGCTCTGTTACCCTTCCAGCTCAGTTTGGAGCTTTTGTGCCTGTGAACCAGCGCTCTGTCAGTTCAGTTCCCATCCTCAGCCTCGCACCCTCTCCCACCAGTGACATTTCAGAGAAGAAGCAGGCTGGACACTGCCTCTGCTGCCTCTCCTCCAGTGACAGAGAGCTGCATCCCTGACTGGCACCCTGCCCCAGGCTGGGGGAGCACAGAATTGTCTCTGCATTGCAAAATGAGGTCTGCTGAATGAGAAAAGCCTGGCTTCTGAAATGGCTCTGCAGGTGGATTGCATAGGTTTTTTTAAAAAAACCTGAGGGATATAGATATAGATGAGGTAGATTATATAGATATAGACATAGATATAGATATAGATATAGATTATATAGATATAGATATAGATATAGATATAGATATAGATGATATAGATATAGATATAGATATAGATATAGATATAGATATAGATATAGATATAGATATAGATGATATAGATATAGATAGATATAGATATAGATATAGATATATCCTGCTCAGAACTTAGGGTAGAGTCCTTCTAAACTATGCTTAAGTGCGTGGAATAGTGGTGGGATAGACCCTGATACAGATAAAGGCAGAGGGTAATCTATAGAGGAACACTGGGGCCATGGAAATTATGGTCCTATCATTTCTTCTCAGCTTCATATATTTGAAAGTAGAGCAGGACACAGCCCAGGTCAGCTTGTTCTGCTCCTGGTTATAGTCAGCTCTCAGACATTCCAGTGCAACACTCTCAGGATCATGGAAAATCCCATGAGGGATTATTTCTACATGTGAAATCAGTCCTAAATATGAAATATAAGCATGAGTTCTTTGGCTGGAATCAGCAACTTATTAAAATAAGTGTGAGCACAGTGGTGCAGGAAATTAAATGCTTCCCCTTTTTGCCAGTGGGTCCCTCAAACGAGCAACCAGCCAAGATTCCTTTTCAGTTACAAATGGGATTTTCATTTTTTTTAAGGTTTTGATAGCTGCTTCCTACACTAGTCCTGGAATTTTCCCTCTTTATGCAATATGCTGGATTTTCCTTTCCTTGGACCTTTTGCATATCTCTTTTGGTTTGTTGCTGGTTGTTTTATTTCAGAACTGATATCCTAGGTTAGCTTCAGTGCATGTCAGCACACACCTTCAGTAGTTGCCATTTAGTTGTTTACTACATGGCAATCAACTGAATAACAAATAACATTTAGTTTGGAAGAAAAGGTTAAGAAGGCACTTTAAAGATTTTTTGCAGAGTTTTAAAAAAATTTTTGCATTCTTTAAATGCTTTCAATGTCAGCATCTGAACTAGGTAATTAGTGTTCACTTATTTAGTAAGGTTTTCATTGCAGTGACATAGAGCTGAGCCATAGTACCCTCTGCCCTGTGTCTAGTTTGACAAAATAGGATTAAAAATAAAAGTCTCAATTCTATATGCTCATTAAAATTATTCTCATCCTAATAATCCAGATAAAGGGCAGAGAAATTATTGCTGAGTTCTTTCCCCTACACTTTCAAGGAAGATCTAAAGAGGGTCTTTTTCGTGTCAATGAAAAGATCATCTCCCAGTTTTCTTCAAAGCTTTAATTTTATCATTATCAGAATCTTCTTCTTGTTATCAAGGCTTCAGGTTGCAGATCAGAAACAATTTAAGACCATCCTTTCACTATGGCACCTACCCACAGAGATGCAGGCATAAGCAAGCTTCTCACGCTACTTTTTGTTCTGACTCATCCACTGCATCTTGAAAAATGTGTTTCTCTTTATTCAGCCCCATTATTTATAATGGAGAATGCATTATTTTCCTATCCTTAGCATTCTTAGAAATGGTATATTTTGCAGAAATCAAGATATTTTGTATTAGATATGAGTAGCATTTAAGCCAGAAAGAAAAAGACTAGTATTTCAATTTATTTCTACGGACAAAAAAGTAAAATAAGCATACTAATGGGAAGAAATAGTAGCAAAGTTATATATTTGACCCACTTATTCCTTCCAATACAGGCAGCTCCTTTTTTCATTAGTCTCTCAGATATCAGTTTTATCTAACAGAAACATCTCAGTGTACCACAGGGTTAGTCCTTACAAACAAAATTTAGAAATGTCTTCAAACCAAAAGGAAATAGCAAACTCTTTCAGTATGATTCAGGCTTCAATGTAAATAATGTCTTGCCTGGTCAGAAGAGGGTTTCTCAGACCTTTTGTAAGGGTGCTGGGTCTGGCTGGGGTGGAGTGAACTTTCCTCATGGCACCCTGAGGTGCTGTGCTTTGGCTGAGGGGCCAGAGTAGGGCTGGTACCACACTGTTGCCCTGATTCTTAGGATTTTCTAAAGCCTTTTGAGTTTACAGTCTTGTAGACAACTTTCTCACACAACTTTCTGTAAGCAATCTATTGTTTTGCATTCCTCCATAGAGGCGGAGATATTTGATGTACTGGTAGTTTGTCCAATGTCATTGGAGAGGTGGCACATTCACCCTCCAATCCACTGTCACCTTTGGAAAAGTATAAATGCTGGAGTCAGAAAATAAATGTGCTCTTTTTCACCTTTGCAATAGCAGCGGCTCGTGTCGTGCTTTCACGCGTCCTGTAGCGACGCCACACCAAGGCTTTGGCTGCTGCCAAACTGTGCTGGCACAGCACCAAGGCTCTGTCTGCCTGCCCTGCTCTCCTGCACATCCCTGCATGGGCTGGGGCTGGATGAGGGGTTTGGAGGGGACACAGCTGGAGCACTTGATCCAAGTTGACAAAGGGATATTCCCTACCAGATGATGTCATGCTCTACAAGAACAGCTCAGTGAAAAGGGTGAGGGAAAAGGGTGTTTTTCTTCCCTATTGGATGTGCTGAAGTTGAACTTTCCAGCAAGTGGATAAACATCTTCCTGCCAATGGGAAACATTGAATTAATTCCATTTCTTTGCTTGTGCATGCAGCTTTTGCTTTCCTTGTTAAACTGTCATTAACCTGATTTACATATCTTCTCAATTTCCTTCTGTTTTCTTCCCATCACACCGGAGAGAGTGAGCAGGTGGGTGAACCTTGGTTAGCCAGGGCTAGCCCATCAGAGCCAGAGTTACTGCCAGAATTGGTTTCAGAAATTTATGGACATACATGTTCAAGAAACAGCTCTCCAGCCTGCTTTTGATGGCTTGTTTTGTTGCTGATTTTTTCCCACCAGCATGCATAGATGTTCTGTGATTCATTGATTAACCCCACACCTGCTGTTGCCACTCTGCTCAGTCTGTAGATGCATGTAAGTAGTCCCTGGATGAATGGTATCCATATATAACAGAATTCTGGAACAGTATCTCCAGCAATATTTTTAAGGCTCAGTCATATGTTTCGCTGATGAGTAGAAAGTGCCTAAGAACAGCTGCTGGATCACTTTGAGTTAGCTGGAGTGCTTGGTATTTCTGGCTAAAGAGGAGATTAATTACCCTGGAAGTAGCAACAATTTGTAATAATAAGAAGGGTACATTTTCAGTTATGCTTATGTGATTGTGACTCCTAGGTCCTTCTGAGAGACTGAGATTTAACTTTAGCTCTCCAAATCACTAGCCAAAAATACATTTACACTCTTTCAAAAATACACTTCACAAAACTTATGTTCAGATTATTTGCAAATGTATCTGGGTCCCTTGCAAAGGTAATTTCAGAGAGAGTCAAGTTGTGTGGGAAATCTGAGTAGTTATGGACATTGCTACTGAATTAATTTATTAGCTACTTGATCCAATATTGGTGCCACCAATTGGATTGGTCCAATCTTGATCCAATATCCAATGTGGTGGCACAAAGCTAGAAAACTTTTCTTGTCTCCCTGTTCCCAAAAGGTTTACCAACACGTGGAAAAATGGACAAGCTATAAGGAAGGCTCAATAAAATAATATATATTGGGGGTGTGGGACAGCAGCCACAGCTCTCTCCTTCAGCAGAAATAGGAGATGCAAAAAAGTTCTGGAAATATGTTAGTACACCCCACTTGGCAGCTTCTCAAAAAAAGAAAAAAAAAAAAAAAAAAAAAAAGGGGCTTTGCAGTTTGCTTGCTCTTGGTAAACAGTGATTTCTACAATTTCTCCTCTTCATACCCTTTCAAGCAGTCCTGCACCCTCTGCTGTGTCTAATTGACACATTTATGAGCCACAACACCAGCTATTAGCCAGAATGATAAGCACTGCACTGGTGCTGCAGAAGCAGGGGACAGCAGGACAGATCCCAGCAGCGCTGCTGGCAGTGCAGTGCTGGGCTGGGCACAGCTCTCCCTCCTCCTGTTCCTGCAGGGACATCAGGGCACTGTCCTGCCACGCCTCGTACATCCAGGGGCTTGGAGATTCCGGGTTTGTATTTCCAGCAGGAACAGAGAACTAGAGAGGGTTTTAATCTTCATCTTGGAGCCATCAGATTGAAGGATAAATGACCAGCACCAGAACACACCAAGTGTTTGTGGCAGAGCACAGAATTATGCTCTAATGTCTTATGCACCAGATTAATGCCTTTATTAGTGCATTGCTCTTCTTTTAATCAACTGAGACACCTCAGCATCGAGTCAAAATGGAATGAGGAACAAGCAAATGCACCACGGGTGCTTTTTATTTAGTAACAGTGGTGAATAATTAATTGAAGAAATGACAAAAGGCATCACAGTTTTTCTTAAAAATTAATTATATCTAGTCGATATTTTAAGCTGTTATATTGAGTGCCTAAGACAAGTACATGACCTGCACTGTTGTGACAGCAAGGAAAAAAAGACAAAGTAACAACTCAAGCAAAGGAATTTAAGAGTTCTAAATAAGAAAAAAAACCTAGCAAAACAATGCTGTTTTAGTAATAATCTTAATTTATGCACCCATAAACAGATTTTTAAATTAACTATTCTTAGGAAACAAGGAAAAAACATTCTGAAATTTTGTGCAAGGACATCAATTTTGATGAAGATTCAAAGCATGGACAGTAGTTTGGACTTAAATTTTCACTTAAATTTTTTGCTTAATTTTGTCTGTAATTGTTTCAGCTCACTGGATGTAACTTTCATCAGAAAAGCCCGAAATTATGAAATTTAAGTTATGGTTGGTGTTATATGAAGCTATTAAATTTTGAAATGCTGCAAAGGCTGTCTGAAGGGCTGCCTTTAACAGGGCTTTTCCACTGTTCAGCTGCTGGCTTGGCCCTGACACACTGTAAAAATGGCAGCTTTGAAAATCGCCTTATTTATTGTATTTATTGTGGTGCCTCAGTGTTGGTGCCACTCCTTTATTTGAGAATACACATTTCAACCATTGCAATATTATTCAGGCTGATGTGGTTCAGTGTGTGTGGACACTGATGGGTGCAAGGAATGTCTGTGGCTGGGAGGAACATTTGCCTTCCCACTGCCTGCTTTGGCGCACCTGGACACCAGGTACTCCCTACTCAGGGCCAGTCTCACACTCTGAGGAAGTACTGGGGGTAGAAGGGGACTGGTTTTTGCCTTCCTGGAGAGCCTCATTTTGAAAAACCTTTGTAGACAGTGTGTGAGGAAATGTGTTTATCTGTGCTGGACCAGACAGACAGGTTGCATGTTTAGTGATTCCTGTCCCCTAAGTGCTACAAATTTTCTCTAAAGACCTGAGAACTGAGTCCCTTCATAGATGTCTCCACTCTCTTTAAAGATTGTTTCAATAAAGTGATATTAAATTCATTGCTGACAAATTAATTAACTGAGTTAGGCCATTGGATCAAGAAAGCACATTAGATCTCTCCTACAGATTTTGGAGAAGAAAATTCCTGCGTCAGAGGATGAATAAACTGAGGGCTCTCCACATGGGAGACACCCTAGGAAAAGACAGATACTGAAAACAATTATATTATTTTAATTTAATTATCTTAGGGGACCTATACACTACATTAGAACAGTAGGGGTAACTTCTTTACAGTCCTTAATTATTGTTTTTAATAATTACTGAGAAGATATAGTAAAACTGAGCAGGTTCATATTGCTTAACTGGAAACAGAAATTTTATTTTTGTCTTGCATATATGTGGAGACTAATTTAATCAAATTACAGGCTAGAATGTTTGCTGATGTTCTTAGTGAATGCACAGCTGGAATAGCAGAGCGCCTTAGCAAGAAATCTTTGGAGCTTTCATATTTTTCTGTCAGTTTTGTAATCCAGAAGAGCTGCCTGTCCAGGCTGCTCAAGATTAATTGTGCCTGAAAGCAATAGAAAATGGATCTTTAGCTTTGCATATTACTGCTTATCATATACAAAATACTTAAAAGCTTTTCTCTATCTCCAAAGAGTGAGCAGTTGGTAGTGACTTTTTCCTGGTTACATCTCATATTTTTCAGTGTTGGAAAATCAAAAAGCTTCTACTTTATATTGCATGTTTAAGTGGTCATACACTCATTCATAAATGAATTTATATGAGGAAATACAATTAAAATGTCTAAAATTTGGAAATGGCAGAACATCTCCATTGGCGTTGTACCCCCCAGCCCTTATGCAACCCTGTCACCCTGTGTCTGAATATTAAAAAAAAAAAAATTAACCAAAGATCAATTAATATTTCCTTTGCAGTATTTTGACCTCAGCTAACACACAGATGCCTCAATAATGAAGTGGAAGAATGGGATTTTTCTTTTATAAATCCCTTTTCCTTGTTCATTTCAGAGCTGACAGATGGATAGGGGCTGAGGCAGGGAGCTGTAGGAACAGAAATGTGACTTTTTTCCTGAGAAAATTAGTTCTATACCTGTCCCTTCTGAGAACTCAGTATGTAATGATTTGAGACTCTGATAAGTTCTTAATCTTTGACTGCCTAGTCTGTACATGCAAGTCAGCTCTGCAAAATGTTGAAAGGTCCAGTTGCTGGCAAAGTCCATGAGAACTAATCCATCAATGTGGAAGATCCTCTGTAATGCTACAGCACCATTTTAACAGTCTGAAGTATTTCACATTGGACACTCAATATCTGTGGGTTGCCTATATCTCAGCTCTCTATTTCCTAAATGGAGATAGTGCCTTCAAATTTCACATGGTTTTTGCAATGATGGATTAATTGTCTGCAAAACACTCAAATTCTGGGGTGATAAGCATCATAGAAAAGCCCCAGAGGAAATTAATAATTTTGCTTTCAGAGCAGTTTGCTTGTTTTTTTTTTTTTTAAATTAGACCCAGGGCAACATATTGAACAATGAGGCCAAGGAAAATATTGAACAGCTGCTAATTAAGTCCTTTTGATGCACTAAGTAGGAGTATTCTTGAGAGAATTGAATGTGTGATCCTGTAATTAAAAACTACATTCCATATAAAAAAGGTGGCCAAATTATGGTCATACTGCTAACCTGGATTCTGTCCATTTCTAATTTTTGGCAGCCTCACAGTCATGATCATATTCTTCTGAGAGGAAATGTTGTGTGACTGTAGTAGAAGCAAAACCAAATCAATGGCATGGTTGTCACCTACTTCCTGCATGAAGAGAATCAGGACCTAAGTGGTTTTTTTCTCTTCTCCATGAATTAATGAAGTAAAGGACAGCAGCAGCAGGATGTTTTCCTCCCAGACCGACATCAAAGTGGGATGAGAAACGTGTTTCCTTAAACAGCAGGTACGAGTTTTGGGAATCAAAGATTTTATTTCGGACTGAGTAAAAATGTTGCACAATCTTTCACATCACCTCCAAACACCTTTTACCTTTTATCTACCTCCTCCCTCCAGTACGCCTTGTCTTTTCAGATTCTTGTCTCAGTTTTCTTGCCAAACCTGTCCTTGTTCTCTATTCAGTTCATCTTCTATGTCTCTCACATCTGCTACCAGTCCTGCTCTCTGTCTCAGGGGAAAAAACCCAGTTCACATAGTTTAAAACAAATTATGATCAAAGTGATTTATTGATTTGTTAATGATAGGTCAGGAACTATGCATTCAAGATCAAGGTCAATAACACAGTTCTAGACAGATGCAAATGTTGATATACACATTTCTAAATACCTTTCCAGAGCTGATGTCTAAAAGTCACAACCATACGCATGTATGTGCTCACACACATTGGCACTGTCCCTTTCATCAGGAGAAGCTGGAGGCCAGCACATTTCTTGGTGACTATTTAATCTGATTGTTTTCCTTTTAACGGGATTTAAAGTGTGGGACTAAGTATGCTTTTAGGCAGTTTGAAATGTTGATTTACACACATTCTCACACTCATGTTTTTGTCTTGATAATAGTTTCTATTTCAGACTATATCAGCAAGGGTGACCTATGAGAGCAGCTTCTTATCACAACTTCTTTTTGCCTCCTGGAAACCTTCCCTGAGCCTCCTTGTACCTAGTCTCAGTTTTGTAGCATTCCCTGCAGCACCACAGATTCCCATCACTTCCACGTCATTTTTCCTGACCATGCTTTTCTTCCTTATCCAGGCAGATCCTTTGCTGAAAGCTATGATAAAATTTGCCTTTGGGAGTAGGGAAATAATCCAATCTGGTGGAAAAAAAACCTTCTCTACATCAGACAGGGAATGTCCTTCCACCCAATGATAGTGGAGAAGCAGAAGAGAGTTAATATAAGCATTTTTGAAGGTAATTGATAAACTGAAGCAGAATGCAGACCTGGGTGTGGGTTGATGGCACAATGGTATCATAATAATGCCCCAAACTCGATTTAACTGCCTGCAATTGCAGCACATGACTGCAGAAGTATTTCTCCAAAGGCACAGCCACAGAATACCCCCCTCCACCATTGTTTTTGTGTACAGCTTCAGCAGAACAGAAAACAGCAAAAGGACCTTCCAGCGAGCCCACAGGGAAAAGATGTACAGCCAGTAGGACTGTGAGCTCTCTGTCCTGTTTCCAGACCACTCATTTTTGTGGTCACCCATGATAAACACCAGCAGCTTGACAGATTATTTTGTGTTGTGTCTTTTTTCAAGAGGCCTTCACTGTGTAGAACTGCTGGAGGAAATAAGGCCATTTCAACAGTTTTTTTTCAGCCTCTGCATGTGACTTCCACCAAGAGTCTACAGAATTCAGCAGGATATTGTGAGCTAGTACCACTCCTGCTTGAAATGGGCTAATCCTGAATCACTGATTTAAGCAGTGCTAAACCAAAGAAGTCTGCGTCAAAATTGTAGTGGAAGAAATTCCATTTTTAAAAATCTGTTTATTCATTTTGTTTTCAGGAGCGCAAACAGAACAAAAAAAAAAAAAAAAAAAAAAAAAAGAATGGCAATTCCCAAAACCTCACTTATTCCCAAAACAGAGTAGAGACAAGACCCAGGATGTCCTTTTGTATAAAGACCTGAGTACAGTTGGGCAACTTTTGGAGATTCAGTTTCTGGCCATCTTCCAATGGCTTTGCAAACTGCCCCTTCCAATTAGTGTCTTCTATTTCTCTCTTTTTGTTTTTTCTTTCATGTCTTAAAATAAAGGTGTGATACATGAAACAGTCTTTATTGCCTATATAAAAAATAATTGCATATTACACCATATACCAGAAGATCAAGATACTTATTAAACAGAGGAAGGCAGAAAACAATAAAATAGCAACGATTTCTTAACTCATCTGCCACTCTGCAGACAGCAAGATATCTTTCTTAAATCAAAAACCTAGGAAGATGTAGCCTTACCTCACAGTACATACATCTTTGGATTGTCTGTGGATTTTTTAAATTTTTCCCCCCCAAGTGATTTCTGTACAAGTGAAATTTAACGGGCTGTGTTTGGAATCCATGGGGAACATTCAGGAGTCCCTCCAGCTCCCACACTCTTTGGAGAAAAAGAGACATTGAACTTCAGTATTGTGAAGCTTTATATTTTCCCTTTTAATGTAGCTGGTACAATAAAAATAATAAAAAAAAAGTACACTGGATTAACATTTGACAAATAAAATCAAGTTACTGGCAGTAAAAGGGCAAATCCAAAGACTGTATATATGGAATAAGTATGTGGATGACATTTTAAAAGTTTCATCTCCTTAATTTCTTTAGCCAGGTCTCATGGCATATCTGGAGATAAAAATTACTTACATGCAGGTTTATTATGCAAATTTAAGAATACGAGTTCTGTGATGTCCCCGTTCTCACGACCTCCTAAAATGCAGTGTAAAAAGCTAGAAATTGAAATCTCAAAAAAAAAAAAAAAAAAAAAAAAAAGAAAACAAGAATGAGATACTGGAGATACTGTCATTATATCTTTGGAAAATATTTTTTTTCCTTGTAGACCTCAGATAAATTGTTTGCAGACAACAAAGGACTGGCTGATGAACAAGCAGCTGAGTTGTGGGTAATAATGCAGACTGGTTTGAAAGATGTTGTGTACTGCCTGACCTACATCTGAACAACTTGCAGCCTGGGAAGGGGGGAGAGGATTATACTCAGCATTCAATAGTTTCTAAAGCAAATCATATCTGGTACTCTTTGTTCTCAGTGCAAACAATATGTAAGAAATTCTTACACAAAAATCCTTTCTTTCTAGGGAAAGTAGTGACAATGGGCAAAGAATTTCTTCAAATTGTTTTCTATTCTTTATGGTACCAATGACAGTTAGACAAACTTTTAATAGCTGTTAGTCTTTGTGGCTCTGCTTGTTGTTTGGTAATGCTGTTCTAGAGGCAGCTAAATTAAAAGGTAGACAGTGTGCAGGAGCAAGTGGGACTCTCATTTACTTCACAGAATAAGACTGTGAAAAGTCAGTACAAGATATCCTGAGAAAAAGTTACAGATAAAAATGAAAATTACTGAGTTAGCTGCACCACCAAATAAATAAAAAATACATAAGGTAAATGATGAAATTTAGAGAGAGTACTAAATCTGTTAACAGGAAGAAATAGATTGCAGAAGACATCTAATAGAGTGAGACTGTATGATTCTGTATGTTTAAATTCACATAATAACAATTTCAGCTCAGCTGAGGTTGCAAAGTGAGCTGAATCTTGTGTTTTCCAAGCATAAATATTCAGCGATGTCTGACTGCTATGGTGCTGTGCATGGTTAGAAGATATCACTGCAAAAGCAGGTTTCAAGCAATTCAGTGGAAGCAAAGTATAAATTTCACAGATCATTGTGCACATCAAGATTTTGGACTCTTTCCAATAAAAATAATTATACATATCTGTACGTAGTAGGGTCAGTCCAGGGATCATCACCTGCATTTAGTTCACCAAAATCTAATTTCATAGATGTTTTGTCTTTAATTGGGAAGGAGATCTTGAATCTAGTTGAGTGACCCAGTGTTATGTGACTTGAATGCTGCAGACCTAATATTTCACAAAAGAAATATCATGAAATCTCACTCCCATTGCAAGCAAAGGCTCCTTGAGGCTACATATCAACCACAATCTTTGTTCCCACTCATGGAATGGACACGAAGGTTCAGGAACAGAAATCCTATCAAGAACTGTCCTGGTGAGTGTTGTAGAGCCTATAATTAAAGGTATAGTTTAATCAACACCTGTTCACGGTCGCATATTAAAGAATTTATATATGTAGCTAGGCATATACCTACACAGACTGGGGAGAATTATGTTCCTTAACATGACTTCTAACATGTAACCTGAGTCATACAGAATTGCCAGGAAGTTAAATGCCTTGTATAAACTTACAACTTGGACTGGAGAATATTTTTTAATTTATCCTTTTTTCCAGATAGGACTGGATCAATCTGTTCATTTCTTTAATTCCAAAGTACACAAAATCCCTGAAAGTGGACAGAAATTGCATTGTGTATCAGTGACCATGATTGAACTAGCACAGCTCCCTTCTTTGGTAAGCTCCTTAAAAGACTGAGCAGTTCTGGAAAGGACAGGAACCTGAAATAATCTCTTCTTTTGAATAGAAATAACTGTGGCTCCTGTGCTTTGGTGTGACCTTCATGCTGTCAGAATGTGTTAGGTGTACTGTGAAGTTTACCAGATCAGAACTCAGGGGACTGTGGTGGAGGGATGCCTAAGCTGTGAATTCCTCACAGCCTTAGGCACTGAATCATGCAGCTCAGCCAGCTTGGTGGCCTATCTCAGCCTGCACAGTAGCAAAACCTAAAGTACCTACTTAAGTTTTGTATTGAAAAACTTTGGTGCCTGTGTATGCTCAAGAACTCTAACAGAAAAGCTGCTTTTTTTTTTTTTGTGAATCCCCTCAGAGTAAAGCACATGAATGAAGCCTAAAATGAAATTGAAGTGCCACAATTCCTTTGTGAGGCTCTGTATAAGGTCTCTGGAATGAAACTTGCCTCTTTCATCAGCATGAAAAATATTTAAAGGTCATCGGTTTGCAAAGTGGCATGAGCAGAATCTCATGGCTGGTAGAGCAAGTCTCGCTGAGGAAGCTGGAAGGAAAGGATGAAACATCTTAATTCTTCCTGCAGGGTCCCTTGGTTCCTCCAGTTTTTTTGGTCTGTGCAGGACTTCTCTGATGGTTCTGGCAAACTCTGCACAATATGGCTTTAGAGAAGGAGCACGCACCAAGGACTACTGAAATGCACACACCTCACACTTCACTGCAAAGATATGGGGCATCCAGGGACTTTGATTTTCTGTGGATTATGTAAAACAAAAATTAATGGCAATCTCATTGTTGATAACAAAGAAAAAATTTAAGACACGTATGTTTTGTGGAGATACATATCCCACAGAATTTCAGTGTCAGTCCCTTCTGCAGTCTAGGAAATCATTACTCTCTTGAGATGCTTTAAAATGTGAGGGAAGAACATTAGCAATGCTTTGTAAAAATAGCAAACTTCATAACTTCAATTCAGATACCATAATACAATATGATATCAGCTCTGTGAACACACCAATATAATGGAAAAAAAGGAAGTCCTTAGGAAGAAAGAATATGATTTGGAATATGGAAAACTAAAGCTAAAGAAAAGCGTGATTAAAAAGGGTTTTGCCCTCTTTATCTTTCAAATATGGATTGGGTCTAAATTCTTCAGCTGTTGTTGTTATAGTACAAATATTAAATAATTTACTTTTATAGATCACACTTTATAATGTTATTATCCAAAATCAGACTTATGCAAATGAGCCATGAATAGACGTTTTCTCAGCTGTTAACGTCAGTATAAAGAATAAATGAGTATTAGTCATGTTCCCTGTTGTACTGAGATCAACTAATATGAAGATTATTATTCTAAAGTATGACTCCATACAAAGTCTCTTAAGCAATGTCTATTTTATGTTAAGAAAATCTACTTGTATAATTGTCAGCACTCAAAGGAGTGGCCTTTAAGGCCTAGCATTTATGCACTGCTAGGCACAAAAAGAAAAAAAAATTGCAATGTCTCCCAAATTGTGAAAATTATGCAAAGGGCTATACATCTTCATTCCAAAATTACAAATTAGCTATCTTGACATTAGGGTGCCTTCATTGTTGTTTTTATCCACTTTTTTCTTTCTGACAGCCTTCTCTACAAGGAGTTTTGTTGCTTTAGAGAAGGCAGGCAAGAGAGTTGCTGAATCCAGTGGGACTTTTATTCTTGTATTGTTTTCATGGGGAAGATGTATCAAAATGGACTTTGGATGTGAAGAAGATACATTATTTATTATTACTGTGGAAGGAACTAGGAATGCTCTGTTCCTTCTGGTTTAAAACCAGTGGAAGAGGTGATTTTTTGTTGAATTGTCTTAGTTTTTGGACTACATGTTTATATTTTATATTACCATAATGTTAATGAAAATATAGTTTACAATTCATTGTAGTGATCAATTTTTCCACAGTCTTGTTCGAAAACAAAATCACAATTCCTCATATAATCAAAGAATAGAAAATTCGGAGACATCAATTTGGCTTTCCTAGCACTGCCCAGTGCATAAAAGTGTGTTTGTCTCTACTGGGGTGATGCAAAAATCTGTAATGAAGCAAGCTGGCTTTCTCTAAAGCTAATAGGATACCTTAAAAATTTCCAAATATTATTTCACAGCAATGGTAAGAAACAGGAATTTCTGAAATTTTAGAGGATTTAGGAGTCTATCTACAGCCTATAAAAGAAGGCTGAGAATGTGAGAAGAGGGAGCTGACTTCAAAGGCTGCATCTGTGCCCAGTCATAATCCACTCCTCTTTGCTGTACAAAAACACTTAGCCAGGAAGCAGGGGAGATGAAGATCTGCTGATGGCAGATAAAGAATCAGGTCACAGGTTTATCTAGGTAGCTTCCCCTTCTCCCTGATGAATCCCCTCCAGAAGTCTCGGTGGTGAATGGACCATGGAGAGATAAACCTTGCATTCAGAGCTCCAGCAAAAGGGCAGAGCTCAGCACCCTCTCATGCTGCTTCTATAGTTTTTCAGCAACTTGCTCAGTGTATTATTATTCTGTTATCCTTTTGAGGCATGAAACTCTCACCAGTCCCTGTGCATTATCCTTGGGAAGCCTTTAGAGCTCAGAGCCATTAGTAGTGCTTAGAGCAAAGACACCTGACTCACTCTTTCAATGATCTTGCTGGGCCAGACCCTTAATTTTTGGGCAGCCCAATACCTAAAATCTTTGAACTGTGCCTTTAGGCTTATCCATGAGTCATTGAAATTGAGAACAAATATGAGACCTTGTACTTAAACAATTGTGGGAGATTTTTTTTGTTGTTGTTGTTGTTCCTGCTGTTTATATTGCTAAATAACCTTTAGTGGGGTGGGTTTTTTTTAATATGTTTTATCACAGTGCATTGCTTTCAATGTTCACCAAGTGTAAGGACAGTCTACTTCTAAATATAAAAGGATTTTGCAATCAAACATAATATCAGATCATATGTGAAAGACAGATGTCACCATGCAAGGAACAAAAGCACTAATATTTTCAGTGCAAAAGGTCTAAGATCTTTATGAGTTTTGTGAGAAACTGTCTTCCACTAAATAAGGCACCAGCAGAAGACAACAAAGGAAAGAAGCCTGAAGCTCCTGAGGCTAAGAGGGGCAACAGGCACTGGAATGAATAATGCCCTTGGAGCAGCTCCTGCTTATAAAATCAAAGCAGGCTCTGCAAGCTGAAGACTAAGGTTGGTCTGGAGACATTAGAAAGGGAAAAAAGAGTTATTGGCAAATAGCTCTGTTGAGATTAAATGACAAAAAAGGGTTGTAGGATGGGGTTGGGATTTTTTTTTCTAGTATAAATTCTTGGATTTCAAGCAGAGGAGGAGGCGGAAATTCCATGTGCTAATAATGGCTTAGGATAGGAAAGACTGTGTACAGCATCAGCTCTTATTGCAACACTGAGGGGGAGGGAGAGTTTGGCATGTGAACTGCAAGGACATTTAAGCCAAATCTGCTAAAAAATTAAAGCTCAGGACTCAAGCAATCCCTAAAATTTAGCTAAAGTTATATTAAAACATGAAAATCAGAAAGGGACTTGAGGCTGTTATTCTATCTTTCCTTTTGACCATGGCTGCTTCCTGCCTAAATTCATTTGTATGACACTCATTTAGCAAAGGGTGTCAACAGGTGCTCAGGTTCAAACATATAATTTAGATTATTCATCCCCTTGAGTCTCTCACTGAATCATGGGTAATATCAATTGTTATACTTACAGCAAAACTAATGAAGTTAGTTTAGGGCTAATGAAACTGCACAGCTGTAATAAGGAGCAGAAAAGCATATGGCTGCATAGTTCAGTCCCTATCCCCTGTGTCAATCCTTACTAATTCTTCCTGCTAAGTGTGGATGCAGCAATATCTGACAGATCACATATTTAATAACTCTGTAATACCCATTTTGAGCAAGGGTATGGAAGAGCCACCCTGCATTCTGTGTCAGAGCCTGCAGAATGCTGTCAGTGACCCCCAGCTCCTGCCCATTGCTAATGATCAGTTCCGGAGCTGAGCTCATTGCTGGGGCTGTGCCCACTGGCACCATCCTTGGGGCGAGGGATTGCTGGGGCCACTTTCTCCTTCACCTGCTCCCTGACTCATCAGCCTGTGAACTTTCCTCTTTTGTTTGGATTTTTGTTTGTTTTCTGCTCATTGCTGCGTGCCTTTCAGAGTTAAAACCTGCAAAACGAATGCTATTATGAGGTGATATTTTCAGTGCGCATGTGGTTGCAGGGCTCCTAGATTAACAGTTTCTGAAGCCTGAAGAATCTCTGCACAAAGCAGTCCAAGTAATTTTGTCTAAAAATTATTTTTCAAGCCCAATACCTCACAACTGAAGTAAAGGATAACTTTTTAAGAACACATTTAATAAAACCAATAGAATATTTTTACTTTGTTCTCTGTGAATGATTCCAGTGGTTAACAGTCTGCTATTAAAGGTTATACCTTCATTTCAGCCTGAATTTCTCTAGCCTTAACTGCCAGTCAGTGACTCTCGCTGTGTTTTGTTTATTTTTTCAAAGTTAATGATGGTTTTCTTTTGTCAAGTCTACATATAGATTGTTTCAAAATCACATATCCTCCTTCTCTGTAGGAAATGGTTTCATTCAGAGATACATTTCTGCAATGATTTTTTTTGAATCATTTCTGAGGCTGCTATATTTGCAATGTTCTCTTTGAAGCACGTCAGAACTACATTCAGCTCACCAGTGGTGGCCTCTTCAGCCCTGTCTGTGGAGACTGTACCCATTCCCTCCTTCCTGATAACATTCCTGTTTCACATTCAGGGAGTGCCAGAGTCCTTCTTGTCACAGCTTTGAACTACAAAAACCCACAACTCCCAGTACCTTCCCAGAATTGCTGCTTTTCAGGATAAAGTCCCACATCCTTTAGCTCTGTTCTGTGTCAATAATGCACTTAGCTTAACTTCAGGCAAGCTTTGTAAGGAGAAATATCTTTTTTGAGATCAGCATATATACTCAGAAAAGGATAAAAAAGAGAAGCCTTGGGCACATGAGGTCTCTTCATTTCTGTGTGGAAACTGATGAAAATCAGACAGATATGGGCCTGAATATTGAAAAGCCCAGACACTGAGGCACTCCTATATTTCAAAACAGGAAGGGATGCATCTCTCATGTCCCTGGTGACATATCTAATTATTGGGGGATATTGTCTGGTCTGTGGCAGCTTTTCTTCCTCATTTCCAGCTTGCTCTTTTTTTACATTCTCTTACTAAGAGCTGTCCTTCAGCTAAAGAAGGCTTTGTGTATGATATTTGTGGTTGGAGTGCTTTTCCAGTTAAATCCATTGATCCAATATAAAAACAGTGCCTCTTCTTACAAACCTTGCCTCCATTTTATACAACTAAGCCACCACAGCTGCAATAACATTACTACTTTTAGCTGTATCAAATGCTTGTATGTTTAGAGTCAATTTACCAAATTATCTAAATAGACGCCTTTGGATCAGCTTTGTCAACTGCAAGCTTTATCCAGAATTCTTTAAGGATTTCTTCAGAATTATATTTAATAACATCTTACTGTTATTAAATATTTCAATGTCTCTCAAATTATTTGTTTCTCATTTCATCAAGTAGAAAATGAAGACTGAGAGCAGATAATCTTTTTCTGAATCTCAAGTAAGTTATGATTTCTGCACAGGTTATTTTAATTTCCCTGATAGAAGTAATTCAAAAATTAATCTTGTTAAAGTATCTACTCTCATTTTGCAGCTCCCTAATGTGTATTTCAACATGTTGGAGAAAAAAGCCTTATTTAAATGTCTTTCATCTTGTCTCTTCCACCAATCTGAAACTATTCCTCATCCTACAGACAAGCAGAGGAATTTTCTTTCCTCCTTCTTGAACTTACCACCTTTCATTTCAGAGGTCCTAGTCCTTCAGCAGCTTAGCTAATAGCTTAGGAGATCACATAATTCAATATTCTTTTAGCATTTGATGAAGTCAGGTACCTGATGAATCCAGTGACTTTGAGCTGACCTGCCTTGATGGACCAGGCATTTTGGTCACTACAGAACATGTTTTTTTCAGTATTTCTCATGGACTTAACTCAGTCTTATGGGGAAGTCAGTCCTTGCATCTGATTGTAAGGTTAAACTGAACTTCTGTCAGCTACTCAAAACAAATCCAACATATGAGCTCATACTGTGAGGTACAGAGAAAAAAAAAACAAACAAATTTTTGTGAAGGCATCATCAAAGTTCAATAGCAGCCAGGCCTGCCCCTTGCTTATTTCTGTACTGAAATTACAAGGAAAACTCCAGTCAAATAATATGAAGATGAATTCACAATTAAGAAACCAACTTTGTATTTTCTTCCAGTGACATCATGCAAAGTATTTGTGACAGCAGTGTTTTCTCTACTCTTTCTTTTGATCAAATCCTGCATTGTCTCATGCAAAGATTTTACTGCATCTTGTTACAGCCAACCTACTCATCAGTCAAGAATAAACAGAAAATGCACATTATTAATATCTCCAGTTCACAATATCTTTTCTCCAATAAGCTTTATTTAAGAGGAAGTACTTTGGATTTTATATGACTTTTCTCACTATATGAAATTTTTTAAACACTGGTGTAATTCTATTTAGGAACTCACTTAAAACATAGCTAGTTGGTGGATATGAATATTGCTGCTAACAAAACAGGAACAATTCTGACCTAAACAGAAAATAATTAAGTGTGATCATTAAAATATGCACACTTTGTAACAATAAACCAGTCTGGTCGATTCCTTTTATTTAAGGGTATAGTGTACCAATGCCAAGACTATTAGTGTAAGTGGCCAATAATGCTGTTCTCATTTAGTATTGTTTATATTACCACTGAAAGAGACTAAAAACGTAAATTATAAAAGAACAAATGAAAATATTTGCATTTGAATGGATGGCTGTTGCAGGATCAAGCTGAGGAAAGTGGCTATTTGTTCGTGATGAGAATTTTCTCATTTCTTATGCACCTGTCTCTATCCTGGTAACTCAATAACCAGTCAAACATTATGCAAAGCAGTACCTTTAACAATCCATCAGGAGAAAAAAAAGGAACATTTCAACACTGAAATCCTGATTCTGCATCACTAAAATCTATTTGAGTTTTCCTGTTGACCTCAGTGAGCATTAACATGAAGTTTTATACTTCAGCAGCAGTTTAGTTTCCATATAATCAAGACTGCAATGATCAAATGCTTCTCTTTCCCCTAAAAATCTATTATAAATAATGAGTATGTTACAAGGATTTAGTATAATGGCAATAAAGTCATCACTTTGCAAAACATTTTCATAGATTGATATTTCTTGCCTTGACATCAAGTGTTTTGGCTTTACTTCACCATTTATTCCATAAGGTAAAATGGAAAAAGGTCTTGGATTTTTTGAAAAAGCAGATTGCTATGCTGAGAAAATGTTCATGTCATTAGAATGAATTACTTTGTGATAGGGTCAAATGTGGCTTTTAAAAGGCAGAGTGGGATTTCCTTTGTATAGTTCAAATCTGAGGCAATAGAACTTCTATATTTGATCTGCCTGCAAATGGGTCCTTTGTGAAATCCTGTATTAACAATAAATGCATTGTGGAGATGAATTCATTCAGAAGTAAACTTCCCTCCACTCTTTCATGGAAAGCAAAGAAAACAGTAAAAAATCCCTTGTAGAGGTTATTTAGTTACTGGGTATAGATGTACAAGCATCACTAGGACTCTATAGAGAAAATGCAGATTCTCCCTGTCAAAGGTGAACACTGCCATGAAGGATGACTGTGCATGTTGCACCTGCAAGTGACTGGGACTGACACGACACAACTTTATAGACCCTCCACAATGTTCCACCTCACACTGACAAACAACTCTGTTTGAATAAGTTCTAATACCAAACCCAAATCTGTATTGCACGTCCACATGTGGAGACTTTAGAAAAGAGTCAGTGGGGTCTGGAAATAGGATGATTTTTTGGTTGTTGATGTTTTTGTACCCACCTAACCTTTCACAATTATTTCCCTTGCGTGACTCGGCTGTGTCCCTGAAAGGCCTCAACTTGTGACAGATTCTGAAACACCAAAGGGGTTTGGAAACATTTTCCTCCTTTAATCCCATGGGTGTGGGGTAAGTCCCCTGTCCTTTCTCCTTCCCTTGGAACAGCCTCTCCACTAACCATGCATGTGCTGTAGCATCTCTGGGAGAAGAGGGAGGAAGAGCAGAGTGGTGAAAAGGGGCTGGGAGCTCAGCATTCCCTCCAACTGTGCCCTGACTCTGCAGATGAGAAAAAGCAGCTCTGGCAGAAGCACAGGAGAGCTGTACAGCAGAGAAATGGACCAGAAATTATTGTGCAGGCTCTGACAGGAAAGGACACAAAGCAAGTATTGCACTGTTGTCTACATCACAGTGTGAGCATGTAATAATTTTGGTGTTGTTTGGTATTACATACTTTTAGATTGTGATAAAGTCATAGAAACTGTTTGTCACTTATCATCACTGTCAATGACTCTACATGCCCTGCCAGGTGAGGAAATTTGTCATAAAAGTTTACTTCTGATTCTGACAGGAAATTTAGCCATGGAGAAGAAGGGAATGTGCAGGTCTAGAATGATTTGTGTGACCTGCACCCCCTTCTGTGACTATGCCCCAGCTGCCTCTGAGAAAATTAGCAGAAGTAAAACTGTGGCTGTAGTGGTTGCTCTGATGGGATGGTTTTGTAGTAAAAACTGTAAAAAGGCTGATGACAAAAGGTTAGGTAAAAAACAAATGTAAAAAATGTGAATAATTTTAAATGTTGAAATATGTCTTTAAATTCTAACTCAAATATTAACAAAATACCTACTTGGGTAATTCCTGTTCTTGTTCAGATTTTTCTTTTTGTCCATGTGAAATTACTATGTCTGCAGAACAACTTAATTTATGCTACCATGGTTTCATGGTTGCAATAAAAAGTGTGCAAAGGAATCCCAGAATTATTATGTTCTATAATGTTATGGAATCCATTTCATGGTCATATTCTGTCCTTGCCATTGCTTTTCTCTGCAGGGCAGTGACCTTGAGAACCCAGAGGCAGTGTGTGGAAGGATATTCTAAACACTTTGTATTGCTTTCTATGACACAAAAATCTCCAGGGTAGGCCTTAGTTTCTCCAGAACATCACCCAGCAACAAGAGACAAAAGAATTTCTCATTGAAAGAGTAGAATTCCTACTAGTAGCCCAAAGAAAATGCACCTTTTTTTTTTTTTTTTCTCAGAAAGAAAAATGTAGCACAACTCTTTTTGTTAGTATTATTACATCTTGGTGTCAGGTTTATGTAAGATTCAGTCTGGACTCACTGCTTTAGACTGACATTGTCATAAATCGGGGTAGAACTTAGTCCTATCTCTTTATTCCATAGATCTCAGGGAATTTAAGCTAACTGAAAGTTCTCAGTTTCTTTCTTTTTGTCTTGCAGAGATCTTTCATACATTGCAAGGTTCATTAAGGGGCAAAATCTTCCTCTTCTTGCTCATGCTACATGCTGAAAATTCCTTTTTGGATCCCTCAAGCTCATCAAATCTGCAGTTCATTTCAACTTTGGATTCCTCAAGCTCATCAAATCTGCAGTTCATTCAATGAAATATCTCCATTTTCACCCTTGTGATGTTACAATTTCCTTGAATTTTGAAAAAGTACTTCACTTTAGGGGAAGTTTAGACTCCATCTGAAAGAGATACAAAATCCAAAGTTCAAATCACGTCCCTTGTAGATGGACATGCTTTAGAAACTTCAGATTCAAGCCTGGATTCCTGGCATTATCAAGAACTTACACAAGTTAAACCCAAAATCTGGTGTCTTTTTCATCTCTGTTTGTGTCTGGAGCTGTTACTCAATTAGAGACCTGAAGCTCAACTCCTCCTTTTCCTTACAGAGAATATCTATGGTCTAGTTTCTGAAAAATAGAGGTTTTGTTAAGAGGCACATGACCTACTCTTCACCTTGTCAAGGCACTTTGTATGTGGAAGAGTTTAGGGATCATGCAGAAAAGGTTACCAGCCCTCCTAACTCAAAGACTTAAGATGTATTGGGTAATTGAAAACAAACTCTGAATAAACCTTTGAATGTTTGTCTGTTTACTCAAATTGAACCTGAACCTTGAGCCTTCTGAAGTTCACTTGTCCCTGTTTATTTGAAAAATGGATTAGGATAAATTACTGAGCCATCACTAAGGGACAAGAGTTCAGCATGAGGCAAGCCAGCAAATCTCCACTGGAAATTCAGTATAAATTACTGACCTCTAAAATTGTCACTTTAATATCAGCTGACAGTGTCATTTTTATCAGAAGATCTGCTTTTGTGCCCTGTCTTTTTGCTGCCAGTTGTAAAACTTTCTGACACCTGTGTATTTCCAGTAAGATTTACCAGCCTGTGTCTCCAGAAATAGGCAGAATTTGCACTGCACCTGGCTGGCCAATTTCTCTTCAGCTGTCAGCAGGGATCTCTCGCTGTCTGGTTAGAGTCAGTATGAAAAGAAATGTTTGATTTGATGGAACTGTGAGGGAGTAGTTGAAGTGTTTTTCAAGGGAAGGGAAGGTGCAAACTCCATAGAATGCTCACAGGTCCTGTGGCAGGAAATAAGGCAGTTCAAACTGGAGAAGCAAATTCAATATATGTAATCAACTGTGATTTCTCCCTGATTATCTCTGGACTAATTAGGGAGGTTTTTTTACAGCTAATCAGAAGTATCTGGAAAGAAGTAATTTGCATAACTTCAAGTCAAATTATGTCATGAGGACAGCTGAGCTAATGTAAACTGGCATTTACTGTAAAATGAGTATGTGTTGCATTCAAAAAGGAAACAAAGGAGTGGTGGGAACCTGCAGACTGGAACGCAGGAAGAGCAGCAGTGACGGGGAGCAGAAGCTGTGCTACATGAGGCATATCAATGCACCAAGCACAAGGAATGTAAATATGCAAAGGCCAAAACATTTGCAGAAGGGGACTCATTTGACAAAATTGTAAATACCATGGATTGTACTGTCTGTCTAACTGTCACTCTGTAACTGCATTTTGTCATGGTCGGTAGTTTAGTATTCCAGGGAAATGAAATCCCTGTTTTCTCATTTACCAGGGACTGTTTTTTACTTAAAGTAAACACAGTCTAAAATTAGCTTCTAATCTAGTATTAGAGAAAGTCTGAAAAAGACAACCATACATGCTTTTGTTTCTCCTTCAAAACCATGGAACACACTGGAATTCCTGTTCACCTATTTCTTCAAGGCTGATTTTAAAGCCTATTTGTACCTCTGGGGATGTAAGAGAGGTTTTGGCCACCTCACTTCAGGCTGCCAAACTTTTCTGCCTGTCTAAAGATGTAAACCTGACAGGTTTCCTATCTGGGAGACCTGATCTGAGAATGAGCTCCACACAGTGAAGCACTGGAACATGTGATTTTTTCATATAGGACCAAGGGCTCAGCCAAATCTGTCAACCTGCTGCTTCACTCAATAAGAAGAGGATGTCCTTGTGAGCTCTGACATTCATCCAAAATCCATTTTATGCAGAGCTATGGCCTAAAGTTAGGACTTCTTATAAGTCCTGATTGAGGATGCACAGAAATTTGAGTCTGAATGAACTAAACCCATAAGACAAATGCTCTCTTATGGGAACTTAGAATGCTAATATCCATTATCAACCCTACAGAATAGCAGGAGTTCTAGGAATAAATTAAACTGGAGATTGATGAGAGCACTTAGGAAGGATCAGCTGGTGACTAATTAATCCTTGAAGTTAAGACAGTTACCCTCCACAGTGTGTATTTTTTCACAGGTCCAGGTCTGTGTAACATTTTTCCTCACAAGGGTCACCCAGCTCATAAAGATTTAGTGCTTAGCATCTGGTATCAGTTTTGTTGCAGATGGTATTTGGAAGATGCAGATTGTCTGTCCAGTCCTATAAAGAGAAGAAACACTCTCAGTTGTGAGATTCTGGATCTCTAAAATGGATTTTCACCTTCAGTGAAATTGATTCACAAGCATCTGGGGGACCACTTGACTCCCATGTATATTTGTTCACCAAAATCACCATTTTGTAATTATTTTTAGATTCCTTTGATAAAAACCCTAACACTTATAATTTTAAAACATGCATTTCTTTATATTTAAAAACATGATATTCATGATCAAGCACAATTTTTAATATAGGTCACTTTTACAAATATATAATTTTCATTGCTTACTTCAATATGTATTTCATTCTGTGAGTCCATTTATAGATTTTTGTTTGAAATGCTTTTTTGAGGAGAGCCTACTGACATGGAAACCAGTGAGCTAAGAAAGAAAATAACTCTTTGTATTCAAACCTTGACTGAATGTTTAAACTCTAGATATGCCCAGATGCAGAAATTGTATTTCTCATGTTGTCTTTAATATTTTTTGTCCCCCAAAAAAGCACATTCTCTTGATGTGTACTTGCATATTAATATTTCTCTTTTTTCCTTTTCCCTCAGCAGCTTTTTTTATAAGCACATAAACATGTGTACCAACTATTGCTAGGCCTAAATTCTTTGGCATGAAATTTGCTTCCTCACAGCATTTTTAAGTATGAAGAAAGACTAAAATGGAAAAGACTATCCTTCTTTTGATGTTTATTCAATGGGTTATTTCCTTCTGTTGAAAAGATCTGAGTTTATACAAATAGCCATTTCTACATAATGAGCTACCCTAAATTATTAGTTCAAATTTCTGCTTAAAACCAATTTCTAAAAATGCATTTTATTTGAGTTTTCACTAGAATAAAAATAAGAAAAAATAAGAGGTTCCAATTTCTACTCTGTTATAGTGCTTAGATCTTGTCAGATCTTGGATATTAAGGAAAATGAACAAGTTATGTAAGACCAGTAGGCCTTAAATTACTGAATATTATAAGACTGTGCTTAGGACCAGATCATTTTATATTTTCCTGTTCGTGCTGCTGGCCAGTGTCTGAGAACAGCCACTGATCTCTCTCTAATTTAATCCAACAGAGGTTGTGCTGTTAGAACTAAGCCTGGTGCCTAGCAAAGGCTTACCACTTCCTGGGATAGGGCATCCACAACCTCTTCCAGTTTGGATAATTAAATATTTTTCAAAGTCCTGTCCAGAGAAACCACACTTTCTACAGAGTTTGTGGTGTGTAGGAAATGGAATTGTAGAGAGTTCTCAGGGCCTGACAGAAGGCCCACACTGTGCAAACTTTGAGATAAGAAATGCTGACTTCAGAAATGCCATGGAATTGGACAGATGTTGTTAAGAGAGAACTGGAACTAGAAAAAAGTTTCAAAGTATGGCCTTGCAAATAAGAATAGATACTTTGGAGAAACAGAACTATGAAAGATGCATTGCAGTGGGACCCACAAGGGGTAATTTTAGGTGATTGGCTTTAAGGCATCTACAGCATGGTGTGGCAAAAAAACTGATAGGCCAAGAAACACTTATAGTGTATTGTGATTAGGCAATAGCTGGCTTCTGATTGTGATGGTGTGAATTATTACATCTGTATTGTCTCAACCTTCTCATGAGACTGGAAACAGAATAAAAGTTTTTAAAACACCTCTCAGTTGCCCCATCTCTGGGTCAGGAAAAGAATATTGTCCGACAGCGGTGCATACAGCCTTTATTAAGATCCTAGACTTCTTCCAGGCTGTGTTACACAAGAATATGCAGAAAACCTTCAGATCTTATTAAGACACATCATCTGGTTTCCTATTTCCCCATTTTTACCTTCCTTCTGGTTTCATTCATTCCCTCCTGTTTCAGCTACAGCCCAGCACTTTCACTCCATCTGTGAGGGTGGTAACTCCAGCTGCCTCTGCAGCTGCTGTCTTCACTTTTTCTTGGCCAGCCATGAGGGAGTGACTCTTCTTCCCTAAAGACATTATGCATTGCAGCCAGCTTCCACTAGAAAAGCAAAGGAAGCCATTTAAATTCTGCACAAAGGCAGTTTCCCACCTCTGAATCTATAGGGCAAAATACCTCAAGCAGTGGGCTAACCACGTGTACTTTGAAGACTGGTCAATTTATTTATTCGTTATTTTGAAGTTTCAAGTCTTGAGCTAGTGATTTTTTTTTTTTTTTTTCACCTTTAGATCTGTTCAGAATGTCCATGCAGGCCTTATCTAGATGGCAGATCCTGGAAGAGCTCTGTAGGTTCCAGATCTGGTACCTGCCACGACTGCAGCCTGACACCAAGTCAAGCACAAGTCCCCCCACACCTCTGCTGCCTGGTTTGCATGGAATGTAAACCCCTGCACGGAGGCTGGCAGCAGCCAGGGAGAATGCAGCTGAGCACAATTAGTCTGCATTGTGGATACAACAGAAAATTCAGCAAAACACAGCCAGTTCTAAATAAGAGTGAACATTAATATTAATGCAAAAGAAAATGGGTAAAATATTTCATCTTGAAGGGAGCCAACAGAAAGTGTGTGACCAAGTTATGGCCACAGCTGGCAAGACAATGCTAAATTATCTAGCCCCTGATAGGTTTGCCATTCTTAATTGCTTTTACCCAACACAGTAGTAAATGAGAGATAAGAACTGCATTCTAAATGTCTCATGGAAGAAAAATCAGTTTTTCGAAACTTTGTGTAATACTAATTCACATATTATTTAAAAGACACAGGTAGCTTGAATTACTGTATTAAAATGCATCTACAACATAGAAGGGAGCTGTGGGTTTCCAGGCTGAGATGATGCTGTAATTTGGGTTTTTATAAGATGGCAAAGAAGATTCCACAGGCACTAAAGATGTTTTGTCACCATTATTTCTTTGATAAACTTACTAAAACATTTTAATGATGCAATAACACCAATACTCTATTGCTGAAATAAGCAGGGAACATTAGCCTAATGTTATTTTCATCATGAACTTAATAGTTCTACAAATTTAGAGGCCTCTTCTACCAGCTTTTTTGTTGAGAAAAATAAAACAACATCATTAAAGTAGAGCATAAGTAAGGCACAGTTAGTGCCAACTGTTATGAAGCTCATACTGATATTCGTTTTTCCCATTTCCTGCTAATTTGCCAGAACAGCTTTTGGCCTATCCATAAATAGGTCCATGATAAACCAGACATTAAATTGGAACGAATTCCATAATTAGCGCAGTTTCATAGTCATATGTTTGCGAGACAGTCTCAGTTAGCAACAAAAAAAAAAAAAAAACCAAAGAAAATAAAAGCTTCTATAGGCAGCTTGGGAAAGCAAGCATTCAGTAATCTAATATTTATAAAGCTATACATTAGAAAATAAAAATCTAGAGAGCATTGTCATGATGGAGCAAGCCTATTGCCCCTGGGTTCAGTTCACAACCTGGTGAAATTTATGTGCTGGTCAAGCTGCCTAATGGGCAGCTGTGTCATGGAACAGCCACAGGAAAGCCACAGCAAGTCTGGCTGCAGCAGCAGCTCTCTGGTTTCCCTGTGTGCTGCAGGACATGAAGAAAACACCCAGGCAGAGCTCTGCAGTTGATGTCTGCAGCCTATAGCCTATAAAGACATTGGGCTCCAGTTCCAAACTCCTGCACCTGGCAGAGCTGAAGAAGTTGAAAAAAGTCTATAATGGAGGAAACCAAACATACAAGATGTTCTAAAGATATGGGATATTCCTTCCTAATGCCCTGGATGGAAGCTGTGAAGTAAGAGATTTTATTACAGATATCAAATTCTTGTTTCCTTAAGAGATTTCATCAGTTACCAAAACTCTCTCCAGCCTTTCTCTAAAATTCAGCAAAAGGATCTAACCTCAACTCATGCTTGTGAATTGTGGCAAGAAAATATGTGGAAGTTTTATTTATAGTGTTATGTACCTATTGCTCTGCATCCAAGTGTCTCCTATGTGTATAATTAAATGTTAAGATTTAAAAAATGTGCTTCATTATCATGTTTGTGGTCCATAAATTAAGTCTGCACTCCTAAAAAGAGGTGTATGCAAATAAAATTTTGTTCTTATGCAGAGTGTCACTGTCTGAGGGGGCTTCCCATTGGGGAGATAATGCTGGGCCAGGTCAAAGTTTAAAAGTCTGAAGCAGCTGTTTTCTTCAAAGGCATGAGGAACATTCATGCTGAAGTGTAAAACACTCTTGCAGTGCTGTAGGTTGAAACTCATCCTGTAACAGTTTAAATTTTTGCAAATCATTCTTACCTACTCCATATGATGCCCCAACCTTGGCAGTGTTCAGAACCAGGTTGGATGGGGCTTTGAGCAGCATGTTCTAGCAGATCCTGATCAGAGGAAGAATACTGCACCTCTTAATATAATAGCTAAAATTCACATTTTCCATTGTGTTTTATGGAAGCCACATGGTTAACAATTGTTTCAGGGACCTTAACTGCTTTATATTCCTGTCTTCAGACCAAATAAGTGGAAATCTCATTTCAAAGCTGAACAGAAAGGTTTGCAAATGCTTAAGCTTTCAGCATTTTGTTTTGGGCTTTTTTTCAAGATACAGTGGAAAAGTGCCAAGTTACTGTTCTTTTATCTGATGTTCAGATATGTGCCCAGGAATGTAGGGGCCATGTTGAATTAAGCTAAGCATGGTCTGTTTTTCCATTTAAGGAAGGGTAAAGAGAAACTAAGGAAGCAACATAACAGATTTTTTTAAAAGAAGTTCTATTTTCAGGGAGAAAAACCAAACAATGGCAGACCAGATGTGGCAAATTCCACAAGGTACACATATTCCACAAGGTAACAAGTGTTGCACATATTGCAATCAACACAAATTAAGAGCACCTGAAAATATTACAGAGTTTGTAAGGTAAGAAACTGAGGAGTGATATAATTAAGGTTAACAGTGCAAGCGTAGCTTAATTCTTTTTCATGACTGGATGCTGATCAAGTTTCAATTGCATACTCCTTTTTCTACTTATGCCCTGAATCACCCAGGGAAGAGAATAACTAATAAACTTTTTTTTTTTTTTTTTTTTTTTTTTTATTGGCAATACCGTCATTTCTCAATATATCTCTATATCCTATTACTTCAAATCAGTCAAACTGCACTGAAAGTGAAATTCTGTAGGGTTTATCACCACATCATCTAACTGCAGGAAAAACCAATCCCTGTATTTGCACAAAATATGCATGAGATTATTTGAATTTTTCTATTACGTAGAGGCATTGAGCTAAGAATTTATACACTTCTTTTAGATGAGTCTCCCTGGAGAAATTGATATTGCAGAGTATTTCATGTTGTATTTCAGTTTTCGCTCAAAGCTTAGCACCCAGGGGCTTCAATTGCATCTGGGAAGGTTAAGCATTTCTGTGCATTAAACCCATATAAAATCAAGCATAATGACAAGTCTGGCTGGTTTAGTGACTTGATTAGCATCAGAGAAGAACTGTTGGGATCAGGCAGAGCTAAAAGCCATCTCTTCCATTCAACATTTGACTTCCTTGAGAATGTCCTTGCTTCTGAAATATTCTGCTCATTTCTTTCAATACAATTTTACTAGGAATAAGGGAGAAATCCCACACAAATTATTTGTCCACTTCTTGGCTACAGAACAATGCTGTTTTAACAAGCATGGAAGAGTGCATCTGAAATGTGGTTTTCCTTAACTCTTGGGTGCCTGCATTTCCACAGTCTAAATGTATTTTTCCACAGTGCTTTACAAAGAAATCTCAGGGGGAACCTCTCTCACTCAGTACCTGTGGAGGACCCCCCGATCATCAGGAAGACTGAGTGCTTTGGCACCAGCACACCAGGTGGGCACAGGAACTGGCAGCAAAGAGGGGTTTCCCTCTGCCTGTGCACAGCCAAAGGCCTGCAGCAATTCCCTGATAGTTCTTGTAGGCATCTCTGGGCAGGGAAAGGCAGGGTGGGACAGCTGCGCTCAGCAATGTCCTGCAGGCCCGCCAAGTTTTGTGCCATCTGCTCTGACCGCTCCAGACACAATATCCTCTGCCTTGTTCCCTCCACCTGAACACTCATCTTCCTTCTGTTCTTCCATCCTCCCTTTTTCAGAAGCTTCTTCTCCTTACACAACCATTCCCAGCCCCCTCTTCCACTCTCTGTCTACAGACCTTACTTCCCAGACCCTGGAGATGGAAGTAGTATCAGCCAGTTTTCTGCTGATACCTTCTCCAGTCTTTCTTGACTGAATCATTCTCTGATTTTCCATTTAATGTTAAGATCTAACTGCACCAGTTTATGATCTTTCAAGATTTAAAATTTGTGACATGATGAACTCTCCAGTTTCTCAGTCCCATGGTCTCCTTTCTACTTGGACTTAACTCCTTGTATTCACACCAGGTTGAATCTTCTCCACTCTGTTCACTTCTCAACCTGACAAGGTCAAGTATCAGTCCCTGTCCCTCACTCACACCTTCCTCATCCATTTTATTATCTTTGGTCCCTATCAGTTCCAGCTGTTCTCTCTCCCCTTTGCCACTCCTCCCTTTTCCCTCCTCTGACACTGGAGCCGTGTCAGGCACTGGGGCTGCCAGTGATGCCCACATCATGCTCAGCTGTCCTGTCAGTACAGAACAGGGTTTTAATCCAGAGTATGCCAAAGACCTCATAGATCCCATGCACAAAGATTTCCTTCCTGTGAATGGCAGGAAATAAACTCTGCTTTCCATTTTTGCATCTGTTTCATCTCAAGCCATGGCTGAGGAATGCCCTTCGACCTGGGGAGTAATCACAAGTCTTGCAGTTCATACTGATTTGAAGGAATGGAGGAGGACAGTCTTCCTCTGCTCAGTTCTGCTGCCCACAGGCACAGCTTGGACCCATAACTGCAGGGAAGGTCCCAGTTCAATACCTCAAAGCTTAAGCCTGGAGAACCTTGGTCTAGGAAAATTTTCAAGAGATTTTAGCTTTCATGTCTCTAAAAAGTATAGGGTACCTGACAACCTGGCATCTTTTGGAGACTCTCATTCATAGTACAAAACCAGTCCTTCCCTGCCCTCTTTGTGCTTCAACTTCAGCACAGTGGAGATATCCAGTCCTTCCAAAGCTCAGAATAAAATTTTTCCCGGTCTCATTCTCAGGAATAACTAACTTTGTGCTAGCTGAGTCTTTCCAACAAAGAAGAAATGAAGTGTGAGACAGACAATAACATGGGAAATTTCAGTCCAAAATGGCCAAGGAAAATCTTGCAGATTTAAATTAAAAGTACCATATAAAACAAGGTGCAGATGTAAACGGCTAAAAGGCAGTACTAGGCAACCTTTTAATGAACCTTAGGGACTGAGTGTGGTTTGTATGTTATTATAGCTACTATTATTAGTGGCACTAGTAAAATTAGATTAGTACATGCAGCTGTTTAAACACTGCAATATACATTAAATATTCTTGTCTTGCCTTGGTAAGAGTACCTCAGACATATTCAGCACAGCTGACTCTGTATCAGACTGGTGGTGGGCTTAGCTTTTTGAAAGCTGTCAGAGCTGCTGTGCTGCTCTCTAAGTCAGCCTCTCTCCTGCCTGGCTTCTTGTCTAATCCAGAAGATTTCTGTAAAGTGCCTGTTCAGTGCTGCTCTTCCCTCTTAACAACATCACATCACTTCTCAGCATTTACCCTGAAAAAAATGTGCATATCTGGATGCTGAGCACGAGGACATCCTGCTTCCCATCTGCATCTGGTCCTGTTCTCAGACTTACCTAAGGCAATGGTGCTGGGCGTACAATTTTAAGGTGATTGGGCATGATTTGCCCTATGGCAAATTATATTAAGATGGAACATACAAATTAGACAAAGGTTTTCTTGTGTTGACAAGCTGCCCCTTCTCTGTGGAGTGGCATGAACAAGATCCTGAACAAGTGCCTTTCCTTCAGGCAATAGGGTTGGATCAGTTTGCAGTCACTGAAAAACTGACCCATTGTAACCAGAGCATCTTCAGATATATTGAAATACACTGTCAGTTATAAGTCCTCCTTGGTAATTTTAAAGACTTATATTGAAACAATGCCAAGATTATAAAAGTGATTTTGCATTAGCTTTCTTTTCAGAGCAGAAGATTGTATCAAGCTAGAAATTATAGAACTATTTTCAGACTTTTAATTGTAATGTCATTGGAGGTTTTAATAACTATTCTAATTGAAGTGAGTACTAAATTATTAACTAAAATATTCTTGATTTTTTTTAAAACCTTTTAAAAATTAAAGCAATGTTAAGTTATGAAAGGGAGTTAAAAAAATTTCTTATTTTCTTGCCCATCTAGCTCTAACAGAGAAGTGTGCATTTTAATTACATTTCAGATGCAAACTAGAAGTGTGAATTTTAGACCTATAAGTGAAAAGGGAATTTTTTTAGACATATCAAAAAATCATTTGCAAGTAGAGGGAAAAGAATAATGATGTTGTATCTTGTACAGATATTTTTACTACAAAGTAATAAAAATTCACTAAAATTATTCATGAAACTTGTCAATAGCTCATGTCTTGTCTTTGAGATCCTTAGTATCCTAATATAACCCCTTGAAACTGTTTTACTTTTATATTACTGTGCTGGGATTCCAGCACACATTGGAGAGCTATGCAGAATGTAAATGTAGTGTCAAAGATTACAGAAAACCACAGGGGAAATTAAGACTTGTTTCTTATATGGTGTTATAGGCTGCTAGGCCTTAAGCTATTTTTTATGGGCATCTTGTCATTATTGTTTTGTATTTAAGTCTTTGGTGGTGGTAAGTGAATACATTCTAAAGGTAACAATCACTCCTGTGAAATTCCAAAGGGATTATATTTAAAAGATTGTCTTTTCTGAAACAGTTTTCTTGAAGATCTGTGGAATTACAGACAAAATTATGCAGATGTTCTCAGTATCTTACATTTCCATGTGACTGCATTGCATTATAAGGATATATAAAACTCAGTTAATTTCCGTGGCAAAATTTCTGTTAACTTCAGTGAGTACGGTTTGTTAGCTTGCAGTCCATCCACAACTTTATGCAAACTCCTGGTCACTGCAGGTCACGGTTTGTCAGTCATGCAAAAAAATTATTTCCAGTCTGGAAAAAAAATATGGCTTTGAAGGTTTCCTTGCAAATATTTTGTTTGTTTGCTTTTATTTTTTAAAAACCTAGACACACATATAAATATTTATGCATTTCACAACATTTTCTTCATTGTTTTTTGTACTGTTTGTCTCTTTTCATGTATCTTTGCTTTATGGAAGTGAACTTGCATTTCTTATTCCCTGTGAAACTGAACAAGTGCATTTCATGTTTCCAGTTGAAATGAGAAAATAAAATGCAGGGGACCATTTCTTTATCTTTCAGCCACTTAAAAACCACATCTTAGTTTAAGATCACTGCCATATATGTTGAATGACTGTCAGAGGACATGAGACCCACATGGCCTGACCATACTGAATTTACTATCCATGTTTTCCAGTCAAGGTGGATGATTACCTTTCTGATCATCACTTGTTACCTAACTTAGCATCTTGAATACATTCACAATTATAATGAGCAGCGATGACTAATGCTTATTTGTGTGTGAAGGATATTTAAATGTTGGGAATACCACCTGCGTTCACAGAATTGCTGTGTTACAGAGTTTATCAGGGTACCAATAGCCAGCTGCCTGCAGCTGGGGTCATGGGGTGCCACTTGCAGGCTAATGACAAGGAAAGGTGTAAATCTTCACTGCTCACATAGCACAAAGGGATACCAGTGCTGAGACCACAGCTGAGGGGGATTTACAAAAAAAACAGAGTGAGGAGGTCAGTACATGCATTGGATCTGAAAAACTAGGAAGCTTGCCTTCACAGAATAAAAGAAATATAAACAAGGAGAATATCAGCACTGTGCTTTCATAACAAAGGAATGTAGCTTAATTCTGGATGTAGTGTGTAGGAAAAAAATGGTCTGCATGCTATAAAAGGGGTGGAGAATAGAGCAGGGAGACTTTCAGTTTCACAGAGAGAGAAAAAAACTCCTGATCTGCCAAGGTGATCCAAAAATGATCAGATGATAAAGAGAAAATTGGAATGCATGCCAGTGTTTAATTGTTTTATCTTTTTTCTTTGCTGCTTCTGGTAGCAAACATAAAGAACTCCTGGTATTTTAGACCATTATGTAAAGGCTGTGTGCTTATTTGCTCACAGTTCTAATCATCCCTGAAGACTGCGAGGCTCATTTTTCAACTGATGAGGTTCAGCATGACATAGGACATGGAAGCTGGTTCACAGACTCGTCACATCTTCCATGTGAGGGCCTTTCAAATTAGGAATACACTGTGTGCAAATTCACCTCTTATTCGGTGGCATTTGGGGCACATGGCAAACGTCAGTGCCCAGCCTGGTTTCTGACAGTGAACAGCCATGTCAGACAGCTGAAGTAGTGCTATTTTTGTATTCTTGAAGTGAACAACAAATTGTCTTCTACACAATTGTGTGGCAACTGTAGTTCAATATTTGCTTTGATGGTCATGATTTTCTATCCTTCTTCATCTGGCTTCCAAAGGAAGTTGGCTTCCGGCACCACTCAAGCAGAAATAGTTTGTTAATTTGCTTCCCAAGTACTTTGTGATTGCTCTTGATAATAGGTGCTGCTGATGGAAATTGCTGTTATTATCATCAGTGACTCATTAATCCATTGGTTATTGATCTGCTAAAACTTTTTCATTTTAAATGAGAGGAGTAAAGATTTTGCTGCAACCTGCATTTCAAGATCTCTATTGAAAGTTGAATGAAAGGTATAAGAGTTTGCAAGGAAAATAAGATGAATGAGGTGAATGCACTACATATTTGGATTTTAGCTCCCTATTTCTCAAAGCCCCCTATTTAGATGTTTCTTTTATTCTTGACTAATTTGACCACCAGTGGAAGAAAAAGCTGCAAGCCCAAATGATAATTTTTTTCACTAAGTGTGGAGGGATTGTACATGAGTAACTTAGCTGACTCACACATGCCAAAAATTAAGCAAGATTAATTTAATTCTAAATATTTGACTTTGAAAACTATACTCAGGTCAATTCCCAAGTCAGCTTTTCTTATAAACTTATTAAACACTGAAGTGAAATAAAAATCAAACTCTCATTAACAGGGAAAAGTAGCAAAATATTAGCTCAGAAGAAACTCTCAAACATTCTTATATTCCCACCTGTGAAAACAGGGGCAGCCTGTAACAGGACTGCTGACAGAAAATAACCCTAGCAGAAGATGGGAGAGAGGCTGGAATCAAGCTGCAGAGAAACTGTGAACAATGCAGGAAATCCACTGAGAAGGTCACAAGATTCAGTCAGTGAGGCTGCCCTGGCCTGGAACAGAGCCCAGTGGGGTACACGTGGAGTGAGCAGAACCTTGTTCTGCTGGAGACCTACCCTGTACTAAACACCACTTACACAAAGGCGTATTGGGATGAAGGCATAATGCTCTTAGAAGTTGTTAGGAAAAATGGCCAGATAAGCACAGCTTATATGGAATATCTACTGTTTGCTGCAAATATGTTTTAATAATAGGGTAATTTGTTTCTACCACTGAATTTGCCAGCTGATGGCAAAAACAGTTCTGTAAAAGTCATCCAAGCAAAATAAAGAATGGGAACAATTATTCTTCCTGAGTAGATTTTCTAAATTAAGACTCCCAGCAAAAAGGCTGAGATTGCTTGCCTTAGCTAATGCTCTTTTCTTGTTTTCTTTTAATTTGTAGAGTACACGCTGTTTTGCAGTGTCACAGCTGCTAATTTGTGTATTCCTAGTTGGCTTAAATGTCTTGATCTCTCCCCATACACAGGCAGATTTAGATTGGCAGGTTTATTGATTGATTAAATGGTTTGTGAAAATAAAAGTTAGGAAAGATCATTGCTACTCTTTTAAATCAGGCATTTGCATGAATGTAGGCATACAGGTATACCTGTACATTTATATAAATATATCTCTTCAGCTTCATTACTCAAGGTCAGTGTGTTAGGCCTGCAAGGTATTGTCTTTTCACAAACTGCTAAGGCCAAAGATACCTTCAAATAAATTAGAATTTGCCTGACCCAACTTATTGTATATCGAATAGGGCATCTGGGAAAAACTGGCAAGAAGCTGATGGTAATGAGTCTTTGATTTTCACACATGCTTTCTTTGCTATAAATCAGCAGCACTAACACACTTACAGCATTTCTTAAGTCATTCGTTGTGTTGATCAGCTTTACATAGACAGCTTTGAAAATATAATTCTTAGAGTGGAAGTTACATTCCCAGTAAATTTGATTCTGGAAGACTTCTAAATCTGGAATCTCCAGAGGGTCCTGGTATTAGTTTTCTGTCCAGAGCACACAAAACTTAAGCCACAGTTGATCACTTAACTCACTTAAATCATTGCAAGTATCTGTATAAATATATATATTATTTATCTCCGAGCTGAAGCTCAAAATAATTGTTTTAATATATGATAGGTTTGCCCATGGTGAGGTAACCTGACCAAATAACTCTACATACAACAAATGAAGCAAACAAAGAGTACTTAGAAATACTTTGTTATCCCAAAGGGAAGCTCAAAAGGAGATGGAGACACTGTGTGTTGAATATCATCTTGCTGTCAAAATTATTTTAACAAGATGTATTTCACTTTTCAAAGATGATTTCACCAGACATACTAACAAGAAAAATGCTTCAGAACTTTTCTGGGTGAGCACTCTGAACCTTGCAGAGTTCAGTAGCCCACTCCGGTTTAATCTTCCACTGGCACAACCACTGTCCCAGGGAATGGCAAACAGGCATTGTCAACAAAACCCACCAGGGGATAGAGGGCTGTAGCATCCCCATAGGTTTTGATTTCTTGGCCTCACTAGGCCAAGAAATCAAATTCAGACTCCAAGAAATCAATTCAGACTACAAGGAACATGCCCACGCTGGTACTCAGGAAGTGCCACTAAAGGTTTCCTTGTCCTGTCTGACAAACAAATGCCAGAGCACAAGACTTTCAGGGACTTCTGAGGCTGCCTCATTTGAACTTGTTCTATATAGCAGAAAAATCTGACTATTAATCCTCTGAGAAGCTTATTTGTAAGGAGGCATTTTAAATCCCAGTGGGAATAGAAATGTGTGTCGGGGTGTGTGTAGCTGCTATGTGATAACGAGCTGTACTCACAGCACTTGACACAGCTTCAGGGATATCTGCACCTCTCATCTGCATCTGTCATCCCTGGAGTACCCCTGGAAACCCATTTCCACACACACAACAAGCAATGGTTTCATAGTCTAGGTAGTGGCTCTCATAGTCACAGCGTAACACAGTCTCAGATGTCACCTTGTACAAAGAAATCTTGCTCTAAACCTGATTCTGGGTAAGATGAGCAGAGAAACTCTGCCAGAATTTTATGCTGGATGGACAACAAAGGCTGCTTCTTAGGAATGTCAAAGTAAATAAATGCTTTTCTGCACAAATCTTTTCATTTCACAAAGTTCTTAGAACCCCCCCTCTGCAAGAATAGTTGACACACTAGTGGTGAGACATGGCTGGAGCAAAACTATCTTTCTTTTTTCCTTTTCTTAAGTTGTATGTTAATTTTTCAGTAGTTAACATCTTCTGGAAAAGACTTCATGGGTACAAAGAATTGTAATTTCTTCCCCAGAAAGCTAACAATACCAAAAAACAAAAGGGTATATTTTTGGTGAACAAGTAATGAGGAACATTAGAGACAGATCATAAAACAAAGAAGAGAAAGTGATGATAGATGTGGCCTTTAAAATATGTGTCTTCTTTAGTTGTGTTTGTTTTATTATGTAATTTCTTAGCTGTTGCTGATTTTGGCACAATTGTAGCTAGTCTGTAAATTTTTGTCTATTTAGCTCATGACCCTTTGAATATTGGTTTGTGTTTTTCTCAAGCATTGATTTCAGCTAAGAATGCATTCAAGCTTCCTCCTATCATTTTGTTTCTCTCTTTATTTTTCCTGGTGCAATGGAATTATTTATGCACCACTGGATAATTTCAGATAGTGTTTGGGATTTTAAAAATGGTTCCTAGTCTAAATTACTTCAGTGTGGTAGTGAAAATATATATTTTTTTAATAGGATTGCCTTTAATGTGTACTGAGTTCTCATCACTTGCAGAGACATCCTGCAAGTAAAATCCAGCATTTCTGAGAACTGAAGTTCTTGGTTCCCGACCAAGCTGTCTAGCTTGGAAAATGTTTCATAATATTTGGCACCTAAAGCTATTTCCTGTGAGGCGGGGATATATCTAATCAGACTCTAATATATCTACACAAAAATTGTTATGATGTAGATAGAAATAAAAGGAATGCTAAATAACATGAATTCAGAGGTGAAGCTAAAATATACTTATTATACTTTCATTCCTTTTTGACCATAAATTAAGTAACTCAACAGTGACATAGGATCCACATATTTACTGTCTTCAACAACTGTTTACCCGGGCTTTTGCTTTGTTGTTTTTTATATTGCTTGTTTCAGAAACAGATTCACTTGCTCATTTTTTTTTCTTGCTTACTGATTACAGTCATGGATTTCAATACCTTAGCAATTGGTAAAAAACTCATCTGAATAAAAATTAAACCTGTTACCTCTAGTTCAGTTTGAAGCTGTGCCTTTCAGTTAGCTTTTTGATTCATTCAATACTAAATTCTTGTTTTCTGCATATATTTTCCCCTAAATGTAGTCTGGGTTTGGTTTATGATAAGCACTACTACATGACATTTTTATATTAATCTTGTCACATGTGAAATATGAATTTTGCAGATGATGACACCAAGACCTGAAACGTCTCACAAGGAAAAATAGAAACATTCTCCTTGCCAGGTTTTTCCTTGAGTGAATATAGTGTTTAAAAAGATGCTGCACTGATAATGCAGAATGGAGTTTATTTTTCTGGGAGACTTGCCTAGCACTACCACCACCACCCCCAGCAGCTTCTTCCTCATTTCTATGCTGATGCTCTTGACTCTGAGGTGAAGTACCCTCATCTAATGAGGCAGCTCATTAGTCACTCTGGACATGGCTTTCTAAAGTTATTGCTAGAAAAGGTATTGATGTGTTCCCACATGGATGCTTGACCATAGTGAAATTTACTCAGATCAAAAGTGCATTTTGCAAAGTAAATAAAAATCCACTGGGTTGTGGTAAGTTGCATTAGAATTAGTGATGTAGGGAAAGGGGATTTTGCATATCAGAAGCCTTTTTATGATTTGTCAGGCAAATTAACTTTCTATAGAGCTAAACCTGACAAACTTTGTAAAGCTGTGAATTATTACGCCTTGTAAAATGACAGTGGAAAGCTCTCAGTCTGTGAAGTGTCTCTGGAACAATGCAGATATTCAAAGTTTCCATGTTTAGCCAGAGCTTAAAAAAAGATGAAGTGCCAGCTCATTTTAGGTATATACTTGACTCCATCCCTGTTCACCTAAGCATGTCTCATCCCATAACAATCAAAGACAATGTTCACATACTTAGGTACAAATGGAAGTACCTTGGTAGGCCTTAGTGGTGTGTGTGACCCCTGAGTGGAATACACCACATAACAACCTGCTATTTGAAACTGTAAACCTGAAAGAGAAAACTTAAATTTGCTTCGTAAATTTAACAGCTTGAAGGTCACATCCTGGATTAAAAAACATTGCCTGTTCAGTGGTCTGGGTGATTTGGGTTTTTTATCATTGGTGAGGCACTGGAGTGTTAAATGAAAAACCCACTGCTGGAGGCGAGAGGGAGAAACTCTTGGCTGGAGGGGAGGAGGAGATGCAAACTCTTTAATTGACAATATCAATTAGGTCATAGGCTGGACTTGATTATCTCAAAGGTCTTTTCCAACATAGTTGATTCTGTGATGTTGTAATTGTACCAGAAATGGCTCCCGAGGAAGGACTGGTCCAAGAGCTATACTCTGCAGCACACTGAATTTGTCTAAAAAGGTTACAATTCAAAAACTGACTCACTTTTTTTATCACCATTCCTATTGATTGTTTATAAAATCTAGACACCCTGTGGCCATTTATAATGACAGTCTGAGACTGTGCTTTTTACAATTCTACCCACCTATTTTTGAAACTTCATAAATACTGTATTATTCTTCACAGAAAATCAGGTGGGTAACTTCTGAAACTGCCATAAATGTTCTCCACCCATTTTCGTCCTCTCACATCCATATGCTCTTATGGATCCATATGCTACAGAAAAGCATCTGTGACTTCAGAGGCTCTCATTCCTAAAATGAAAAGAGAGATATATACATATGCCTGTGTATCTGTATCTAAATATAGATGTGTAGTGTGTGTGTGTTTCTGTTTGGCCATACAATGTGAATATACTTTGTGTCTTTGTGTGTCAATTCTTGTTATTGCTGGAGAGATGTAGATTGGTCAGGAAACCTACTTGCTGTCAGGAGCTGAGTGACAGCTTTCCTCACAGACAGAGCTTTGTTTCTCTGAGGCCAGAGTCACCATCCCTGTGTAATTGTTTTGCATTTCTGCCATGGCACATGGAACCTTCTGAGTGAATATCTCGAGGGAGCAGGACATATCAAACACTGAGAAGCTCCCAAGGACAGAATGCCCACAAGGATCCATGGCTGCATCTTTCCTGTGTTGAGGGCAGAGAAGCAATCCTGCCTGGGGAGCACCAGCATGGGAAGTAAACACCCTGCCAGGAAGTGTATGAGCTTTAATGCTGTGCTGTTTTACAGTTCACTGCCCCTAGACTGAACACTGTCATTAGTTTTGATCTAACGAATAAACAGAGGACAGAATGTACCTAGATTACTTAAGGCTTTTAGATTTGTACTTTTTTGGTTTATTATTTAAAGTTGGTTTTGCTTTCACACAGTTATTTTTAATTAATAGTTATTAGTGCAAACTGAAAAGAATAATTTTGAGATGATTGTATGGATATTTGGTTTTAGTTTACTTCCAGCAGTAAAAATTCATTAGGTTGTAGGTACATGATCTTCCACTGAAAAGGAGTGGATGAGGTTGTGTTTCTATCCTTTCTACCCACCCTCATGTTTATCTCTTATCACTGATAGGAATAATATTGTTTATTAATTGAATTTATTCTATTTTGGTTACATTGAAAATATTGTATGGGATTATGACACCTAGTGTAAACACTGATGGTATTTTATTGGATATTCATACAATTGATTATAAAATATAAATGCCAGAGCTTGGGATATGATTTACATACTTGTTAAGTTACAGAAAGGATGCAGTCTACACTGGCACTTTGGTACTGAACTCCTATGTAAGTACCAAATCTGATTCAAGCTGATGGGTCAATGACACACACAGGGCAGCTACATGAACTCAGCATGTCCAGTCCTTTCTACCAAGCCCTGGATTGTAAAGGGATTCCACATGTATGGCTTAGGATATTCACTGCAGTGTAATGTTGCATCTGCTCTTAAAGAGATTTGCTCATAAAATTTGCCTTGTTAGGGTACAACAACTAACTGTCCTCCCTTTGCTATAAAGAGGTTGATGATGGCATGAACCCCCAGCTTTCATATTACAGCCTAGGCGTTGAAGCTCTTTCCAAGAAATCAGACTTACATTCTCCTGAGCATGAGATTATCAATATAAGTAGCCTGTCTTCCCAAGGCAGCAAACTAGTAAGGCTAAAATAATCAGGCATTCTCTGCTTGCCATTGCTGGGAAATTTCTGGACCTTAATGATAAACAAGCTTGAAGGATGCTCTAGTTTAACCCCAGTAGGCAGCTAAGTCCCCCACAGCCACTCGGAGAAGAGATTCTGAAGGGCAAAAGTGAAAAATTCGAAGGTTGAGATAAAAGCAGTTTAATTGGTAAAGCAAAGCTGCACGCATAAGCAAAGCAAAATAAGAAATTAATTCACTACTTTCAAATGGCAGCCAGGAGAACTGGTAGAAAAGTAGGACTCCCTCATGCATAACAGTGACTTGGGAAGACAAACACCATAACATCAGATACCCCCATTCCTCCTCCTTCCTGACAGCTTTTATTTCTGAGCAAAAGGTTATGCAGCATAGGACATCCCTTTGGCCATTTGGGGTCAGCTGTTGCCTCTGTGTCCTCTCCCAGTTTGTTATGCACTGCCAGCCTGCTCACAGTCAGGACAGTCTTAGAAGCAGAAAATGCCTTGGTGCTGTGCAAACACTGCTCAGCAACAGCTAAAACACCAGTGTGTTATCAACACTGCTTTGGTCATAGATAAAAAATACAGCACCATACCAGAGAATGTAAAGGAAATTAACTCTATCCCCACTGAAACCAAGACAAAGGAACAGGAGTCCCCAGCCTAGAGACGAGAACAGAGACTTCAGAAGGGTCAAACTTTATCTCCCTCTTCCTTGGATTGCTCGTGCATGGACAAGTTGCTGGATGAAGGGTATGAGAATTTCACAAGGAGGGATCAGCACTCAGCCACTCAATCTTCTTTCTTTCTCCTGGCATCATAACTTCTGTGTCGTCTTCTTCATAATGACCCAGATTCAGAGGTGTCTGCCCTGGAGTCAATAAAATGAATGTATGCCTTAAAATTCAGACTTGTCCTTTTATTTAATAAGGTGAAATTCTGATGTGCCTCAGGATCCTGGGATAATAACTGAGCTGCCCCGAGTTGTGCTCTACAATTGCAGTGAACAATTAATACAAATCTATTGCAAAGTACCTGGTTAAATCAATATTATTCCCTTCTTAATTTGCAGTCTTCATGCTTATAGTTTGCAACTTGTTTAGCTGAGTCACATTTAACTTTTCTGCTTTTGGATAGTTGTGAAACTTGAAAAGAATATTCACATGCAATGCAAATTTCCTTCTATGTGTTAGCATTAAAGATGGACCTACTGTTTTTCCAAAGCAGCACTAGTAATATCAAGTAAAATGAGTAACCTTGCTTAGAACAGAAATTTTCACTTCTGAAGACACTCTCCCTTATGAGAATTTGTCAGAATGTGTCCATCAAACCTCCTGGTGCTAAATTGAATTTCTGATGCAGGAATGTTTTCTACCCAAAATGACAACATTTCATGGGAAAATTCTTTCATTCCCTTTGGCTCTCAGCCAGAATACTTTAGTTTCTAAAATTATTTGTGATGAACAGTGACAGTCAAACAGTGGGTGTTTTCTCAGAAGTCTTCTACAGGCTGATAGAGTCTTGCTGGGGAGAGACAGCTTCTGGGGCTGAGTGAAAGGAATTTCTGAAGGGCTGGAGAGAGAAATTTCTAAAGAAAAAGAGGGGAGAGTACAGAGTTTGCTGCAAGTCAGAAGCCAATGGATTGGCTGAAAGCAAACCAGAGAGTAAAGATCTCTGAATCAGAAAGCTGCTTATAAAGTTCTTTGGGTTTGGCTCCCTCTAGACAAACCCATCAGAACATTCTGGTTGACAGAGGTCCCATCGCACAGCATTTTGTCTATCCTAAATGTGATTTTTAAAAAACTCCTGAGAGTGGGAAAGTTCTTTGCATCAGACACTGGTGTTGATGGCTCTGTCTAACAATTTCTGGTTGTTAATAAGCAAAACTGTTTTGTTCTTCCCTTTTACCTGGCAATTCATGGTCCCATAGCCACAGCAGCTGTGCAGTACTTTGAGGTAAACCAGACCAGTGAAACCACCTCATGCTGCACACGTGTCACTGACTGCCCCATATCACTGTGGGCAGGCTGGTGCAAAAGTCAGAACTGTAAACAGTTGTTGTTCTATTGTCCTACAGATACTGTGGACTTTGTAATCTATGAATAACATGATTGTGTATTTTCTCTTCTTTTAAAAATGCTGATTTCTTAACAGTCCATAATTCATTTTGACTCCAGACATAAAGCACATTTTGTTTCTGTTATCTCTAAGTTTGCAGTGAATATACTATGCAAATGTACAAGCAATGTGAGACTCAGACACTCAAAATGCTTCTAGGTCTTTTTTTTTTAGACTGTCAAGCACCAGGAATTTAATCTAGATTTTACTCCATGAAATGCAAAGGTGCTTCCTGTTCATCTTAAACAGTCTCTTTTTCACTTGTTCTGTCTCCATACCACATTTTAAAAGAGGAGATCTTAGAAGACATGAAGAGTTTGGGAATCCTGGCCATCTGAATAGCTGGGGGTGATGGTGACAGCCCAGACACACTGGAAGGAATGCAGTGAGTAAGTTCCTTTATCTGCTGCAAAGATAAAAGGTCTATACTTTACAGCCAGACTAAAGGCACTACTATTACTACTATTACATCCCAGGATAATTTTTTTCACATGTTTATTTTGCATGCAGTCACACAACAAACTGTATTTTTCTAATGTAATTAGGTTTTTTCGGCTTCATTATGTTTGTTCTCCATGTTCTCAATGAGAAATTGGGTAGTAGGCACATGTTTTTTCTCATGCATTGGCTGCAATCAGCAGTGCTCTCCTTAAGTGCTGTATAGTTTATTTACTTTGTTGCTGTTGAAGATGTGTGAAGTGCAAGTTACTTTTGAGGGGTGTTGCTGTTAATTCAAGTTGATGAGCACAACATTATAATTCATGGCAGTACAGCTGTGTCTTGTTTGCATTGTACTTAAAAACTTGTGGAAGAAATGTTAAAAATATATCGCTCACTAGGTTGCAGGAAAAGTTTTACATCGGAGTGGGCATTAGGGAAACTCCCACGTAATTTCTGGAAATTGTCAGTACTTCAAATTTCTTCCACCTATCTCCACCTAGTCTGTTCTTTGGGGTGTATATTCGCTTTTCCTTTCTATAAGAAAACACCAAACACACATTAACCAACCTGCAGAAGCAAAATGGTCTCTTTAGTCGTGGTGGGTCTGATAAATCCACATTCTCTTAAGTGTAGTATTTCCTTCTTTCTTTCTGAATTGAAAGAGGCCTCACTGCATCATTGTATTTATTTTACAGATTATAAGAGCTTTAATGAAATCCTCCCTTTTGCAGTCAGGCTACAGGGCATTTTATACCCTGCTTCCCTTCTCCCCTCTCCAGGGATTTTCTGTGGCAGCAGGGGCATGGTCCATTTTTGCATGGTGAGGTTCTTGGCGTCCCAAGGGAATGGCAGCCTCACCTTCCTGAGACCCAATGCTCCCCAGACTGCATTTTCCTTGCCCCACAAGGGTGCTGAGAACATCACAGGTGTTTGAAGGTGTAGGCTCACCTGTCTGTGGGTGTTCCACTCCTGATCACAACATCCAGGCAGGCACAAGCAGCCGCGACGCCACTCACGCCGCCGGGCATCACGCGTTCCGACCAGGACACTGCTCTGTAGCTTTCCTTTGAGCATCCAGAGATTTAAATGTTTACTTCCCTACAGTGACAGTATCATAACTTTGTGTTTTAGCATCTGCAGCTTCCAAATTTTTTATCATCAAGAAGTAAGTTGGATAAATTAATCCCTGTTGAGCTAGATGCTGACACATTGGTGCCGTCCCTCCCGGTGAATGCTCTTTTCACTCCATTTTCTTCTAATGCAGGCAGCTTTGTTGCAAGAGAGGAAGGGGATTGTTTTCTTGCAAAAGAGTATTTTTTCAGACCTTTATCTTTAGACAGAGTTAAAATTCTTGACTGCCTGCTAGTATATTTATTTTCTTAAATTCAGCTGAAGATTTTACCCTTAGTGTTTTTTTTTTTTTTCAAGGCTTAGATCGCATCTGCCTGGTAAAGGCATGTTTTTATGGATTATATGTGAGATTTAGCATTTTAATTAACTCATTTTTTATACACATAATCAGTAGCAACTTCTTTTCCTGTGAGGAAGGTCATCCTCACCTAGTTTTTCATGTACCTGGCTAAAGACCAGACCCTCTGGTCACTTCCTCTTTATAGTTATCTTGAGGAATGTCAGATGGTTAATTTTTGCTTCCTGTAAGGCCTCATGTATAGAAATAGCCCCCGGTGTGCTGCTCCCACATCCACAGAGCCAAGGATGTAGCTTTGTAACAAATGCTTCAGTTTTGCTTTCAGTCCATTTTATCCATTACAGTTCAAATCCTTGACCTGCCTTTCCCTGGTGCACCTTTCCTGCAGAAAGGCCATGTGGTAACTCATGTTTTTTGTTTTTAACACACACATGTGTTATTTTTAACACACATGCAAATATGTATGACTGGGCAGTGTATGAAAAATATATCTGGAGAGCAAAAAAGGGTTTTTTTTAAGCTTTCAGTGGTTTCTTCTTTTACACACTAGGCATTATTTTCTGCAGATTTCTGCATAAAATTGATTTGTGAGTCTCTTGCAATGAGGATGCTGTGGTGAGAGGAAGTCTCATGAACACATAACCTCCAAGAACAGAATGAAAAATATTGTCAATAAAAATGAGGAGAGCAATATTGAAGGCATCTAGGGTTAAATCTGTGTTCCTCAATTTCCTTTATTTTAATGACTGGAAGAACTGAACTCCTCTACCTTTTTATATAAGAAGGATACAGTAATTTTTATTTAATCTATTTTTCAAGTAATCCCTTTAGCACAGAGACTGTCCCTAGCTCTGTATTTGTGCAGTGGTGAGTAAAATCAAGAGTCCTAATTTTTAGATTTGTCTTGTGTATTTCATAAAAGAAGTACCCACTAATCCTTTTTGCACAGTGGAGGAGGGAGCCAAATAAGACTCTGAAACCAGTGAGCTCTTGCCCAAGAACAAACCATGCACAGGGTGCCCAGGTGTCTTCACCTGGTATTTTGGCATCATAACCAAAACCTACTTCTTCTTCCACACCTCCATCCCCATTCAGAGCATGACTGCACCTACTACTAAAACTCTTGTCACACCAGTGACAAGAGAGATCAGACTTGCAGCTAAATAAACCAGTTCTGCTCATAAGAAAGGTGCAGATGGATAAAAATAAGTTGTAATTATTTATTAATTTTTATTTCTTTGTGAAAAAAATATTGCTTTTCTGGGTGGTCACTTCTCCATCTCCAATTACTCATTTGACATATCTGCAGCCATGTATTTTACATAAGAATCTACTTTGGACACTTGCTAGAGCATCTTACTAGCTGCAAGATTAGTTCTCATAGTCAATGTTCAGTAAAGTAATCAGAGTGCTGGTGATCACTGTTTATAGTGAACCTCTAGACCTTCAAGCCTCACAAAACCAATTTACTTTCAGCAAAATAGATGTGAAGAGACTGCTCATAATTCACATGACAAAAGAGTGTTATCTGAGGGGATATTAATTTCATTAATTGGGTATATAAGTGCTTCATGGTGTTATTAACATTCTCACCTTGTCTGCCATGAAATCTAATCAGCTCCCTTTCTTTAGTGTTTACAATTTTTTTTCCTATAAATGGAAAGTTCCCATTAATGGGAGCCCATTTGATTTTTCTGAGCTGTGGAAATGCACAGCAGTCTGGTCTTTAACATCTTTGCTAGGTTGGCACAGGTGGCTTATCTAGAGCATTAGCAGGAGAAGAACTGATCCTATTGACCAAAGGCAGAATGTTTGAGGAGGGAAAAAAACCTCCAAGGATGTCTCAGAATATAATTTTCCATTTTTATTAACACCTAGTACAATCAACCAGACTTTTTGTACAATGAAAGGTGATTTATCCAAGCAGTCATGCAGTTGTGTTGCCTTCACCCAAGTGCTTCCTTACTTGTAAATCCTTGGCCTGTTTGTTATCTCCTGCTCTGGCTGCTGGAGCAGCTCTGGCTCTGTGCAGGCAGTTTCCCTGCCAAGCCCCCTTGGAAACCTTGAGCTTCTGAGAGTCTTTCTCATGACCAATATTTCACATCAACTACAGTTTAACACTGGCCCTTCCAGCTGGAAACACTGCTCTGATCTTTGGAATGTGTTAGTCTGGAGCAAGGGACTGATGCAAAGTTCCGTGTACACCTCTGGACTTCTCTAAGGGGTGATGTCAAGACACAATGACAAAGAAATAACTTTTCCTAGTTTATTTTGGGTGTGTATTTTTTTTTTTTTTTTTTGTTTTCATAATCTGTATTAAAAATTCTTTGGGGGCAAGAAGAGGGCAGCAGCAGACACATTAGCAAGGAATTCAATGAGATGTTGTAGCAAATTAGTTCATTTCACATGATTGAATCATTAAAGTGGTAAAATACCAAGCTTAGCTGTAGAAAATTGAATTTAATCTGAATATATATGCAAGTCTGACGTATTGGGTTCATTATCTTTTAGGTTTAACCGTTGTTCATGGGAATTTCATAAACAGCATAGTGAAATCTTTGCACATATCTGAAGGATTATGATTTTTTTTGTTGTTTTGTATGGGAAAAATTATAGTATTATCAGTTCTGTCACATGCATATGGTCTTGAATAATGATTTTTTTTACTTATTTTTTTACTATTGACATAATGTCTTTTAAGCTTGTGTTATTTTTATATGTCATGGATCATGCAGAAATGGCCTGCTCATGAAGTAAGCTCATGTTTCAACAGATAGGCACAATCAGTGCTAAAATTCAAAATATTTTCACCTGTCTCTTTTGTAACATTTGTAAAAGTACACCATAACATAAATAGTTAAAGCTTCCCATTAAATATCATCAAGCTTGCTCCAAATGAATGAATTCCTCTGATCTGATGAAACTGTGAGAAAGATTTATTCTCATTGAGGAGTAAAGTTAATGGAAGAAGTGTTTGTTGAGACTATGTAATGAAAATGTACTGCATTCGGAGTTCATGTTGGCAGCTATTCACATTCTTCCTTTCTTCTTGCAGGAGAGTCCTGGCAGTTGTAATATTTTGCATATCAAAAGTAAATTCTATTATATTAAACAATGTGGACTGAATGTTGCAGTCCATTAGGCCAAAGAAAGAATGTGTAAGTAATTTTATTTCCATATAATTCCTTGGGATTTATACTAGCATTAATTAGATGGGATTTAGTCACTCGGGATACAGCCCAAATTTTGTTATGCATTAGCATTTTTTCCAAGACTCCAGTTTTACTCTTATTTGACTAAATTCAGTTAAAAAATTGAATCAAACCCTTAATTTATTAAAATATAACCAAATACTCTTATCCTAGCATGTCTGGGGATCCTGCTTGTTTACTTAAAACCAAAACAAGCTCTGCCAATACACCTACAGAGAACTAAAAGTTTATTTTCACTGCATAATTGTGAGAAAACAAGAGGAAGTGGCAGTGTCCTTTCATAGCCTCCTTTGCTGAACAGGATTTCAGGATTCTAAGGAAGAACCTCCTCAGCACTCAGGGTAACTTGTAAACTTATTCAAGAGAGTTAGTGTGGTTCAGTTTGGATCAGGCTCTGAGCAACCTGGTCTAGTGGAAGGTGTCCCTGCCTGTGACAGGGGCATTGGAACAAGAAGACATTTAAGGTCCTGTCCAACACTAACCCCTTTATGATCTTTTGAGTCATTACAAATGTAAATGATAAAAGATTTCTTTATTTGAATTGCAGGAAGAATCATTGGAATGGCTTACAAATTTATGAGTATCTCTTCATACTTGGAGTACCTTGGAGTAGATTAATACATCTAAGCAGTCAAATAAGAGTTGTTCATCATAAATTCTTGAGCTTTCAGTCTGTGTTACCAGTCTCAGTGACATACTTGGTTAAATTCTGTTTCCTTGAAGGAGGCAGGATATCTGTCTCAGTGAAGGACTTCATTGAAAAAGAAGATGAAATTATTTTCCTGTACTACAAGAATAGATGTTGTATATATTAAAAAACGCAGTCCTAGGTCACCAATGCAAGTCTTGCAACAGCAGAGATGATCGTGCTTAACCCTAGCTCTGCTTTGGGATGATGGCAGTTGGGTCCATGTTTCCATGGCCACAGAAACCAGACTGACCTGCTGCAGCATTCAGAGGTTATAGGTATTTAGTAGAAGATTTATTTGAAATCCACTGAATTATTGTAAAGACAATGCAGGAATACAAACAAAGAGAAAAAAGAAGAGTACTGTGGAGTCCCCTTAGTGTAGACAATAACTTTCCCAAAACCTTCTATAACTAAACAAGACTCTAACAGGCTTGTGAAAGAGACCCTGACAAACTTTGTCCCAGTTTTTGTATACTGCAAGCTAAAATGTCCAATTCTGCTACAAATTCATCCTGTATCTCCTTTGAATATAGTGCAAAATCCTTTGCTATGCATCACAGAAATGTGGGTGGTTCTGAATGTCGAATCCATTATGATGTTTTTGTTACGACAGAGCCCCTGTTGCTGATTATTTTATAATTGAATGGTCTCTACATAGAAAAAGAAAAGGAAAATTGATTGCATCTTAATCCAGAATAAGATAAATACACAAGTGAAAATTCTAATGAAAAATTACACTGCAACAATATGTAAAGCATAAAATTAAATATTCTCTCTGCATTAAGCAGTCCGTTTCTATTTGTTCTTAATTCTCAGCCATTTACAGTTACCCTTACAAAGTAAGCCATAACAATGGTTAAGATTTAACAAGTACATCACCCCTCCACTTTTTTTTTTGTCTTTTTAGGAAATCAGATGGCCAGAACTGTAACTGCAAGAACTCAAGAAATTCCTCCCCACCTTTTTTTATAACTTTGAATCTTGAACAATGCCAGTCTCCATTCAGTCTTTCTTTTTCCTTTTTATGTCTTCTCAAATCCTTGTCCTTCAATTCCATTGCAATTTGTTGTCTCATCTCATAATCAGTTCTTCCTGTTAAGTTACTCTTCCCAAGTCCCTTCATGTTTTATCTTCTTCTGATCTCTCCTGCTGTTCTGCTCCTTTGTGGTGTCTAATGGAACGAGCTGCAGAACATCCTTTGTCAGGTTTTAATTTGATTCTTATCTAATTATAGACTTTATTTGTGAATTTTACATAGAAACATGTTTGGTTGGCTTTACTTTATGAACTGAGAGAAATAAATTCACTTTGCAGCGTGCTGTGTGAGCAGAACAAAGGAACAGTTGCAAAGATAAATGTACCAAAGGCTCCTCGTAAGCGCCGCTTTAAAAGTCAGTTTCTCTGGTGGCCCAACAGGACGTCCAAACTCAATCAAAACATGTGTCAGGCTGCACAGTTGACATTTCAACACTAGAAAGAGCTTGCTCTGGTGCTAACACACAGAAAATGGATTATGTCATGTCACCAGTGGAACGTGCAGCTGAGTGAGAGTTTGATTGCATCCTGTAATAAATCTGGTAGTGAACAGCTTTCAAAGTCGATACTGATGTGCAAATTAGTAATTCTCAGCTGAAGGCATGGGGGCTGCTGCTATACAGAGTTTCTTAACTAGTTCTCCTTTCTTACACATAAGACTCTTAGATATAAGATGACTCCATTAGCTGAAATTACCCAGTTTTCTGTGGAAAGCTGTAAATACTACCTTGTGAGAAAATCATGGGCTTATAACCATCCATCACATTGCAGGAGAAGAGAAGCTCTTTTGGGTGGAAGCAGTTTGAAATGGGAATTCTGTTAAGTCTTTAACTGTAAAAGTTTTATAATGCTATATCCTGGTTTTATCTTGTCACTGCTTCCTCCTCCATCTTCCCCTCTGTGCACACACACTCACACATCAGCACTGGCAGTGGCATAAACACTCAGCTGTTACTGGGCTGGGGCTGTTTCAGCCAGTTGTTAACAAGGAATCAAGTCACAAATCAGGAAATAAAAGTAGAGAGAAGAGATGGATTCTTGTTCTGGAAAACAAGAAACCCAAGCATACAAAATTCTCCAGGTGGGGACTTCACCTACGCAGATTTCAAGTGTCTGTCTGTAAGGCCACCTTATAAATGTGGAAGATGTGTCAGCTGTTGTGACTCAGGAAAAGCATGGTTTTTGTCTAAATAAAATATTTAGGAAATATAAGCCCCTTTAAATCCTGAATGTTCAAGATAACCTTTAGATTCCATTCAGCTTTGAATGAAAGATAAAGCCACCAGCACTTCTCCCAGTGCAGAATTAAAAAAAAAAACACCTCAGCACTGCATTGAAAAGTTCACTAAGAAATAAAGTACTTTTTTTTATATCAATGCTTGCTTATGATTAGTCAAGCTGCGATTTATATTTACTTCAGTAACAGCTATTTGAACCATGCTATTATCCTAAAAAGAGGTTTAAAATTGTCTAATACAATATTTTGGAATTGTTTAAATGGTGTTTTATAGATGGTGATTTCTGAGTGAATGTTTTCAGTGCACCTTGATTAACATTTAGATTTAAAATGTGCAGGATATAAGATTTTATGCCATTTTAAGGAATATAAAATAAGATTATAATCCAACTTATGCAATTCTTTTTCCTTTTACAACCAGGTTTGAATTTGATCTTTCTAAAAAGCATAAAGTGCAAAAATTTTAATTTTTGAGCAGCAGAGCAGTAAGCAGAGTTCTTTTGGAGCTCCTTTATGATGAGAAAGGACACTTGTGCTTCACATGCTAGCAAAAACTTACTTCCTGTATATAATTTTGAAGAATATATTTATGGGTAGTAGATGTGGGAAATTTAGAACTAGCTGTAATTCTCATATCCCCAAATCTGTGTCCCCATTTAGACATTTGTGCTTGGACACTACTTGCTTGACCGTAGGAAAACCAAAAAAGTATTAATTGATTCTATATATCTTAGCTCTTTTTTAAAATTTTATCTGAATGTTCTGGAGTTTCCTCTAGTCACTGACCTCTCCACTTTTGAACAAAACCCAGGGAAAAAAATGGTTCATACATACAGAGCTCCATCTGATAACCATCAAAGACATTATATATATTTTATAATCAGTCCTGCTTTGACATAGATCTGCTTGAAACTCAATATTTCAATAAGATCTTTTTAAAGTTTAAATGAGTTGAAATACCCTCCCACCATCCAATATTTTCCCATCATTTTAACTGTCTCTGTTTAGTTGCTGTATATGATGAAGAGGGAGAAGAGAGTCATTGGTATGGGCAATCTGTGACACCTCACTGATGTTTGTGTAACTCTTAGTGTGAGGACTCTGTTTTGACTGATATAATGAAATCAGAACTTTTGAACTGCTCTCATCTGTCTACAGGGAGCAAATAAGTACGTACTGTAGGGCTGGCTCATAATTCTATAACCACAAAATTATTTTGTCCTGGTACAGCTCAACATGATTACTCAGTGTGGTTGAAATAACTGAGTCTTGCTTTGTTTTTTGGACTCCGGAGGGAAGAATGAAAAGACTGCATTTTGGAATTTCACTGTAGATGCAGTCATCCAACAAGCTCCATGCAAAAGCAGATTAATTTTTTTCCAAATAAATAAATTCTGAAGTGCATATACATTTTCATTATTTTAATTTTATTAATACTATTATTAATATTTGAAATATCATAATGAACTATATTACTTTTTTAGTATAATAGAAGAACAGCGAATCCAGATATCTGGGGGTCTTGGAGAATATTAATAATTATTATCACGCAGCATAGGACACAACAAAAATTCATATTGATAGGGAGTCAACCACATCAATCATGGAGGATGTTAGTGGGTTTCCCTCTGGACACAGCAGATGAGTGCACAGGATTCAGGGACACTGATTCAGGGACATGCACAAAGGACCACGGCAGCGGAAACCTGAGCCTGTGCATGGAACGGTGCTTAAATGCAAGCAAATAGAAATGAAATTTCTGTGTTACTTGCTGCATGAGCTCACCTGTCTCAGGAGAAACCTGAGAAGACTTTTATGTCACTTGGAGGGTATTTATCCATACTAATTCAGAGAAAGAAGCCATAAACATCTCCATTAAGTTTCATACCAGTAACTCCCTAACCTATTCAAACTAAATAAAGTATTTCCTGGAGGCATGTGTGAAATATGCTGGGAATTTAATGATTAACTGGAGAAGAAACAATGAAGAACTGAATTCCAGTTTTAATTGAAAACCTCTTGATTTATTTTAAAAGAAAAGCACTTTCTATTTCTATTTACATTTTCTGTTTACAATTTGAGTAATGTGTTCTTTTCTGACACCATAACATTTTGAAATCAGACAATAGTAATTCAGACACTTCTATGTGAACCTGTGGTCAGTTGCATGTTTGATAGAAATGCTTTGCTTCCAAGAGAGAACTTAGCAGCAGCACTTCCCAGCATCTTCCTTTTTCATTTCACTCTGGGGCAGCAAAGAAGTGGCCTCTTCATCACAGTCACAGAAAGAATCAGGATCTCTGTGATATCTGCTTTCCTTCCTCAGTATGTCCAAGCCTTTATACAAAATACTTTCAGGGATCCATGGTGCCCTACTTTATCCCTCTTTACTTTTTTTTTAACTATATTTCTCCACATATTTGTTTCTGTATCTGGGGGATTTTATTGTGGGTTTTTTTTTTCCCTTCACAATCTGGGAAGTGATTTTGATATTAGAATTTAAAACTCCTCTTTTTCCAAAGAAAAACTGGCAGAAAAGGCATTCTGTGGACATCATCCACAGTTTAATTTTGTCTTGAGCATATTAAGATTTGATGACTAGAGCCTTACAATTAACTGAAGTCAGGAATTAAGTGGACTAGAAACACTGCAGGCATCCTAAATATTCAGTGAACAGAAAGAAGGGAAATAAATGAGCATGATTTTCCCCTGTGGTGGAAGGATTAGGAATGGGGCTACTCTTCTATCTTCAGTGCTTCTTCGGTGCTTCATGGAAATTGCTAGAATCAGGTGTATTTAATCTGGTCCATTTAATCTGCTCCAATACTGCCAGAAATATTCTTGTATTACTACCATGGATAACTGGTTTCACTGCTAGAAAATTATGAATTCTCTCTGCATTAAGCAGTCCGTTTCTATGAGAACTTATGATTTGCTGTGCTAGGCAAAATGGATGATCTTTTCTTTAAAACTGAATATATTATGGGTAATTAAACCACTGAATGTTAATTTGCTATAACATGAAGTGAACTTGATAATAAAAGAACCCATTTATTTCAAAGTCTGTGATTCTAAAGAAGGGATGAAATATGCTTTTAATATAAAAAATATTTCAATTAAAGTGCTCAAATGCTGTAGTTATGCACTTCTTAAAAATGCTAAGCATTTTATTATGGATGGTGTTTGTACTCTATTTTCCACCTGTGTGGTCTCTTTCAGTGTCTGATGCCTTTTCCTGGTTTCTGATGTTCATAATGTCCATACCATGAATTATGACTGAGTTTGGCTGACAAATGCCCTGTGGTCTCCCAGCAGAGCCTCTCTCCTTTCCTGAGCTCACACGGAGCAGAAACCACTGCAGTGGGGAGGAGCAGTGGGGGTCCTGGTCTTTCCAGCACAGTGGGATCAGCATTGCCAACCTATCCAAAGGATCTAGGATGTGCAGGAACAGAAATGGATGTAGGGACAGTCCAAAAGGTTTGTGCTGGGTTTGGATGCTAGCATGTTATGACCAGATATGAATCTGAGCAATAGGTGTTAAATTAGCTTATCACCACTCTGTGTTTAAGAGAAGGATGGGAAGTAGAGGGCATACGTGTACAGGGTCACACTGCTGAAATATTTTCCCCCTATTTTACCTGTCAGTATTCCCAATTATGAGCAAATTTTGTTCCAGGACTATTAAATAATTGTTTCTAACAAAAATGCATTTTGCGTGGTAATTATTTTTGAACTGTTGTAGGTGTAACTGTTAATGAAATTCAGTCTTTTGTCTCTGCAGCCACCTTCTCCTTGCCTCCCCAAGAGGTTGCTATTTAAGAGCTTGCCAACTCAAACAAATTTAATTGCAGTGCCTTTTTCTTTCTTATTTCATGCTAAGCATGGACTCACAAGACAATACAGAGATGTAAGACAAGAATTACCCTCTCTGTTTCTCTCAGTGACTCAACAGAAATGCAACAAACCCTGGTTCCACCTTGCATCCAGGCAATGGCATCCTGTCCCACCTGCCCACCTTTCAGCGCTGTAATGTGAAGCAATTAGGTGTTGACAGCTTTTTTCAGTTTGGAAAATTTGGGTTTAATTCTATGCTCTTTACACCTCTTGATGCTCTCTCTCCTTTGCAGGCACTCCAGCTAAAAAAACGGAGAGTACACATAAGAGCAGTTCTCCAAATCCTGCTTGTTTTATTAATACCTACAACTACACTTCTTGGTTTTGCTAAAAGAAAGGAAATTGCAACTTCTCTTTATAGTCTCCTTGTAATTTTGAACATGGTTTCTGGGAGAATCAGAAGTTTTACATGGCAGATTGGCTTTTGAAATACACAGATTATAAGAATCCAAAATGTCCAGTGTGAGCATTCCAAACCAAAAAGCTGAAACAGATAATTTTCATGGCACTGGAGAGCACTGCCAAATCTGCAGCCTCAGGCATCTTGTACTCTGGAGCAGTGACTGTGGGAGCTTCACCACTTGCATCTTCTGACTCTAAGTAGTCAGCTGCAGTGGTGCTCTGGTGCAAATTTGCCATTGCAATGCAGCTTTGTCAGCCTTTCCACTCATCCAGCTTACACTGAACAAACATGTCTGTGCTGCAATATGAGCACAAGCCCTCCAAAAATATGTGCATTGTAACCTTTTTTTCTCTTTGTACTGCTGTTCCACACACAGTGCTGTGGCAGCAGCCAGCACACAGTCTGTGTATCCTGTTGTGTTGGTCAGACAGAAAAAACTACTTTGGTCTCATTCCCAGCTGCTATATTAATTGGCTGCTCCTGGAATACAATGGGACTGGTTTATGTTTCATATAATTTAATGTACTGGAATTACTACCAGACATAATGATGTTAAATAGCTTCAAATTATTAATTCTTCCTTCTGTGGAAAAAAGGCACCACTATGAAGTCACACAAGAGTTTAATTCCCTGGGTTTATGGCCACTGAATGTATCAAGTGCACAAAAACTTTGATTCCTAGCTACTCTCCGAGTAGGGCTGAAGGCTTTGAACGTGGATGTGATCTGAGTCTTGGGGCACCTGCTGCCTGAGTGTTTGGGGCTATGATGAGACACAAAACTCCCTATATGCTGTAACATTATATCCTTGCAAACCCTAATGAAAATGAAATATAATAATCCATAACCAACAAAACTTACATTCTAGTCATCAAGTTATACACATCACGGATAGCTACGCTCACAAAATGCCAGGAGACTCTCAGATTTCCCAATCAGCAATATACAGAGTTAGAATTGAGCTAATAGAAAAATCCATTCAATTAAAGCAATAAGCAAAATAAGATAAAATTCTGCCCCTCTGAGTTTTTTTTCAGAAACTGCTGTTGAATCTTTTGCACACAGATTTCTGTGCTGTTCACATCAAGTGTCCTAAAGTTCCCAACAGCTTTCAATCCGTATTTCACCTGTTGTGGAATGACTCAGTTTGCCCTCAGAGGCTCACTCATGCAACAGACAGGCTGCTGAAATGACTGTGTTGCAGATCTGGTTCAGCACACCACAGCAGCTACCTGGGTGCACGCACAGCAATCCAAATCCTTCCGGAATTTTCCCTTCTGCAGCTTCTGCTTTTCCCCTCAAATCCCACACACACTGAACAGCTCAAATCATGGGGCTGCTCATTGAAAATACTATTTGTTTTACCTGACTGAATGAGAATTGCAGTAAAAGCAAACCTCTCTACCAAAATAGCAAACAACCATTTTTATCTGAAAGCATCACCGTGTCACTCTCAAATCAGCTATTTTCTCTGATGTTTTCTGAAGTCATGGCTAAACTTTTAACATTTTAGATGGTTTGAATGCATCCACTTTACAGCAGCCTCATGGCTCCTAAAGGAGCCTACAAGAAAGCTGGAGAGGGACTTTTGACAAGGGCATGTGTTGGAGTCCAGGACATCCCTCTGGCTGCCCTGGCTGTCTTGAGACCCTGGCAGGGGGCTTGGAGACCTTGGCAAGAGGTAAAAAACAGCTGTGGCTTCTATTGTAGCCTGTGGGAAAAATTGCCAGCATGAAGAATTATAAACCACAAGGGTGTGAATAGTGTGATAGTTGAATTAACATAGGGTGGAAAATTAGAAATTTGGGGGTTTTATAATATAATTCAAAGGGTCAAGATGGAGGAATTTGGGTGTGTCCTAGCCCTATTTTCCTTCTTCTTGTCCTCCATGTATTGGTGTGATGGTGACACTTTTCTATTGGTTTAAGGTAGAGATTCACAGTCTAACATAGATGATAGGCATTGGCAAAAGATTGTAAACATACTACACATAGTTTTCAGTATATAATGTGAGAGTCGCCCAGGACCAGATTGCCATGGTTTCCTTTCTGGACGGACCTCAGCAGGTCAGAGAAAGAATGTTATAGATAAGGAAAAATAAACAACCTTGAAAACACAATCAGACACATTCCAGGCTACTTATTTGGCTGCACAGGCTGGGAAAAGGACTTTCCCACTGTTGGGGTCCCAACAAGCTGACCCCGACAGGCATGTAGGGATAGCACAGAAAGAGGGTAGATTTAGCTCAGCTCTCAGGAATAAATTCTTTACTGTGAAGGTGTTAAGGCACTGGAATATATTTCCCAGAGAAGTTGTGGGTGCATCATCCCTGAAAGCTGAAGGCTGGTCTGATGGGAGGTGTCTCTGCTCATGTCAGGGGGGTTGGAACTATATGATCTTTAAGGCCCTCGCACCCCAAGCCATTTTGTGGTTCTATAGTTCTGTAATCATCCCTTTTGAAACAGAGAAAATAACTGGCAATACTTAATTTAGGGCATCCAAGAACCTTCAACTGAGTTCCTTGAAACTCAGTTGCAACAGGAAATCAACCACAAGCTACAGAAAATTTAAAGAAAATTTAAGGTTGAGAACCCCCCATCAAGAAATATAATTATTTCTATATTAATTTCTCTATTTAAAGCATGTGCTAATTTGGAAGAAGGGAATCAGATAGACCATTATGCATCTGATAAAATTATTCAGGTTGGCAAATAATTATGCTTAAGACATTTTATTGGTCTGCCCTTAAGAACCACCAGGTGAGAATTTACTTCTCTTTCTTGCCTGCATGAAAGAGACATGAATATTAAACTCTGACATTTTGAACTGTCCTTTAGGCATCTGGATTTTCTTTAAGCAGATGGGACAAATCTGCTTTCCATGGGTAAAACTTCAGAGTTGATGAACACAAGATGATATGTAGATGACTAAATCAGGAATTAATAAAATTATCATAGATAAGTATGTTACACTGAGCCTTACTAAAGGGACCCAAGCCCTGTTAAACACAGGTTAAGATTTGCTGAGTTGTAGACGCATAACTAATGAAACAAAGCATAGAATGGAAATATAAAAATGCACATATAGACATTCATAATGCCTCTGAATTCTGACTAACACAGGCACCAAATCAGGTGAGGAAGATAATTAGGGCTATGGAAAACTCTTCCTAAAAAGAGATTCAAAGTGAGCCTTTTTTTTAAACTATGAAAAGGAGGTGACAAATAATATAGATATCTGAAAAGCTCTCTGTGTATTACTGAGGAAAATCAAAGAAAGCAAGATTCCTGAGAAAGAACCTGGATTTTCCTGTGCCACAGCATAAAGAGAAGACATTCTACACAGGAAAATGTTACAAAACATTGCAATAAAAAAAACAGCATTTTTCCACATAGCAAAAAACTTGGTGTAATACTGAGTTTGAGCCTGATTAGGTCAGGGACTAAGTTTTCCAGTTCTTTATTTGCAGTTCTGTTAAGTAGAAACAGGAGAAGTAAGATACAAAAGTGGTGAATTGCACCCATACCAGTTCCTGTTCCTGGTGTTCTTAGAGACTTTTCTGGAAAATATGAAATTACAGAGGGCTTGGTTCTGCCTCCAAAATATTCAGTTTTCAGCTCCTGGTTATGGAGGCAGAAAGCCAGGCTGTGAACATAGGGAATAGAACCTGTTCTCCTCAGTGCCCACCATCCCTGGGGACTTTTGGGAGAGGTGACACTGCAGAAGGACAGGCAGGACGCTGCTGCAGGAGGCCTAAAGCATTAACTCCTTCATTAGCCATCAGCTTATTTTCCATTGCCTTGGTACTGAGTGCATCTGGGGGTTGTGTCAGGAAGAACAAGAAGTAAAGCAACACTGTGTCGTGGCACTCTCTTGGCAAATCTGCTGCCTCCAACCTTCCAAATTGCTTCAACAAATCCAGTAGGTTAATCAGCCCTCTTTAGCAGCTGATTTAAACCCATATATCCATTCCACTGTACAGTCTTAACTAGATCAATTACAGAAACAACCACAATAACCATGACAATTCAATAACCATGACAATTTGCCTGCATTTTTGAAAGGGAAATCACAAGAGGATGATTCATTTGCTTTGAAATGCTTAAAGATAATTGCTAGTTGCTTATAACAATATAGTTTGCTTAAATTCTTGACTATTTCTTTTTGAGCCTAATAGTGTTCTGTCGGCTGATGATCTTAACAACACTGGCTGGGCAGATCAGGCTACTCTCCTGTCAAGCACAGGTATGCCTGTTAGGAATTTCACAATTAGTGATCTTAGTGGAGGGAGAAGTCCTCAGAATCATGAGGTCTGGACTGGACTCATTCAATTTAAGTGCGTGATTTTGTTCTTGAGGTGAATCAACACATTAATCAAAAGTTTTTTTCATGATTTTAAGAACAGCAGTGATTACACTGGCTTCTTAGTGAGTCATGGGTTTTCCTATAAAAAAGCCTCATTTGAAATAGCTTAATTTTTTAATATTAAAATAAGTATGCTCACTAAGTGAGCATAAGTAGATGCACTAAATAGCATCTAAGTAGATGTAGAACTATATCCTGGTTTGCAAAAAGGAGCTATATTCAGTTCATGTATCATTGGCACAGTTTTTAAACTGCTGTAAGTTGGTATTAGCCCACTGGATCAGACAGTTGAGACCTGTCATGGTAATTTGAGTTCTGTCAGCTATTTATGCTATATTAAAAGTATCTAAACTTCTATTGCCATGTCAAAAAGAGGCTTCCTGCTTTCTAGCTACTTTTAAGGTGTTATTTAGATCATGTCAGTCACAGAAATAAAGAATTATCCATGGTAATTCTTCTCCATTGGCACAGATTTATTTTTTCTCTAGCAGGAAGCAGACAAAACGATACTGAAAATGCATTGTCAGTCACAGGGAACAGTTGCTAGAGAATAACCAGCCACAAATATATTTCCCAAGATCTCTCATCTTGACCTGCAAGACTTACAGACTCAGGGTTCAGATGAACACCTGAATTAGTCTCCTTTTAAGCTCAGGTGTATTTTTCATTTGAGCAAAATGTAGCACAGATTTTTCCAGTTGATGAATTTCAGACATTTCAGGTAGAACTGCAAACAGATGGACCAGCCCCGTGTCCTATCAGTGGTGTATCCTGCTACCCAAGTTCTCCTCTCAGGGTGAAATTCAGTCTTGTGCAGAGGCACCAGGCTGGCCAGGTAGCCTGGAGCTTTCAGCTCAGCCAAGGACATGAGCCTTGCTCTGACTCGCTGTGCAGCAAGCTACGTGTTACCTGGCTTCACCTCCTTATCCCAAACTAACTTGCATTTAAAAGTATGTTATCCTGAGGAGTTCCATCAAGGGCAGAGCATCAGACAGATGACAGTCTGGCCCTCAGAGACTAAGGTATAGATGGAGAGAGAAAAAGCAAACAAATGAAGATAAAAATGCTACAGGGAGGAACTGGCTATTAAAAAACTGTGTGGTACCTTGCACAATGGCCCCCTGATCCTTTCTCCAGTACCCATATTATAGGCATTTAACAATTGTCTAACATTCTGAACAAATTCTTTCTGATGTAGTTATTTTTGTTGTCAAAAGCATTGTTTCTTTCTTTAACCTTCCTACCTTAATTTCTTTTTGTTTTGTATCCCTTTTTATGTGCAAGTTTTGAAGAACACCTTGAGCTATAACTGAAGTTCATTTCAGATCTCCAGGGTCTGTCCACACTCTTAATGAAATAAAATTGCTATTGGTGGAACATGTGAAATGAATTGGAATAATTTAGTCTCCCCAGTGCCTGAGTGTATGTTTCAGCAGACATTTAAACTGTCCCCAAAAGGCAGAGTAGATGTTTATCTGTTTGGGTTGCACTGGGAGTTATGCACCCCATGCTCTGCTAACAACTGCCTTTTGATGAACATATAATTCACATAAACTGTATTCCTTTTTTTTTTTTTTTTAGCAAATCTGATGTACTAGACAATAAAACCCTGTTGTTTAGACAGCCTGTTTAACCTTGACTCTTCGTTTCATGGGCTGTTAGGTTCCTAGGTAATGATTACAATTCTTCATCTACTAGAGGTTGTGATGTTGTAGATACAGTGGAGTTAATGAGTTACAATTTCCCCCTTTTTTCACTCCTTCCCAAATGCCAGGTAGAGACAAGAGTAATGGCTCTTTGCTGGGTCTGTGTGTAGCATTGTGTCATATCTCTCTTGCATGTACTTTAGCACAGCACATGAGCAGAGGGGCACTGGACGGGCCATAAGTGTTTAATTGATGACTGACATAATCAGGCAGTTTAATTGTTTTAAAAATAATAATGGAAGAAATAAAAACTGTAAAAATGGGTTTAAAAAACTTGGTCTTGCTCTGTGGCAAATTTATTTTCAGTACAAGTATGTGAAAGCTGCTTCACCTTTCTGATATGGAATCCTGAGATAAAACTGAAATGCAGCACTGATATTTTGGAAGAAGGCAGCAATTTTGTTTAAGGCACAGATTTGGGATTTGGAAAGTCCACTTTCAATTTTCAGTTTTTCCGTAGTCTTTTGACTGAACAATTTATCTGCCTTTAGCTCTTGTGCCAGACATGATGGACATTTCTTCAGCCCAATATTTTTCTTATTACTTAGATCCTCACCATCCTGCAGTCAAATACGGCACGTGGTTAGAGAAATGGGAATTAGCTCTTTACTGGAGACTTTATGAACTGTAGTTGTAATAGCCTGGAAAGGTGAATAAATTATTATTTTAAAAATCATTAATGATTAGGAAGACATGACCATTTCTGTAATGAGATATGCTGTCCTTTTAAATTGAGTAAGAGAGGTTCTTGAGGGTATATTACCCCAGATCATTCATGTTCTGGAGAGAGCCTTAAAAAATGCTAAGCCCAAGGAAGCTGTGCTACAGAAAAAATACAATTAAATAAATCCATATTGCTTGAAATTGAAACCAAAAAATTATAGAGAGAGGCAAGGCAATGCCTGACAGAAAAGAATGATGGGGCAACTAAGACCTGTAGCTTATCCCAGCTGAAGAACATAGGCACCATATATACTTGATATTTCCCTGTGTTAGAGGAATTCAAGCATGTTTATGTGCATTTCTAAAAAAATCTGCAATCTTCATTTGGTAAGCTGAAAGTCTAGAGATTTTCTTTTTATTTTGGCTCCCAGAATAACATTTTTCAGGCTTTTGATTTATACTGTAATTATGTTCTGAGGTGAGTTCAATATTCCTATAGGAGAAGCTTGGGCTTGCACTGTTCTCTTTGCTTCAGCTACAAAGAATATTCAGATTCCTGTTTTTCCATCGAGGGTCTAAATGCATGTACTTTCACCATACTTAGCACCATCCCACCTGTCACCATTGATAATTACACATTGTAGAGAAAATTTAATCTACTGTTTGCATATTTATGTTTTAAAAGTAATAATAACTTCTATCAGTCTAATGTGTCCCAGTTACTGACAGCCCTGATACGATTTTTTTTAGTTAAGACAGGTGAAATGATAATATACTACAATTACTATCATCCTCTCTTTTGTCATGAGTCTCTTCTAAGAAGATCCACTTTATTTAGATATCTGAATATCAGTCTTGAAACAAGCTGTTCAAACAGCTTGCTTGGTAATTCCTGTGTCTAAGAAATGGAGCCCCATGAGAATGTACAGTTGACAGCAGGCACTTGTGTCTCTAGAAAAAGATACAAAATGTACCTGAGACAGGGAGCAGCCTTTTTGTGTGCTCATGTGGTCTCATCTGTTTTTGTCCAAACCATTGCATAATCTGAAATTTCAGCACAGCATGTCTGCCAAAGAGGTAAAACTTGCTTGTGTGCTAAGAAATCTGGGCAATAATGTGAAACAGAGACACTGAGTAGCTCCTCCTGCACTAGCTTAAAATGCATTTATTGGGTCTAAATTCCTGGGCCTCAGTTCTCATCAGTCTGACAAATATGAACTAAATGACATGAAGTTGTACTTCATGCAACCTTTTGAAAGGAAAACTCTGATGCATACTAGGGCTTCTTGCAGTGAGATATTGCTTAAGCAACAGTCTTTTAAAAGCATATAATCAGATACTTGTTCATGTTAAGTGTCTTGAAGTGAGGCCAAAAGTACTCAATGTCTAAACAAGGTCAATTTTGGATAATATTTCCCATTAACCATCCAAGAGAGCTGCATAATGGCTCTGCCTCTTAGCTGCCAGCACAATAAACACTTACCTGCCCCCTGTGCCTGCAGCCAAGGGAACAGCAGCCTGGCAAGGATGGGAAATGGAGAGCTGGTTGTATCACTACTTATATCAAACAACCTTCTTGTAGAACTCCTGTAATAAATATACATTTGCACTTACAGAATATTTTTTCCTGGTTGGAAAAAGGGATATAGCTCACGACAGGATGAGTTGAAAGAAAATTACTCTTTATCTAAGAGATTTAGATACTGAGGAATGCTTTTGTGCAGAGTATCAATGGTACAGTTAGCGGGGAGAATAAAGAGCAGGACAAGCTGTCTTCTCTACACTTAGAGCAAAAAGTAAGATGAAAGGGCTTTTCTGTCTTACAAGCTCACTGGGATTTATATAGTTACCCCTGTATAGTGGTTTCCAACTCTACACCTGTGCCTACACTTTGCCTGTCCACTTTGGATTTTTCACATTGCCATATATATGGATATGTGCCCATATGCATGGACGTATAAAAGCATACATGTATATACATGTATATATGTATATATATATATACATATATATATAAGTAAATATGTACACATGTATGAAAGAGAGATTTTAATTGTATCCCCTGCTGCTAAAAATCAGTCAAAATAAAGAGGTGTTTCAGTACCATTATACAACAGAAACAATGAAACTAAGTGAATATAAAGAAGTGCTCACAGACAGAGTAAATGAAGCAGGATCTCACCCCAAAGCAATGTCTTTTTTGATTCTTGAAAATTATGCTTTTTTTTTTTTTTTTTTTTTTTTTGAAGACAGGCAGCAAGGCAAGGGATACAAGAAGTTTTTTATTGTTTCAGCCTGGACATCATGGTAAACTTGTGAACACATCCATGACTCATCACCATGGGATGAATTATTCTGAAGAATGAGCCATCCTAGAATTGATCCTGTAACAAACATTTGTTCCTTTCCTTCAAAGCAAACCCAAAATATGGTCATGTTGATATGGAGTGCTATGTGTATGTGTGAATACTGAATTATTAGTTGTAACAATGAGTAAGTGTTGATTGCATTTTTGAGTGTTTTCTTATGAAAGGAGTTGGTGATTTAACATATTGAGGATTTCAGTTATAAGTTATTAAAAACAGCTGCAGCCTATTACCCTGGGATGACAGCCACAGCCAACAAGTGGCAGGATACTTGTGACAGATGTACCACAAAGGAAAGATTTAATGTCTTAAGTTGTGAAAACAACTGAGTCAAAAAAAGAAAAACAAAAGCAACCCAAAATATCCAAAACACGCTTCTCTGAAAAATATTTTCTTTCATAGGATTTAAGAATTACAAAAAATCCTGAACTAGATCTGTAAAAGGTTACATTTAATTTACTTTCACTGTCATGCAAAGGTATGACCTTGTGTTTTCAGAGCAGTTCATCAGTCTTTGGAGAGAGATTAAATAAAGAGGAAACTTACCTCTGGCAGCTAAATCAAGCAGTTTAGATTTTAGACCATCAGCTCCAGCACACTTAACAAGATTAATATGCAGGGACTCCTCCCATGTCTATTCAGAGAGAAGGAAGAAAAGGGCAAACAAGGGAGTGAATTAAAATCATTAGGGCCTGCAAGAATGAAAGGCAAGCATTCCAAGTAAGCAAGTATTTATTGGCAACTGAGGCCAGTTTTAGAACTAGTGAAATGATGCATTCATCAGCAATGGCAGGAATATTTTTGGAAAGACCACTTTCTGCATGCTTGTGTGCCACCCACCAGACCAGTCTTCAGCTCCTGGCTTTCACATTTCCCTGTCAAGCATTTAGGGACTCTCCCTTTCCCAGCAGCTGGAAATGATCTTGTATTTTAGTACATCTTACAACATATTTATTTGATCTGAGGACAATCAATAATAAGAGAATATGATCGACAAAAGCCCTGTCTTTCCATGCCTGGTCCCAGATGATGTTTTACAAACAACTTAGCAAGTTTCTGCAGCAACCACTATATATTGATTTCTAAAGTACTTTCTGAGTAAATCGGTGGATTTGAGAAGCATGGACATCAGACAGGACAAAGAGTAGGAATTTATAAAAAGAAAAGAAAAGAAATCTTTTAAAAACTAACTGCAGATGAGAACAGAATACACAGTACAAAGGCTAAGTGGATGGGAAATACACTCCCTTTCAGACTGCAATAGAGCAGTAGCCTGGATATTGTACACATGGGATAAAAAGCAAAAAATCCAGTTTACAGTGAAATTCTTGGGCTGAAATTTAGCAAAGAAGTTGAGACAGTCTTGCTGTATTTAAAGCTAATACAGTCTTTAATTCTGAAAAATTTTGGGGCAAAGGGTCGTAAGCCCATAGTGTTTGTGTTCATATAGAAAATGGAACTGGTGAAAGTAAACATGTTCTATAAAACAGAAAAAATGCCCTGTAGAGTCAGACCAACAGGAATTGGAATAATTCCTGTTACAATTATTAACGCAGGAATTTATCTCCAACAAATAGCAATTTTTGTTCCATCATTCTCTTCTAGCATTCATAATGGTTATACTAGGGATAATTGACAATTCAATGCTGTCTTTTTCATGTCTTTTTTTCATGTTTTTTGCAGAACTAATGTCCATAAATATGTCTAATCCTTCCCTGAGTCATTGATAAAAATATCTATCTGCAATCCCCTGTGGCAGTATAGTCCAGGAAATGCCTATTTTCTCTGCAAAACAAAAGGACTTAATTTAATGGTTTAAACCAATCTTTTACTACTTCCAAATTACCTCAAAAATACCTTAGTTGTAGTATTGAAGGGTTCAGTGAGCAAGAGCTCAATGTTGACATCCAAGCCTAAAGTTGGGAATTCACTCTTTATGACAAAAAGAATAAAATCCCCTCTTCAACATCATCATCGGTCAAGACAGCTGAGAGAATGACTGTGGGTACTCACAAGGAGTTAATAAGTGAAGCATTTTCAGGGTGCTCCAGGATTTATAACTAAAAAGAACCTAATGTAGCTGAAAAAATACTTGTCAAAATAATAGGAAAGTAAAATTTTCCTTCTTGTCAGTTTGGGAGGCGACCTAGACTGAACGTGGATCATGAGCCTTTGGTAAAGTACAGCCACAGCAAAAGGGGGGTATGGAGATCCAGATTTGGGTTTTCAGTTTGAAAAAGCAGCAAATACTGAAACCACACAGATATCTGAGACATTTTAACACTGCAATGTAGAAATACCCCCTTGTGATACCTGAAGACACAGGAGCTGGATAGGGCCCAAATACTCACCACTGCTGTGTTGGAATGTTGCAGTGTCCTGAGACACCCATGTGTGAGAGGACAGATCCACCCTGAAGAAAAAGCACACAAGTTGTGCCAAAGTATCTATGATGCAATAATTTTAGTTATGCTTGATACAGGATTACATCCACCCTCTCTCTGATCTCATTTTGGATAGATAACAAAGCTTTTGAGCTGATGACTGGTGACTTTCAGAAGGCTGGACTAGATTGGACTTCTGCTCAGCAGTACCAACTGATGTGATGAACGTCATGTGTGTAGATAAGACAAAAACCTTCTGTTAACAAAAGGATTGGAACTAAATCCTGACCCAGTTTCTACTTGTGAGAGCAGAGAGTGCTGCAGATCGAATTCTGCTGGTGATCAGCACCTGTTGCTAAGGGAGAGCCAGAAGGATGGAGTGGATGAGATGAAGCAGGGTATCAGTTTTCAATTCAGTCATACAAAGTAGATTTCATCACAGAGACACAAAGTTGGTGTTTATTTCATTACAACTAGCTCAACTCAGCACTAAACCTCCTCCTGATGTATTTTGTATCCTCACTTACTGAGGAAAATGTTGATTCCACCTCTTAAATTTGCTGCAAGGGCAAGGCATTGCCTTCTAGTGTGATAGCATGCCAGACAGAGTAGTACTTCTTCATATCTGTTAAGTTTGTTCAACTTTATAATGAAACTAGTTATTTTTCAAAACAGGTCAGTGTGTGATTATGTAAGGGGCAATTTATTTATGGTTCTGTTATCAGGAAAGTTTAAACATAATCATATCTGGGTTGGGGTTTTTCGTTGTTGTTGTTGTTGCATTTTTTTGTTTTGTTTTGTTTTTTAAAGTGATTAATTTCTTCAAAATATTCCCAATCCAGTTATGTAATTTCCTACAAACACTGTTTTGTAACCATAGGTCTGATTCACCACTGCATCACTCCACTTTTATACCGGCGCCAGCCTGGCTGATTGATTTTCAGAAGGGTTATATCAGCATAAAGCTGTAGCAAAGGAGTTGTGAATAAGACTGAAACAGGGACAGCTACTCCAGGCAGAAAAATCCTTTGAAGAAACCTAATAGTCAGAAACCTTGACAAGGCCATAGCATACATAGATGGTCTCCTGTCATCTCTGGCTGAGTGAAAACACTCCCTGAGTCCTGCAGCTTCACAGGTCCACTGAAGCTACAGCTGCAATTCCCAGCACATGAGTTCCTCCTACCCACATCTCCCCCAGCTTGGCTCATTTTTAGCCTTTTGACAGGAGGGGCTGAAAGAATGAATCTTAATGAGTATTTTTTAAAGGTTGTATATATTCAGAACAACCATACTAAATGGTGAAGGTCTGGCCTTTCCTAAAGGTTTTTAGACTTTAGTGTCCAAAGCAGAATCATTTTGCTGGCTACTGCTTGGGACTGGCATCTTTTTAGTCCATATCTCATATGTAGAGCTGGTCTGGGATATTTGAGTTCAGTGATTATTTCTGTGTGTGCTGTGGTGGTTTGGGATCAGGACTTCTGCCTGCTGTGCCTGTGGGGCTGAGAGTGACTGCCAAACTGTGGAATGCTGAGTTCTCCCCCTTTTCCCCCAGTTGGTTGCTTTGTGGGATGTGCTTGGAGAACATGAGATCATGTGTTAGATTAAAATCCTTCTCCTTCTGTTGTAAATCTCTGCTATGGAGAGATGGATTTTAAACGTGTCAGTGTGATCAATCAGATGCTTTTTAATGAGTCTTAGGCTCCAAGAAGAGACAGAGGCAAGGAATCACTTATCTCTCAGGAATCAGACAGTGATTATAATTACACGTGGGGTTTTTTTCTGTGTACCAGATTTGTTGATAAATTTGCTTCACCTTTTTCTGTTTCTAACACAAAAGATTAGGGGACGATTTCCACTCATAAAAAAAAGTAAAAAAATAAAAGAAAAGACCCAAAAAAATCACCACTACCAAAAAAACCCTTCTTTCTGGATTCAAAAACTTTTAATACAAAGAAAATTCTTGGCCTCTCAGTCTATTTTTTGAAATGTTCTTATCTACTTCTTCACAAGAAATAATCCCATATTTCTAAATCTTCTGAGAGATTTCCGCTGCTGAACATGTCAAGAGGAAACATTCTTTCCACCTTCACTCCAGTTTTGCCAACCAAGAATTGATCCAGCAAATTGCATGTTACCAGAGCACAGCAATCAGTATTAGTCACTGGAAGGGTAAGACACCTACTAAAGAGTTTTCACTGTGAAAATATTTTTCTGCTTTTGATTTGCTCACAGTACACAGTTCATGTTTCCTGCTTAGTCATGGTTTGTTTCTTTATAAATTCTTTTGCTGTTTAAAAGATTCAGTGTAAGGTTTCCTTTCCTCTTTAGGCTCCTCCAGCTACTCTGCTTGTCTTTGTCCATATAAAGAATGTATTCTTCAGTGAAGCTCTGACTTTCCAAGATGGATTACCCTCTAGTTTGATGATCTTTAGGAAAAGATTTCATTTCATCATCACCACATTCAGTCTGTCAGGGCCCACTCAGTAAGAACTGCAGGTGTGCAGAGACCACCATCCACCTGGTAGTCCCCCTACGTCTGTCTCATTCTGCTATAGCTCACCCTATACACACTTTGCAAGGTCTTTGCAGGGCTCCCATATTTCTTCTTTCTGTTAATGACTGAGAAAGACCCAGCCTGGCGTGGTGCAGGGCTTATGAAATGAGGCTGCTGCACCCTTGAGTCAGTGCTGCAGGTTAATCTGGACTTGCTGAATGTGAAAAGGATCAGCTTTAAACCCACTGGGCTTTACCTTTGTGGGTTCTGTTGTTCTGTGGCTGGGAATTCCAGTACTTAAGAATCCAGTAAGTGACCAAGATTATCTTGTAGCACTCAAAGTTGGGAAAAGAGGGCTTTCTGGAAGTTCTAATTTCATCCAGAAGTTCATCTAAATTCATCCAGAGAGGCTTAATCCAGGAAAATAGATAGAAAACAATAAAATTAAATCAAAACTAAACTAAAATACATTACTGACCATGTATTTCAGCGTGGGCTCAGAGAAGAAATACCTGCTTAATAGAGATATGTGTTTCCTCAGTGATGTCTGAAACAGAAGCTGACAACATTTAAAACTAACAGGTTGACTTTGTTTTTAGAGTAACAGACACTGCAGAATTGTGGTATATTTCTGAAGAAAGACTCCCCTGACATCATGTTCGAGAAAATTTTCAGTTGGGAAGGCCCATATATTTATTTTGTGCAATAAAGAGGGAAAAAAGAATGTGAAAAAAATTTGAGATATTCTGCCCTCAGAGATGATATATAACATTTTTAGAGAAATGTCACTTTACAAAACTCACTTTTTATGTTGATTCATAAGAACAATTAATTTTGATAAGAAAATAGAAGAATTCTGATATTTTACATTTATGCTCTCCCATATTCTCTGTAATCTCCTTGCATGTCTGCTCTAAAATTTTTCAGTGTTATTATTTCAAGTACCTTGAAGCTTCACAGATTCGCACCTCTGCTCTTTGAACCTTTGCAGTGGGATGAGAAGGAAAGATGGAGGTGCTCAGAGGATTTCAATAACTCAGGAGATGAGCATCCCTTCCACAGGGAGCAAACCCACCAAAGAAAAATGGCTGACAGTCAAAAAGGGACCTGAAAGGGTTTGTGCAGCTTACATTACACTTTTGGACAGAGGGGTTTAATTGTCTGTAAAAATAAACTGTGAAACCTTCCCAGCTGCCCCTCAATTAAGTCCTTCTTTGGTGTTAACTGAAGAGAATCCAATTTGGTTTTCCCTGAGGGCTCTCCATGAGTTGAAGTAAAGCTCAGTAAGTGGAGACAATACAGAGATTCAGCTCAATAAACTGCTATGTAGAGTCATCCTTAGTCTAGATGGGATCAGAAGAATCGTAAAATCCTGGAGGGAACTAAATTAAAATTTAATTCTCAAAGCTTGCCTGAAAGATTCCAACAAAGTCTGGCTCACAGAAACTGCAGTTACAGCCATTAATTCTTTAAGAGGACCAAAGCTGTGACAATTCTCCAGTCTCACTTCATAACCCAGCAGTTCAGCCCATGGCTCTCTCACTCACCTGCAGTGCTCATCTCTCATCTTCTGAAGGGACTGAATCCTGAAGCCCTGCCTCTCCCCACAGCTGCCTGTCTCAAGTGCAGGGCTCACCTCATTTTTATTCACCTTATTCCCTTTAGGTTGGTGTTATGATGCTCTCAGGCCTGAAATGGGAATGGACTCAGTTGACACCACGATAGTCTAGCCAGCAATCCTGGCTGTACCCTGAGCAGCAAGGGAGGGCATCCACTATGTCCCATGGCCCTTCAGGCTATGGAAGCACACCTGACACTTGTAGTGTGGTAAGGTCCTGCTGTATTTGCAGTGAGGAAGTGCAGGGGTGCCTGGCAGGTACCCTAGGACAACAGCAATGACACTATTTCAATATCTTGTCACCTTATTTTCCCCTTTTTGTTTTCTTTCACCATCATTGCCCCTCTCCCTCTCCTCCCCAGTCCTCTCCAGATAAACAACCCAGCCTCATTTAATTTTTTAATATTGGCTCTGTTGTTACTACATCCATAACTCTGTCAGTATTCCTGACCCCATTATTGCACACTTAATCTCACCTTTATATCCTGTGGCTGATGAGGGCATCAAGATGCTGTTGGTCTTGCCCAAGGTCCCAAAGCTCCTTTTCAGGGAGGTTTTTCCATTTCTCACATCACTCCCTCTGAACCACCTGTGAAACTCAGCCATTCTTCATGGTGCTGTTGGTAGCTCCTGTCAGCTCCTGTCACTGTTATCTGTCACATCCAGCAATTTCTCACATCCCAGTTTCCCACATTAGTTCAGTCAGCTGGGCCTGAGGCCCGGGCTGGTCACTGTCCTGGCTGCTTTCACTGTTTGGGTGATTTACCAGCTCCCATCTCACACTGCAAGGCTCTAACCTTTGGTTGAAGGTTCACCCAATGCTCATCAGTCTGAAACATGACTAATGCTCATCAGTCTGAAACAGGAGCCTGAAGCCATCATCGCTGTACCTCTAATGAAAAATCAGAATGCATAGAACTCTGAAGTGAATGAGCTTAGGTGACAAGGGAGAAATAGAGCAGACCTTGCTTTTTCCATGTCCATATATAATGGAGGAGTCATTTGGTATTGTCATTATAAGCATCTTTAGCATAACCCAAATACTCCATCAAATCCAACAACACAGCTGAGGTAAGGGCTTGTGCTTCTGCCTTGAGGTTCCTCTGCTCCTGCTGCCAGTGATGAATCTCCAGCAGGAGCTCACTGGTCATTGGGCTCAGACTGAAGTGCAAAGGGGAGTCATGCCTCAGAGAAGGAGATGGGAAAGGTCTGGCTGTTTTCATGGCTCCTTATCAGTCAGCTGGCACTCATTGCAAAATCATGACACAACTCAGCCACAGCTGGTCTGACCTCATTCCTCCTAGGCCTTGTCATCTGACAAGCACCCAAAACATTGAGATTGAAACAACAGTTTCTTCCGGGGCCAGAAATCCTCTGTATACAAGGGTCATTCCCTGGCTGTGACTCATTTCAGGAGGAAGGGTGTGAGCTGCCTTTCTGCCAGACATGAAGGTATGAGAGAGGAGAAGCACTGAGCCTGATGCCATCACACACTCTTCATCTTCCACTGCAGCTGGCTGCCTTGCAGGATTCCTGCTGTCAGAGAGGATCATCCAGCTCTTCCAAGCTCAACTTCTCACCTGCCTTGAGGGCATTATCAGCCAGGGATTTGCTTAGCACAGGTAATGTAATCACGGGGATAACATGGTTTATCCAAGGACTCATTCATCCAACGAGAGCTGAGACCAAAACAATTGCTCAAACTATTTTCCCTACATCTTTTACTGAAATGAAAACTTGAAGTGTTATACACTGAAAGGGTAAAATTCATTACATGACTGAATTAATAGCCAGAATTGTTGCCAAAGTTCTGTACCTTTTAGCTGCCATCTGTATGTTTGGAAACTGAAGAGGAGGCCTTCACAAGGTGGAGACATCACACAGTAGAGGAAGCATATCCAGATCCATGGAGAGCAGATCACTGATGCAGTAAAACTATTTTAAGTGCCATATCCTGACAAGTACTAAAAAGACAGAGGCAGAAACACAGCTACAGCCAGAAATTTCCACAAGTCTAATTTCAGCTTGACTGAGGGGTGATTAATGCAACCTTTGTCTGTTATTTTCTGTAACCACACAGCTCCATGAACACATATCCACAGCTAAACCCCTTGGTAGCTGGGCTAAGGGAGAAGGGACCTTGAAATACCTGTATTTTTATTTTTTATGTTTTCAGTTTTCACATTCTAGCAGCTAGAGGTTTTGGTTACTGTCAGTTTCTTTAGATGCTTCTGGGTCAAGAGCCAGTATTAGAAATTTTTTGAAAAGTAATTTTTTTTTAAGCAAGAAGACACTGCCGCTGTGATACAAAAAAATCTGTCTCAGAGTAGCTTACTATGTAAATGCAGTTCTATCACAATGATTGCAATAAGAACATACTATATTGCCCATAATTACATCCATATTAGAGGAAAAAAATTAGCTAAGCTGTTCAATTACATGCCAAAACTATTTCCTGAGGGATATTTATTTTGACTAATGTTAGGGGAAAAAAATGAAATCAGTCTGGTCTGGTTTAAAGCACTTGATTTTTCTCTTATGTTTGATGGAGAGATATGAAGAAAGTGAACAATTTATGTAAAGCCACTGCTAGGTTTTAGGGTGGGAAGAGTTTTTAGGGTTACAAGAGTTCCTCTCTCTTGGCTAAGAGAAGGAATTCATAAATGCAGAATGAGACAAGGTTACTGTTCTCAGGAAGAGGTATTTTTTCCCTATCTACCACAGCACTTTTCTGTGGTTTGACACAATGCCAGCCTTCACTGGGACAAAATCCTATCTCCTGAAGTACCAACTGCTATTTGGCTCTTGTTGCTACAGTGATCTCAATATAAATCTGGTTTCTTGCCTGCTTTCTATTTCTTTAGTTGCTGTTGTTCTTAACTGCAGACTAAAATAACAGATCATATCACTCCTAAATTAGATAAGTCATAGCCTGCTAGATATTCTTTGGGTAAAGGCACAAGGCTGCTACAAACTGTTGGCCGACTGTAATACTGGCTTGTCTTTAAACCTTTGTCACAGATTTTACTGTGAAATAGAGGGAGAGGTTTATATAAACTTAGAAGTGCCAGTAAAGAATCATTGGCTGGCAGATTACAGATTCAGTTTCCCTGCAAGTTTTACTTGCTCTGAGGCTTTCCTCCCTGAAATACTGCTTTCTAAAACCAAAACAAACTAAAGAAAGAAAAATCATTTGACCATTGTGAACTCTGAAATTTGGTCCTGTATGCTATCACTGCACAATTTTTGCATATTTTGGAATTCTCCATCAAGGAGTTTAAAACTGTAAAGCACTAAGATGGTTTGTGATAAGATTGAGGATTTGGTAGCATGAAGAGTAGGGATACATCAAAATTTAGGAAGCATATTTCATTAAAAACAAGGCATTTTATCCCCTTTCAAAAACAGATATTGAAAAGTCTACATTCTATATATTTGTCTCCTACATTCTGTTAATGAACTGACCAATAAAACATCCTGTGCCTACAGGCCTGTCCATGGATGAAACCCAGTTAGATGGAAGAGCAGAAGTCTGCCTCATTTCCCCACAAGAACAGCACAACAGAGGAAGGGGGCATTGCTGTTTGAAGCAGAGAAATCATTTGGGGAGAATAAAAACTTGATGATGGTGAGAGGGGAAAGGTCTAGCTTTGAAGAATTTGGAAAAGCCTTGGTGGTTTTCCAAACCTTTGATGTTTGATTTGAGCCAGATCCTGAAGAGGATCCTAGAGAAACCACTCCATCAGCAATTGCTTTGATTCAGCCTTTTGGGAGAGAAGAGTTCAGAGTCAAGGATGTGAGCCCATTTTCAGAAGAATAAGGGAAGTCTACTGGAAGGGTAATTATGGCACTAGCAGAAGGCAGGCTCAGCCCTGGGCACAGCCTGTGACAAGTGCTCACTGCTGTCCTTCTCACAGTGCAGGAGCTCAGCCAGGATGTCACTGCACCTGGGCCAGTGCTTCCTGTTGGACAAAGTAGTTACACTGCCTGCCAAATCCACATCTCCCCCACTGGCTCCAGCACCTGTGAGGGAGCAAGGTAAGTTTGGAAAATTTTAACTCTAGGTGTTTCAGAAAATGTTTGTTTCATTTAGGGATGTGCAGACATTAACAATCTTCTAGAAATACGTGTCTTTGTGGTGCACTGGAGTGTATAATGCTGTGACTGTTGTCCCCAAGCTAATGCGCTTCCCCCACAGCTGATTTTTTTGTTAAGAGCGTTACATGAAACCCAGGAGACTAGGCCAGTTTCCAGCTTTGTCACAGGTGTCCTGTATGACCTATAACAAGCTGCTTAGCCTCACTGTGTGTTACTTTGGAGACTGAGGGTGATGCCTCCCTATCCCAAAGGGACATTGTCAATACACATTCATCAGTCTTGTGCAAAGTTCTTAATGGATACTGGAACAGGGGGGGAGAGTGAACATCTCTGTTTCGTTTCTCATAGCCTGATTCCATGGGAAATTTCAATTGTTCTCTCAGGCCAGCCTTCCTAAGAGCATATTAAGGCAAGGGATGCCATAAGACAGCTTCTCTTCTTTGCTCATCTTTCTTCCCTCTTTTTCCTTCTTAATATTTTTTTGTTGTCTTGGCTTGCCATTCCTCTGCGTCTTTTTCTATCCATCTGTCTGTCTATCTATCTATCTATCTATCTATCTATCTATCTAGTAAAAGTAATTTAGGAATTACTTTTCATTACTCAGCTATTTTCTCCATCTGCCGTTTATTCCTTTCCAGTCTTTCTTTCTGCCTAATATAGATGTATAGATGTGCATTGGACTAGGAAATAAGGAGTTTTGCACACCCCTTGGGCTCTCATGTGTGCCTGCAGAATAAATAGAAATACAGGTTAAAGGACTTTTTCAATCTCCTGTTTAATGCACACTCACATTATAATAATTAGTTTGATACCAATTTTGCTGTGTTTCAGGGAGCTGTTACCTGAATGGTTATACAACAGTAGTCTGTTTGTTCGGGTGACATTGCAGTGATGTGATTCAGAGTTGTGGTGTGCATATACTCTGAAATGCTGGGTTTGGGTACATGGTCAGTTCCATTGTTGGAAAACAGTTGAATGAGAGAAAATATGTGTTTATGTCAGAAATTTGTCATGCTGAAATTCATGTCTTGACAAAAAGCCTAACAGAAATACCAGAGCCAAGCCTTATCCTCATGTGCATCTTCAGCATTCCTATCAAGGAAGGGGATTTTGCCTCTCTGTCATGTGGGGTATAAGGGGGTTGAGAGGATTAATTACATTATTTTAATGTCTGTGTTGTCTTAAGTGAGAATGAAACATGTCTTTAGCAACTTCAGCTGTTCTTTTCTTGGTTAGTGCATCTTTTAGGAGGTGTCAGTGTGAAACAGCCTGCCCAGATGGAATTCCACCTTCTCAATGCTTGACTGGTTGTTTAAAGGCACTGCTGAGTCTGCAGTGCTGTGCAGGGATGGTGTGTCTGCAACACACAGAGTGAGAGTGAAAACAGGAAAAAGATAAGTATATAACTGGGGTGTACACTTGCCTAGTGATATCTTGAAGAGAAATAGGGAAAAATTATTTTAAAATTAATGACTTACAATGGAATAGATGGGGCTATTTAGTCGACTATTATTGCTTGCTATAAAAATAAATGGAGACTCTCTAAAGCAGTGTTCAAAGGAACATCAAAATTAAAGATGGTCCTTTCACTAAAGGGACTTGCTTTCTCTATCTAATCTGAAGCATTCCTTATTGGGACAAAAAAAAAAAAAAAAAAAAAAAGAAATAAAAAAGTGCAGCTGATATTTATTCAGTAGCTGCAGGGATTCTGCTGCTACTGCTACTGTTACAGGTTACATGTATGTGTAAAAACCATGCTAGAAATTTTATTCCAGGCCTTCACACCCTATTGGCAGCACTCTCAATTCAGTATAGTTTGTTCATTCTGCTCTGCCTCTGCTTTCTGTTTCAGGTAACTTATCTGAAGTCATGGGCCTTGAACATGAGGATGCTGTTCCTGAAAATAATCTCAAACACTCACCTCTCAGATACTGTATTTGACTCTCTTCTGCCTGTAAAATTTGCCTGGAATAGAAAAATTTGCAAGTTTATGCTACCCACAATGTGTCAGAATCAGTTAAGTAACACAGTGCCCCAATTCCTATTGAAAAACAGGAGGAGAAAAGCAAGAAAACCAAAAGGAACAGTATGGGGTTCTTTTTTTCATCATAGCTTCTTACCTTCTGCAAAATTACAGTGCAAATTTCCTGTCCTCTGGCACCCTAAACAGATGTGACTTGTAACTGCTCTGAACATAACAGTGTCCAATATTTTGTGTAATGCCTGAAAAGCCTGCAGTTTTTAAACATTCTAAATCAAAATAATATTCCTGCAAAATCTGTTTATAAAAGATTAAAGAGCCAGGTTTGGTTTTGAATTTTTTTTATCCAATAGGCTCCAAGCAAAAACCTTGAATCCCAACACACTGACATTTTGTACATATTAGTAATATCTACTAGATTTTTTTTCAAATAAACTGTATCAATGTGTGTTATCAAGAATAGGACTTGTGGGTCCAGAGTCCTGAGAGTTTCAAGGCATTACATCCTGGCTTTGTCGCTTAGCTGATGTCTTGTTTACAGTGCTGCCAAGATCAGTGTAAACTGTTTGACTTGCAGAATAAATTTAGTCAAATCAAAACCATATCTTTATGCCAGAACTGATTTTCTTCAAACATCTTGTCTGTAGCATCCACAGAAGCATTATGGGAAGCTTAATATTTGGGAGGGGATTGAGTCAAGGGAGGCAGGGATGATTTGCTCTTTCTCTATAAATTTTCTACAGCTTCAGCTTACAAATCACATTTATGTTGACACTGAGATGCCACAGAAAGCAAATCTTATGGATGGGGTCTTACCTATTGACCACGTCTGAATCATCTGTCCAGAAAAGGCAACAGCAAAAAGCATTCAAATATTTTTTTCTCTTGATTTTTGAAGGGAACAAATACCTGAGTTTCCTCAGCTGTTTATGTTTCTTAAAAAAGGAAATTAGGAGAGGGAAGAAAAAAAAAAAACATTAATTGGTGGGCTGCTGGTGGCCTTGAATATTTTTGTCATCCCAAGAGCTGGCCTTGGAGAGCTTCAACAAAGCCGTAATTGGGTCTGTGGGTTTCCAAGGAAACAAGACTAATTAGAGTGTGACTGTGCTTGGGAAATATGGTCTAGCAGGTAGGGCTCTGACCAAGGAGTTATCCCACCTGAGGGGTGTTTTCCCTAGCTCTCACCTCTCAGGGGTGTGCCTTTGGAAGGTCAGGTAGCCTCTGGAGCTGCAGGGTTTGCAGTTCTGGTCTCTGCCCTTCAGAGAAACCAACACACCACCCTGCTCTGGCTGGTGCCTCTGGTGCTGCTGTAACCCATGTCAGCACATGACTCACTTCAGCACACAAATGCTGTTTGGATCATTTCTCTGGCATGTCTTTATATACTTTTGCCAGGGATTTACAAACTAAGCCACCCAGTGACCTTTAAAACCTGTGACTCTCTGGCTGGAGATCCCATTAGGATTTCACTCCTCTCTTACAGCACCTCTTCACAGTATCAGTCTTTGGAAGACTTCTCAAGCTTCAAATCCCCTCTTCCTGGAGGCAGTGGTTGTCTGATATCCACCTGATTCTCCAGCAGGCTCTCCTAACCTGGCCTTACAATCTCTGACCCACATTCAGACTGCAGCCAGACACTGAGAGTCAGGCACCTCTGTGTCTTCATCCTCTGCCTTTCCTTCTGCATTCTTGCAGCCTCAAGACATTTTCTTCCTTGCTTAGAATACTTCAGAAAAGTAGACTGAGGCAGCAGTGCAGGCAGCTCTCCCAAAAAGTCCAGAGCCTGTGGTAGATGGTGTCTATCTCCACCCCACTGGTGTCTGCCTGCACTGGTAGCCAGGCTGGCTAATTAGAGTTTCAGCAACGACAGTAAAATTCTTAAAATTCTGTCTTCTTCCTCCCAGTGTGACCTGTACTGACTTGTGCTGGCATGGTGGCTGGAGCTGTCACTTGCATCACTGAAATCTGTCCCTGCAGGATCACCACAGTCATGGCAGCTGCCTGTCTGAGTTCCAGCTAAAGGAATCCCCCCTCTCAGCAACTTCAACTCCTCTGCGATCAGTGAAGAAGAAAATGAGAATTATCACAACCCTCATCCTTCTCAGGCTTGCCAAGGTGGCATAGGCTCAAAAAAAGAAAAGAAAGATTGGAGCTACTTGTGGCAAGACAGTGATGGAGGGGATAATTGGACAAAGAAAAATGAGCTTCTAGAGAAGAGGTGGAGAAAAAGGGAATTAATAGCCAGGATAGAAACAAGATACTTCTTGGCAACAGGAGAAAGTGGAGGAGAATAAATGGAGAAATGGTTAAGTATAAAGAAAGAGAGAGGTCAGAGAGTAGTAAGGTCAGTGGTGAGGAATGGAAAGTTAATATCCCATGGCAGAAGATCAAGGGACACCTGACAGGAGACTGCAACAGGCCTGATGCTAAAGTGGAGCACTCTCCTTTGTGCATCAGGCAGATTCCTACCCGATTTTATATGCACTTCATAATTTATTTTTCACTGACTAAACTTTTACTACCTGTCAGTAAGTAGTATTTTGAATTGTTTGGCTTAGAATTTCTCATGCTTTTACCAGTTGCTCACTAGTTACAGTTACTCAGTACTAAAAGTTCACAGTGATTTACCTGGGAATTAATTGGATTTTGTTTCCAAGTCTTTGTCATCTGCAGTGAGCTGTCCAGGCCTGAGTAGAAGAACATAGGTGGCAACAAGCTCCAATTTCACAGTTGTAAGTACAAAACTAAACTGCAAAGTCACTGTAGTGTTGACAACAAAGAGAAGGAAGTCTTACCAATGGTAGAAACATAAAAAGGAGACAGGGTTATTAACCTAACACACAGGCTCACAGGTCATGTCTCAGGGAAGGATTTTTTTAGCCTCTGGGCAGATAAGACTTTATTAAGCTGCACTCTCAGGACTACAGTTACTTGGTACAATATGAATCTAAAAATATCTGAATGGTTTGACATGAGATTTAAGCCTTTTCTGAATAACAGGTTAATAATTTCTCCAAGCACTCTATTTCTCCTTTAGCAAAAGTAAAACAAATACAAAATTTGTTATTTTCTCAGATTTCATCTTAGTATAATAGAGATCCTATTTTAATAAATATTTCACCTATAGGTGCTGCTTTATAGCTGGTGTTCTCTGAATATAAGCACATCTATGCTTTTTCAGGGTATAAAGATACTGTATGAAAATACAATGTCCTACAGATTCAAAATGCCATCTCATCCTCCTACTAAAGATAATTTATAATAATGTTATGGTATAACAAAATTTTAATGTAATTTTCGTATCAATACATATGATAGTGACAGTAATATCACATTAATCCATTATGATCTGTATTATTATGATGAATATGAAATAATTTCACTAGGCTAAGATACTCTTTATAAAGATTAGTTAAATTAGTGCTTAGCTGCAGTAGAAGTCTCATGAGACTGTACATGACATCCACAAAGATACAACACAAATTAGTAGTGGTTAGTTCAGTGCCCGATTTCAGATGAATCAAAGAGATAAAGGCACCTAAACTGTTACTGCAGTGCAAGTCATTACTACTGCAAGTCATTACTACTTTATTGCAGAAGCATTTATCATAGTCAGTTTTTCATTCTGAACTAATGCTTTGGTCTACATGAATTCTTTCAGGATGATACAAAGCCTTTTGAGGAACCTGTGAAATAATGATTTGATAAATTTCTGCCAGGAAAACAGAACAAACATAGCTGATACCGGAGGTGATCAGAAACACCTGTCCTTGAGATAAATCTGTTGTTAAACTCCATGGCAGTGTCTGTCGAGATCCTATTCAGAACCACCTGCTTCTGCTGGTCCCTGACATAACTTGGGAATGTTTCAGTCCTTAGATTGCTGTCAGGATCCTTCACCAGGGTGTAAAAATGATACTGTGAGGTCTCATTTCTTTTGTTCCTTCTGGTACTCTGCAATGTTTGTCTCCTCATGTGTCATGGCAATACATCTTTCACCAAGGCTGTATGAATTCAAAATAAGTAACAAAAACAGCCTGTTATTCTGGCTTGTTTAGAAAAACTTAAAGCTGACATAATTTTTTCCCCTTTAGTACTAGGATTTATTTGCATAAATAAAAACTGTGATGGAAATATGGCATGAGAGTCTGTACCAGCTTCCCTGCAAAATAGGAACTAGTAGCTACAGTGGATCAGAAAGGCAGGATAGTTGTTGCTAATGGACTTAAGATACCTTAAGATGTACCTTTCCATATCTCCCATAATTTAGATTCAAATTCCCAAGAATGTGTGCTCCTTCCAAGGCCTCTATAGGGCAGAACTTGTTGATAGTTTGAGAAATAAATATACGTTTCCTTTCTTTTCCTCTAAGCTTGTTTTACTTTGTTTGCTTGTGATGGCTTTGTTTGCCATCACATTGTCACTAAAACTAGGGACACTGGAAAAGTAGTATATTCTCTGCTGAATATACAGGACTTCGGAGCAATCACTTTTAAACCCTCATTTTAATGTTGCTTGAAAGCATTCAGAGGTTGTAGCAAAAATATTCCTCATGATCTTAAACAGGTAGTGGGAAAATCATGGTGTGGAAAAAACTGATCATATGGGCTCTTCATTGGCTCACCAGTTTTGCAATAATGATTAGAAGAAAACCTGCACTCCAGTGGCACAAGCATTAACTGTAAATATAAGTTGACACCAGCACTTTCTAAAGGATTTGTAAGATTCAGTGTAGTGAGTGTTTATGAAAATTGCTATGAATATCCCAGCTTTATACAGGAGCATAGTGCAGTTTGCAGGAATATTAGCCAGGAGAAGATAAACAGACCAATTCCCATTTTGGCTAAACAGGTATAAAACTGGAATAACATGATTGCACTGAGAGGAACTTGATTGTATCAATGGGAGCAATATTTGTTTATTGCAATGGAATTTCCTAGGTCATCTTCTGTAATGTGGAAATTTGGATGCTTCTCTTTAACATGCTTCTTCTCTAACGTGGAAACACACTTTAAAAATAGCAGCATATATTTGACAGCAGTGTGCTAAGGGAAGGCTGAGATTGTTAGTCCTACAGATATGCTACAGCACATTTCCTTTATAGTATTACATTGTGTAAGTTGTTTGATAGTATTACATTGTGTAAATTGCTTAAACTCAACTCACCTGTCAAGATAACTGGAACAGAAGTAATCTGAGTGGGTTCATTAAAAGGTTCTATTGATGCTTTTTAGGTATTAGCTTTAAATAGTTCATTAGTAGACTCCAGTCATTGGTGCAAAGCAAGAAGACCCTATTGCAGTATAAACTTCTATAAACTCTTCTGCAGTACAATGAATGAAGCTTACATGAGGCCTGTATTTTCTTTCATTTAAACTGTGATAGTTTTTCCCCTAAATGGATTGGGAATTGAAAACAACTCACAGATATCCATAATTATTTATGCCAGAATAACAAATGATGGGAGACAGTTTTACATACTCTGTCAGAGAACAAATCAGGAAAGTACTTTCTACAAGGCTGTATTAGTATTTGTCAATATGCATAGATTAAAATTTACATCTGGATTTGCTTAGTAGCTTGCTCATCCCCTAAATGAAGAAGAATCTGGTAAATGACAAGCACCTGCTTTCTGACCAAGGGCTCCTTCCCCACAAAGCTGTGCAGCCACAGGAAGCTGCAGGAACAGTCTGTATCCATTGTCTTCAGCGTCAACACTGATTAAGGACAGAACTCTGTGCCTGATCTTTGAAAACCCTAAAGTGACATAAATGATACCTTAAAAACTAGGTGTAAAAGGGAAACTTTTTCAAGTGAACAAAGCCAGGTGGTTTAGGGGAAGGATTTCTGACTTAGATGAGTTCTTGTTTAAAGGTCGTTGCAGAAGAACATTTTGCTCTTCATTTTTTAGAGATTACTGCCTGAAACAATTCTTGCTAAAGGACATTAGTTTCTAGTCAGGGAACATCTGGTTTCACACTTACAGGTCCTGGCAAAAAGAAAATCTATTGAGCCAAGAATAGTATCAGGAAACAGGGAGCTCAGATCTCATCTACCTCTCATCAAATAGAGTGTGAATTCAGGCAAAAGAGATAAGCCTCCAATGGTATTAAAGATACTAGCTGGTTTTCTAAAACAGAACAGCAATATCTGCATTTAAAGTGCATTTGATTGATAGGGACCAGATTGTTTCTGAAGTCCAACAGAATAACAAAGACAGCAGAGGAGTGTTCAGCAAGCAGCAGCAGCAGCAGCAGTTTGGGTGACAGATATGCATCTTGTGGGATGGATCTTTGGGCTTGGTTTGAATTCACAAAAGGGTTGAGTTCAGAATGTCACAGTTGCATACTTCTTGAAAAAATATAACTAAGCGTAGAATTCAAATTCAGACTCCAGAATATCAGAGAGAGTTAGGATGGATGCAGGGAAGGAAATGGGGAAAGAGGGGCATGGAAGGCAGGGATGAGGAAACCTGGCGTGGGCAGAGAAGAATGTAAGCCATGGAGCTGCTGATATGCAGCAGGAGCAGGCCTGGAGCCCTCTTTAATGAACATGCCATGAGGACAATTAGTGTCTGTCAGTCTGCCAAGAGCAGAAAAAGGCACAAACCCCCTCCTGACAGGTAAAGCAGGTGTTGATGTGTAAGAAGAGATAGCAGCAGCAACTCCACTCCCCTGAGAGAGTTGCTGCAAACTTCCAGGGAAAGGTTCTGACCTGAAGGTGTCTAGTGGCATGCAGAAGAGGAATGCAGATCATCTGTGGCTCGAGCTCAGCCTACAGAGAGAAAGGTTCTTGTCTATTCCAGCATTTTAGAGCTACCTCAGCACTGGAAAGGAGAAACAAGATCTCTGATGGCAAAGGAACTTTTCTGGTGAGGAATACCTTATAGTAAACTCTTATCATGAGTCCCAATATCTTTCTCTATAGAATTATAAAGCCCAAGAGCAGCTTTGTACTCTTCAGTAATCAAAAGAGAAGGAAGAGGAAGAGCTATGACAGATTTTTTCCTTTGGAATTTATTTATATAGCTACAGAAAAAGTGGAAGATTATTTCTGTCTCGAGAGTATTTTCTCTTGGTTTCATTTTCAGGTTATGAGAGCAATTTTTCATTTGCTTTACTCATTTTAAAAGACAAAAATTGAGTCTTGTAATTTTTATAATTTCTAGTGGAACTTCATTAGGGCTACGGAGTTGTATTGTCTTGTAATTCTTGTGAAAAAACCTTATTAAATTCTTGTGGCACAATTTTTCATAATCAAAGCCATCATCTTGAATTTCAAATTTCAGATTTAATTTGCAGAATTCGTAATTAGGAAGGTAGAAGACAAATATTCTTCTGCTGTCAAACTATGAAACTTTGATCCATTATGGAAATACATATGGAGCCCTACAGTACCTGCTGCAAATATCTGCTCTCGAAATGATACCCTTTTGCTCTCTCTTTCTGAGTAAGTGAATACCATTACCACAGTGTTTGCCAAGTGCTCAGGAAATATTTCTGCTAAGTATAAGCAATGCTATACTAATGTATACAGACATGTGAACTGTGTATTGAGATTATTTAGTTACACTAAATTTCCATGGTGACCAACAACTGTGCTTTAAGATAGTCACACAAGTCGAGTAAGCATTATCAGTATTGTCTGTGCAACCAAAAAAACCCCAGAATGTGAATACTTTTTCCTGAGGTATGTAAATTACAGCAGGCGTGATATGAATAATACATCCTGTGCACATTAGCACAGTTTTTCAAATGCAAAAGAGATTCTATATGCACAGATAAAATGGGCTTCTTGGAATGTTATATCAGTGGAAAATCTCATTTAGGCAGTGGAAAGAAAATGTGTAACCATCAATATGAGTTAAATAGATGTAGAGATCTGAAAGTCCTTAAAGAAGAAAAAAACCAATTTCAGATATCTGAAACTAGTTCTTTATTTGGGACATCATCTTGAGAATCCTGTTCGCTGAGGTTTTTCATGCTTTTACATCTATCAGAGTAAGGCCCCTATACTGGCAGAGAGACCCTTATTACAGCAATTGCTAATGTTGTGGCTGCAGAAAGCATATGTCAGTGTAATATAACAATTGTTCCTCCTTCTTCCTCTTCTGTTTTTTCATTTATTTGTTCTTCTGATTCACTTTCATCCTAATAAATATTCATGTGTTTATGCAAAATGATAAAAAAATAACATCCTTCCTATTTTACATTTTCAAACCTAGGAAAGAATAAGAATGTTGCAAGTCATTAGTTTTAGATGGAAAAGGCATAAATTGCAGGAGATCTTCCCATCCTGGAAAAGAAGACAAAAGAAACAAAATATGGCAGGTGCTGGTGGCACTTAGTGTTCATTGGAGGGCTTTCAAATGGCAAGTGAGGGTGTGCAGTGGGCTTAGGAACAGGAGAGAAACAGAAGGAAGGATTAGAATGGTAGGAGAATCCAGCAGAAGGAACCTGTGATAGACTGTGAAAATGGCATTTAAATTTGTATCTTTTACCTCACTATGTTGAAACCTGTAGGTCTTCAGCCAGTACCTCGGAAAACTATTTTGACTGTTTCTGGCAATTCGTCTCTCACCACCTCTGTCATCAGAGCTGTGTGGTTTCATCAGGGCACATATTCAGGATACAGTTCTTAAGCAGGTAGAGGCAACAAAGAGAACAGCCCTCACAATTCCTCACCATCCTTTTGTTAACCGTTTGTAGAATCACAGAATCTCTTAAATTAAAAGGATCATCCAGTCCAGCTCCTTGCCCTGCACAGGATTTTAACTCAGTTTTGTAACCCCTGATCCCTATGTCAAAAATCATTCTGTCAGCATCTAAAACTTCCTCAAATTCTAAAATTCCTGTGTACACACTCATGCTGCTTTGAAATGCAATCCATCACCACTGGTTCTGCTATGTGAAGCCATTTTTTAAAGCAGTGTTAAGGGAGCCATTCTCTCTTGTTGCTAGTTCATCAATAATACAGTGTAAGACAGATTTACATCCGACTGTTTCTTAAGTCAGAGGCAGCATGTGACTTTGCAGTAGGATGAGAAATCTTGTTGTAAGGGCTAGAACCTTAAGAAAACTCAATGTTCATGGGTTCATTCTGAAAGGGAATATTCAAGGATAGCCAAGGCAGAACTTGACAGCTGAGATCCACATTGACCTGGAATGTGAGAAGAGAGCTGAAATTAGCAGCTTCCAGAGAAGAATGGGAAGATGGAGCCCAGCAGTAACACAAGAGAGGCTGTCAGGAAGCACTGAGTTAATTTATGTTCAAATGCTACGTGAATCTGGTGTGTGAACACCAGATATCAAAGATGAAAGAGCAGATGAATGGAACCCATTTCTTGGTGCACACCTAGAGTGAGCTGCACTCATTTATCACAGCAATATTTTAAAGACTAAAAATACTTCATGGAATTATTCATTAAATAGTAATTTCAGTTTTGACATACTCCTCCCGCAGAGATCATAGACAGAGCTCTTCTGCCTTAGCTTTAGTTCTTGATGTCTTCTCCCCAAATACAGTTCTGCATGTTCTATTACTATTTAAAATATATGAATCAAGGGTAAATTATCATTATAGCAAAGAACTGTTAATATATTTATAGGAAGATCCAGGATTGTGTTCTCTTTAAAATACAAATATTATCTTCTACCTTTTGTGGAAAAAAAAGTTATTAGAAATCACAAATTTGTGACCCAGTACTGCTATTCTAAAGGTAACCATTATTTTCTTGTTAGTATACAACTGCAAGTGTAGAGCCTTGAGAAGGCATGATGATAATCTCTGAGATTTAAGGTTTGTAGATTTGCTAAATCTGTGCATAAGGCACCTGGTTGTTCTTTGGCAATTTTAAATCATGTCAATACAGGAATAAATACTGAAGGCAACAAACCATCAGGAAAGAAACTGTGACTATCTGTGCAATCATACAATCCAACAGAAGCAAAACAAGAAAAGGCAGAGATTTGGTTTGAATCGGATTAAAATTTCCAAATTACTTATATCTTAAAGCTGATGCTTTCATGTGGCAAATAATTATTTTGGGGGGTGGGGGGCACAACTGAAAATAATTATCTTCCTAAAGAGAATTTCTGCAGTACTTCAGAAATTTATATTACCAGTTACATGTATAAAGGTTAAATGTGTACTGGATTCTGAAGCCTTTGCCTTCTACAGTAAGAATAAGGATATACCAATTTTTAAAGTGCAAGGTTTATATAAATTTTCCCATAATTTTAATATCTCAAATAAGTTAAAAACAGAAACCAATGTTGAAATTGTAAAGAAGCCACATGAGAAATCTTCAAAGTAAGAAACATACCAGTTAATCCACAAACAGGGATTCCTGAAAATTTAATAGTAATCCTAAATAAACCACTTGCATACATAATTTTATGATTCTAGTATATTTTATTTAATGAAAAATTGCAACTCCATGTTTTGATTTTAAAGCTATCCCAAAATTTAAGGTCATCACAATGTTCAGATCATGTCTGCCAAAAATAGGGCATTTTTATCTCTGCAGCATGAGGTGTGAAAATGATTGTGAAGGGTGTATATGGGTTGGGAACAGCCTCCTATTGTCATAGCAAAGAATCTTTCCATACAGAGGTTTGGTTAATGAGATTTTAGAAGCAATTTAAATCCACAAACTAAAGGAACAATCCAAATGTGGTTTGTGGAATTGATTTCACTGCAACAAGATTAGATTTAGATGTGGTGCATGCTCCTTTCTTTTTTTTGGTGCAGTAGAAATATAGATATTATTTTTTTCTTTTTTTTTTTAAATAAAATTAAAAGATGTTTCTAAATTTATTTTTATGGATTCACTGGTTTTTACTGAAAAACAACCTATTGAGTAGGATCTGTAATTATTAGAGCTTATGTATATTTACAAAGTATGTTTTTCCAACAATACAGCTCAGTTATCATAAAATATAGAAAGTATATATAAAATATAAAAATTACTCAGGTTTGTTCATAGTTTCTTATAAAACTAATAACTCCAGGAAATAATGTCAACTCTTCAGATACATTCAGTCTCTATGAAAAAACAAAGATAATCTCTTCACCCTTCCCTTCCTAAGCAACTGTTAGGAGGAGTATGTGCTGCAATATCGATTCCAGCACAGATTTTCGCTGGTAACTGTGGTGCTAGGCCAGAAATCTCCTTGCTGTAACCAACATCCAGGAAGAGGTGAGCTCCTGAGCCCAAGTGCTGAGAGGCCAGCCAGGGATGGATATTGCTGCTAATATCCATCAATATAATATCCTCAATATAATATTGAGGCTTGGGTTGGGTGAGCTCCTCTCCCAACCTTTGCACACCTTGTGTAGGGCATTTCATCTCTGGTTAGCTCACCATAACTGTAAGAAATTATTTTCATCATCTTCCTTTACCTTCCAAATCTCCTCCCTTCCCACCATGCCTCAAGGGAAAATGAATTAAACTCCTAGTTTTATTTTCACACAAACTAGTTTTGTTTCCACATAAAGTGGGTACTCACACGGGAAACTTTATTCTCTTTTTATGCTTTTACCTACAGGTGGCAAAGTTAGTTTGGGGCATCAGAGAAGTGGTCAATGAAGGGATGTCAGTGCCTGCATAAGATAATGAAGAGACCTAAGCTGAGCAACTAAGTTTTTTCTCACAGATGTACAATTTGTAACAATACCTGTGGCTTTGCTATCAAAGAAACCCCAAATGTTTAAATGAAGTCAAGGATTCTAGACAACTCCTCCAACCTTACTGAGCATCTGGAATCCACATCTGAATTAAAAAAAAAAAAAAAATACAAACCACCTTTTATTTGAAAACTCTCTGAAACTGCCAGACTGCAATGAGGGAGTAGCAAAGTATGCTTTTTATTCTCTCTCAGAAATGGGCACGTATATTGTTGGCAACAGAGTCAGGTGTGACCTCGGGTCTGATCCAGGGCAGATCTTCTTCTGCATGACCCAGTACTATCAGCATTCTCTCACTGGAGATTTGCTAAAGCTGCAGAGGAAAAAAATGTCATGTGAATTCTGCTTATCCTTGGATTTTCACAGTTTCAATGTAGCTAAGGTGTAATGAAATCCTGCAGTTCTCCATGGGTCTAGAGGTTTTTCCAGTCACCATTTGGAGTAGCTCCCTCAGAAGAGCTGTAATTGACTCTGCCTCTCACCAGAAATGTACGTGTTAATCCTGTTTTGCCCAAATCCTCAATTATAGCCCAGAATGTTTGATTACGTCTTTCAGCTTTATTTGTTAGTGCTGTGCAATACTTGTGTTCTGCCTTGTTAGAGGAACACTAATCTCATAAAATGGTTTAAGATCTTATTATTTGTAGCATTGGTTTGCCATCTGTATTAACCTAAAACTATTTGTGTAACCATATCTGAAAATAAGGGATATTAGAATCTTTTTAATATGCAATTTAATGTCAGGAAAGGCTTCAGGATTCAGGGAAATGAAATTTTGATCAAGCAGTCAAAACAATTTGATGAGTTTCCCTTATTTTACATTCAAAACACAAAGCATCAGGCTTAGGGCTAAGGGAGAATTGATGGTTTCAGTAACAAAAACAATACATGAAAAAGAGGAAGCTCTTAAGTACCTTGAAGCTGGAAAATACATGGGTTGGGCTCTGTTCTGCTTTACCTTCAAAGAATTAAAAGCAAGTCCTTTCCTACAATTATGAGACTGGAATTGAAAATGCACGTGTCACAAGCCCTGCTGTTATGTTCTACAGCCCAGCAGAGTGCTTTGAAGGAAGCTTAGTCTGCTCCTGCCTCTGAAGTGCAGAGTTCCTTGAATAGACACTTCTCTGGAACAAAACATCCCCACGAATTAATACCAGTCACACTCTGTAAGTCGGCTTAGAAAGAGCTTTCAGGGCATTTCCTCAAAAGGACCTCAGTGTGTGCTGCCATGATAAGCTCCAGTCCTCTGGGATATTGCTCTTCCTTTAAGAATACTAATAATTGAGCCACCTTTTTGTCATTTGAGGTTTTATAGGCAAGCAAGCTGGCAGCTGTGATTAACTTTGGGATACATTTGCTCTCCCCCAAATATCCAGCTTGCTAATGGAAATGAGTGTTTGAGGATCAATAACCTAGCAAGTCCTCACTGCCTGCTCTGTTGGGAGTAAGAGCAAGGCAAGTGCTGTGTGAGGCAGGTTCTCAGCCCACACCTGAGACAAAGGAAGAAAAAGAGGTGATTTTTAAAAATTTTTTTTTTATTCCTTAAACCCTTGTAACTGCTGCAATGGCTTAATTCTTCCAACACTGGATGTTGTCTTTTATTAGTGCATTATTAGAGCATTAAGAAGCATATTCAGAGAGACTCTCTGCAGCCTTCAAGTGCCTCCAGGCAGCAGAGAGGGAGATTACTGCAGGGGGCTGGATTCAGCATTCCTAAAGTTAGTCTCTTGCTCCAAATCATCCTGTGGAGAAGCTTTCATTACTTTAGTCCTTAAAGGGAATACAGCAGAATTTCTTCCCAAGGCTAATGTTAACCTTCATGAATATCTTTCTTTGCTTCTCCAGAGAGACATAATTTTAGATCACTGTTTTAAATGGAAGCTGATTTTCTTTGTCTGTGAATGCAATGAATGAAACAAAAAAGCACCTTACTGCAGGGTTATTTTTTTTTTCCATACAGTGTAAATATTTGCTTCCAAGCTGTAGATTTGTCAATCAGATTTTAGTCTGAAGAAAATATTTACCACCAAGATAGCAACCCCAAACATAAATAAGATTTATAATGGAAATAATAGTTCTTACTCTAACATTATGATCACGTAGCTATGTAAAAAAGTGCAGCCCTCCTGTTGTATAATCTACTATTGGTCCTGTTATGTGACCTAATTAAAACTACCTCGAGGATGTCCTTGACAAAGCTGCCAAAATATTAGCGTAATTTAGGAGTTCCCCAAGAAGGCACCTGTGAAACTGCAGACAGAAATCAAATGCCAACTTTCACACAAGGGGGCTCCCTTAGAAGTTGTGAGAAGCTGATTTTCACAGTACAGTGTAGGAATTACTCCTTTATCCATCATGGAAATCAGCTCGGATGCTCTGTCAAGGCTTAATCCCATCCAGCAGCTAAGTCCCACAGAGCCACCCATTTGCTCTCCCCTGACAGGATGGACGAGGGAATTGGAAGGGTGAATGAGATAAAGTCAATTTAACAGGTAAAATAAAAGTCCTCTGTGCCAGCAAAGAAAAACAGGTAGTTCATTCACCATTTCCCATGGGCAGGCAGGTGTTCAGCCGCCCCAAGGGGAGCAGGGCTCTGTCCCCTGTGACGGTGACTTGGAAAGGCAAATACCAATTCTCCAAACATTTCCTTATTCTTCCCCCAGCTCTATATGCTGAACATTATTTGGTGTGGAATATCCCTTTGGTCAGCTAGGTTCTGCTGTCCCAGATGTGTCCCCTCCCAGCTTCTTGGCCACCCTTCCACGCTGTGCAAGGACTAATCAACAATAACAGAAACATCCCTGTGCTGGCTCCAGCACACCAAAAACATAGCCCCATACAGACTGCCATAAAGAAAATTAACTCTAGCCCAGTCCAAACCAACCCATGCTCCTATAAGGAATTTTTGTTAGCAATTGATTTATATAATGCATTTTGCCATGGAGTCTATAATGACTGGAATCCCCAGGAATCTGGGCTCACACTTTCCAGAATGAAACAGGAGCTGACTTTTGCTCATGGTATCTTTCATGGTGCCAGTGAACAGAGGCAGGGCTTAGAGGGGAAAGATGATAATGCATCCTGGGGATGCATCAGAAGTGAGAGTGAAGGAGTCAGGGATGGAGAGAGGCAGCAAGTGGGAAGAGGATGACAGAGAGAACCAGAGGAGGATGGGGACCAAAGTAGGAAAACAAGAAAAAATTGACAGTATCCTCAGCTCATGCAAGTTAAGTGCCATATGAATTCCACAGTGATACAAACCACCCACTGCTTCACTCTGAAGCACCCAGAGTGTTCTGCTTTCCTCAGGTAATCCTCCAAAAAAGCAGGGGAAGCAATGTGTAAATACAAACTTCAGTGTGTGACTACTGTTTTAAAATTTGTCAGACAAGCATTTCTGTGCTACCAATACCTTTGTCTCGTGCTCAAAAAAATGTTTTATTGGTTAGCCAGTTAAAGCTGCTACCTCACAAATCAAACAAATAATAATCAGAGGGTACCAGGAGATGTGCAGGTCCATGGTCCCGTGCTAATCAGCTGTGTGCATGCAGTGGCTCAGATGAATACCTGGAAACTGGCCAGCTGTCAAGCCTATAATCACTCAAATATCAGGGATGGTGATTTATGTGTGGGCCCCTAACCCTTTAGTGAGAAAATCAAATTATAATTGCATGCATTCTACAAGAAATGACTGTACTGAGCAGCTGAAGAGCATCCCCCTTTCTTAAATACATTTGCAGAAGGTATTTATTGACTCCAGCTCAATCCCAACTGAGTTCAGAAATCTGAAGTTTGAAGTACAAGTAGTTAATACAAATGATCAAAGGTAAATATTCTGGCTTGTTTTAAAATGTACTCATTTCTCTCCTTTCAGAAAATCTGGAGAGGTGGGAAAAACAAGCTTGTATTGGGTAACCACTAGATAGTATGGTGTACTCAGTGCTCAATACAGAAAAGGTCAGAGTACAGTGAGGATTCTAGGGGAAAGAATTTCAGATTTCCCAGAGCTCAGTTGCTACTTCTTTTTGCCAAAAGGAGTTTATAATCAGTTTCACACTCCCCAAGCATTCTTTCATGGGAGAGTAATGTAAAAATTAGGGTGGCAAAAGCAGCTGTACCTTTACTTTGGGAAAAAATAATCAAATTATTTGGCTTCCAATTCTTAAAAAGATACCATGGGAGTTCTAAATCCTTCAGCTGCTGCATCCTCAAAAAATGACTGAGTCTATAATTTTGGAAAATATTATTGCATATTTACACTTAGTAACATTATTGAAGTGCAAAATAGTGGTCAAGAAACCAAATCGTGACATCAAATTCTCATCTAGACTGCTGCCAGCTAACCTCGGGGATTGCAGCCTGCTGGGTTTCAGTGTGAGTTTTGTTCTTTATTATTTTGATGTGGCATTGCTAATGAGTTGTGAAATGTCTTGTGCTGAGCATTCAGTGCCTTGAGCACATTGCTGCCTTTGGCAGCTGTGGGAGAGGGTTATGGCAGAACTGCATTCTGCCATCTGGATGGTTCCTTTCCAGAGGCCCTGCAGGGACAGGGAGATTGTAAATCTTTACTTGGTGCTTTCAAAGGGTTAACAAAGGAATTAAAAAGCTTCATTAGCATCGGAGAAGGATGACAGTCAGCCCCTGTGCTACACACCTTGGGGTTTGAGTCAATTTTGGCTCTAAGGAGTTGAGAGGCTGAGGACAAGTAAAACATAGCAGGTTTTGCAGGCAAAGACAGTTACCTTAATGAGTACATGGACAGTGCTGAAGGACTGGAGCACAGTACAAGATTCTTGATAAAGCCATCGGGACACAGGGGCAGAGAGGACAGATCACTGGAGGAGGAAGAGGAAGGAACCAGTTTATAACCTTGTGCAGCAGTACTAGAAAGTTGCTAATAATGAATTTTGCAGCTCTGTTCAGTTTTTGGATTTCAATCCTATTATATAGTTTTTGAAGAGATAGATACTGAAATCCCAATCTTATTTTGGATACTTATAATTCCATGTTCAAGAAGCAGAGAAATTTAAACCATTACTGTGCACACAAACAACATTAAAAGGACTTTATTAAACTTGTGGAGATGAATAATGTTCATTAATGCATTTCTGTGCATGTGTGCAATTTACTTGGCATTTTGTTTCTCAAAACTATTTTCATCTCAGAGATTCATATTGATATTTGCATAGGTCAGCAGTAGACTGGGAATCATTAAAGCAGTAGAATGTGTCACTTTAAGCTAATGAAGTATTTACCACTGTCAGCAGCAATATTGGTGTGAGCCCACAATAGCTTTGCCAGTGCTTTTCATAAGCATTTATTGGACAGCAAAGAAAAGGTGAGACTAGGGATTCTGAACTTCTGGTTCTGTCTCAACAAGGGGTGATACATTTCAAGGGACAGAAACTTCCCTCATTGTTCCTTTCCCAACCCACAGTTTCTAAGCTGTTGTGGTTGATCTTTCCCAGGTGTTAGTCCTGAGTAGTCTCCCTAGCAGTCCATACACGTGGGGTTCATCTCACCCAGTGATATATTTGGTTTCTGTGGCCAGTTTTTTAGTAAAGGGGGAGGAAATGCAATGCAAATGTCTATGTCTATGTCTAAGAGCCTCTTATAATCAAGTATAGGACAGTATGTGTTTAATCTATTTAAAAAACATCTATTTTAGGCTGAGATATGTTGTGCTTTGCTGGTGTCTTAAAGCACCTACATGGTTTAATTGAAATAACTACCAGTTACCCCAATTCCAGAACAAGTGTACTTCTTATTCTCTCTTTTTTCTACTGCATCTTCTCCAAGCATCAGTTCTTCAATGTTCTCCTTGATTCAATTTCTGATCAGTAATAGCTTGGGAGTCAACAAAACCATTTGATTGGTACCTGATCTTCCTCCTCTTCCTGCCTTTCTTGCTCTGCCCTCATGTGGTTTTCTTTGCACAAGGATGGTAAAGACCCTTGAAGAGGAGTAGCCCCATTAGGAGAGGCTGAGGTGCCTTGGTCTGTTCAGCCTGGAGAAGAGGAGACTGAGGGGAGACCTCAGTGCAGTCACAGCTTCCTTGTATGGGGCAGAGGAGGGGCAGGCACTGATCCCTGCTCTGCGGTGACAGTGACAGGACCCCAGGGAATGGCCTGGAGTTGTGTCAGGGAGGTTTAGGTTGGATGTTAGGAAAAGGTTCTTCCCCCAGAGGGTGGCTGAGCATTGGAACAGGCTGCCCAGGGCAGTGGTCACAGCACTGCATAACACATCTTAACTTTGCCTACACTGCTGAATAAAAGAGGAACAGGGGCTGATTTCTGGCTCCCAAGGTCCAAGTACTATGGGCAGGCTTGTGGCCACAAGACCAGATCCCACTAGAGCAGATAGTTTGAATCTTTGACCTGTCCTGAGGCCCCACATCTTGTCTGAGACTCATCTGGTCCTAAAACAAAGGGATTATTTTGTGTGTGGCTCTTTGCAGGCCAAAGGCTTGCAAGGAATTGGTCTCCACTGCAGCTCTTTGGAGAGTTCTCTTTATAGCATGTAAAGGAGGGTATGAATTGCATGCTATAGGGCAGGACAAAAGTATTTATAGGTGTATTTTAGAGCACAAAGCCTGGAGATATCTTAGAAGACTTTTTTAAGTGAACAAGACCAAACAGTGTAATCATCTGCTCAACAGTATCTTTTTGTACCAGTTCTGGGAATGAACAGTCTACCAAATTTTGTAACATGTTTTGGGATGTCAATTTGGAGGATTGTGATGAAGTACTCAGCCTTCCTTCTCTTTCTTTAATTTAGAAATATAGACATACCCAAAGAAATCTCAAATTCTTTCTAAATGTGCTAGCTCAAGCATAAGAAACTGTGTAGTTATTTAAGCATAAAACTGGGAATTTACTAATTTCTTCTACTCCTTGAATCAATGTTAGCTTTCCAATCATGGAGTAGCAAAACCGTAAGTCTCCATTAGTCCTGTATGGGGAGTTGTATTTTTATATAGTTACATCTATATTATTATTTGCATCAAAATTTTCTATCTAGGTACATACCAGATGCACAAAACAGCACCATCCGTCCTCTGCCAAGTGTGAAAACCAAAAGCATAGAAACACTACAAAAGTCAGAATTTTCAGAAAAAAAATTAAGTGCAGACCTGCATTTTTCTATAGCTTCAATTAAAAGAAGAATTAAAATAAAACACCATAGAAAGTGTCTCTGCTGGGCTAATTCCTGCCCATTGCTCTCCAGCACTGCCCAGGATTCTTAGAGCAGCAGGTGCCTTTGGGAGAAAACAGTAACTCAGTGCTCAGTAGGTGAGATCACGGTGCTGATAAACATAAATCTGCACCAGGTGTCTGGGGAAAAAATACACACCTCTTGCTAACTCAAAAAATACTTTGGTTGTTATTCTCCTAAAGAAGGAAAACACTGGAGGTGGTGGTATATTGAAACCAAACTGTGATCCAGTTCCTTAAATTGAGCCCAGTAGCCTCTAATTGTCTCTGTTCAGTCAGATCCAGTACTGGAATGTCATTGCCTGTAACACTGGAATTGTGTGTCTGTCTCTAGCAGTTGCCAGTGCTTTGAAATGCAGTCTTTTTATGCAAAAAGAATAAAAGAGGAAAATTTTGCTGGAAAACTCTCTCAATATCTTCCCTAAGTTTCGAGCAAAAGTGCAAAAAAATGTCTACTCTATGCTCCCAAGGATTATTTTTCAGTCAGAATCTTTTTTTTAACATTTTTTTCAGAGCTTTTGAAATTTATGTTTTAAAGTTTAGCACATTGCATTAATAAATCAGAACCCTGTGAAAACAAATTATGAGGCATAGTTATACGTCAAAAAGATAAATCAGAACTTAATGGCCAGGATAGAAGATATTTTCTAATCAGTCAACTAGAGAACTAATTAATGCCATAATCTGTAAACCAACCAAAGAAATACATCCATATTCTTAGCTGGAATGCATAAATCTGATGGCAAAGTTAACACTTATAATTTGGATCATTCTGTCTAATGTTTATAAATCAGTCTGTTAAATAAGATTTGAGCAAGATCTATAAATTAACACACTAAATTAAAAGTGTGTGGTTTCTGATGATAAATAAAGATTTACAAGTGTTGGAGGTAACAAAACAAACAAATTTACAACAAATTTACATTCCTCAATTAGATGATAGTTAACTATTATAAATCAAAGCTGTAAATAATGTTTATCTCCTCAGATGTTCATGTTCCACAAAGCCCATGCTAAAGAAAAAGAGAAAAGCCTTGAATTTAAATTGTTTCCTCTTTAGCATACAAATAGAGTACATAGTAAAGACTGAGAGAAGCATGACTAGACTCTCCTATTTAAATGGCCACAATACCAGCTTTTGTTCTGCTTTCTCTGCAAGATTTCCAGCAAGAGATACACTGCTACATGATTTGCTATAAGACTGTGGTTCATACTATTAAGCATATCTGCAAGTAGGAGAATGTTTTCCTCCAAAAAATGAACATGACCTGACAAGACAGAAGAGTATCAGACTTCCCTCTGTGGATTTCCATCCTTCCCCTCCCCTGCTCTGTCTGTGCAAACAATGGAAAGCTGAATACGTCTCATGCCAGAAGGCAGCAGGTTACTAAAATACCCATGACATATTTATGCAAGAAACATGCTGTAGAACATATGGGCCTTGGGAGCCTTTCCCACCTTCTGTCTCTGTGTAATTTTTTCAGCTGTGAGAAGGCCTGATGAAGAGATTCATTTAATTGGGAAAATGAATTTTAGGCCAGAATGAGAAAACAAAGCAATCAAAACAGGTGACTGTAGACATGAGCCTGAACTTCAAAGCACTTTAGTAGTTCTAGTAAAATAAATTTTGCACACTCTAAGTCAAATGCCCAAACACAATCCTGGGTTAACAGGTGGAGAAACCTCAGCCTTAAGGAGGCTGAAAACAAATAATTCATCAGGAGACACCAATTTTGAGTGCTTGACTGGACAAGTACATGCTGGGCTCCAAGCTGAAAACAGGAACATAACAACAACATAAATCAATGGTTTCTTTTGAAAATGAGGTCATGGATTGGAGAAGGCTGGAAACACAGCTGTGTCAGCACTAGAGCTCACTCTCTTCTCTCTTGCTGCTGAAACCATACTCCTTTCTGAAGGAAAACCTCCACTTACCATGAGAACTTTAAGACTGTAAAGAATTACGGAATGGGTCAGGTTGGAAAGGACCACGAGAGGTCATCTGGTCCAGCCTCCCTGCTCAAGCAGGGCTACTCTAGAACAAATGGCACAGGATTGTGTCCAGACAGCTCTTGGATATCTCCAGTGAGGGAGGCTCCACACCCTCTCTGGGTGCCTGTCCCAGTGCTTGGTCACTGCACAGGAAAGAAATTCTTTCTCATGTTCAGGTGGAACTTCCTGGCCATCAGTTCCTGCCTGTTCCTCCTGTCCCATTGCTGGGACCACGGAGCAGAGCCTGGTCCATCCCCTGACCCTCCCTGCAGACAAAGACAGGGATGAGAGCCCCTCTCAGATATCTCGAGATTTAACAGCCCCAGCTCCCTCAGCCTTTCCTCACTGAGATGCTCCAGTCCCTTCATCATCTTTGTCATCATCCACTGGATCTACTCCAGGAGCTCCATATCTCTCCTGCCCTGAGGAGCCCAGAACTTGACACAGCACTCCAGGTGATCCTCACCAGGGCTGAGCAGAGTGGCAGCATCACCTCCCTGACCTGCTGGCACTGCTCTTCCTGATGCACCCCAGGATCCCATTGACCCTCTTGGCACAGGGACATGGTGCTGGCTCAGGGACAGCTCATTGTCCACCAGGACCCCCAGGTCCTTCTCCCCGGAGCTGCTTCCCAGCAGGTCAGTCCCATCCTGGTGCCGGGGGTTGTTCTCCCCCAGTGCAGGACCCTGCATTTGTCCTTGCTGGATTTCAGGAGGTCCTCTGCCCATCTCTCCATCCTGTCGAGGTCCTTCCAAGGGCTGCAGGGCTCTCTGGGGTATTGGCCCTTCCTCCAGCCTTGTGTCACCAGAGAACTCGCTGAGGAGGCATCTGCCCGCAGCCAGGTCATTGATGAATAAGTTAAATAGTGCTGGGCCCAGTATGACATCTTGGGGAACACCACTGGTGGCAGGCCTCCAACTGGACCCTGTGTCACTGGCTACCAGTCACTGGGATCTGTAGTGCAGTATTTTCATACTTCATAGTCCACAGAATGAGGAAGAATTTTTCTGCAAATTATTCACCCGATAAAAATTTAGAAACACCCACTTACATACCCAGCCTGGGATCGGTTGCTGTTACACACAGAACCTAATACCAGGTGAATATCTGAGCAGAATTAGAAAGAAATGCAAAAGGAGCAAAATGAAAGGTTCCATTTCTGTCAAATTTTTGCTTCTTTTACTCCTTTGCTATATTCTAACCATCTCCAGCGTCTCCATCTCCTAAACTAGGATTTGCTATTTGTCTTTAATAGGGTAGAGTATAAAATGCCAACCCTGATTAACCAGGTTTCCTAGATGTCAGTCCTACAATATCACTCTCATGAATCAGTCAGCTCATTTGAAGTCAGGTTTGGATGAGCACAGTTAGCATAAAACAAATTGCCCTAATCATTGCAAGTAATTTCAGTAAGTTATTTTGAACACAAACTTCAACAGTTTGTTGGACTCTTGGGAACAGAGCCTTGGAAAAAAAAATAAAAAAAAGGCTGCACATGTACAGAGAATTATCCACTAGAAATAGAAAATAGTTGAAAATATTTTAATTTTAAGAATGCTATTTATTTTTATTTTTATTATTTATATGTTAATATTCTATGTTGTTACTATTAAATTGTAGTAAATAGTATAAGATTATACATAGATGGATAGTTTTTTCTTTCCTCTTTGAAGCTGATTGTGTTACTATCAGTTTCTGTATTTAACCTATGAAACTGGATAGTACCCTTAATATAAAGACTTCTGGGCAGCCATGGGTGAGGAACCACACTGGAATAGTTGCCATTTACATTTATGTAGTCAGCACACATGGATAAGTGTCCTTGTTCAGGCAGCAGGAGATGTGCTGTCTACAAGCACACTGGCCTCACTTTACTGGGAGAGCCATGCATCCCTAATTTAGCTAATTAGGGAGCAAAAAATGGGAGCTTTATATTTCCTACTTCTCCCTGTGCGAGGGGCAGCCAAGGTGACTGCTGGTGTATGTTGGTGCTGTTAAGTCTGTAGTGATGTGTCAGCATCTGAACCTTACAAAACTTCCCCAATTCTGGTAATCCAAATGAAAGGACAGCTTTTTGGAGGAATATGTGATCTCTCTCCTTCTGGATCCCCTGTGGAAGGGTCAAAAATGAAAAGCGTAGTGGAGAAAATTGACAACCCCATAGCTGACACTTCATAGTTCAACATTTCAATCAAAATATAAAAAAATATAAGAAGAAAAGAAAAAAGCAAAATCAGACGATTGAGGAGAACAAACTGAGGAGAGAAAGTGAATTTTATTTCTATCAATCTGCAAGTTGTTGCCAGATTTACATTTGGGTAAATATTATATGACAAAACAGGTTGTTTGATGCACTTGGGATGGGCCTCTAGTTTAGCTCTTTCTCCATCAGAAATTGGTAAAATTCTCTGATAGGTACTAGTCAAAAATGGGAGCTAATACTGCAATAGCAGCACAGCTCAAGTCCCTGGTGTCAGACCACCTTACAACATCATATGCAAATTGCTAAAACACTAATCATGACAGTTTTGATGCAAGTAAGGTGCTACTTCATCCAAGGTAGAACCTTCAGCTTCCTCTATAGGGTCACAGTATTGCTGCTTCAGCGAGCAGTGAAATGTTGTGCCCAGCATGTTTTGCTGCAGAAGTGATGCAGTGATTTCCCTTTATTCTCTGGTTTCTGCAGTGGAGAAGATGATATGTCCAAGCTCACGAGGAGCTCCATCACCAGCTGGAGGTAGTGCCATTGGCTCCCATCAGGACAATATGACAGGAGTAGAGTTACCTGCTTAAAATCAATGTCACATTTGAGGCACACATTGCTTCCAGACCCAGGGGTTCAAATTGCCCCAGGTGTGGCTGGGAGTCACTCCCACTCCCTCCTTAGCTCTCAAGGCCAGGAGCAGTGCTGGTCTACACTGTGTCACATCCCATTAAGTAATTTTACGTATGACCTGATGCAACCTGACATAACATGTTTGGAGGGCTGAGAGAAAGTTATCTCTGTGTCCACAGGCGCTGAACACCAGCCACTAAGCCTAAGCACGCAGCAGCGATTCAGGGAATCAGTGAATAGGGCTTTTCTTTTCTTTTGGGGGATTACATTAAAGCATAGTCATGAATCATTTTTCACTTACTTTACATAAGTAATACTAGGAGTCTTAAAATTCAGATTTTATGCCTTTTGATACATATTTTTGCACCTCATAAGAATCAACAATCATGCAGAGAACTTGAGCAAACCCCAGGACTCCCATGCCGGTGCAGACGTCTGGGTTTGAAAAAACACTCCTTTCATCACTAGGTTTATGAAATCTGGAGGTGGTGGATTTTTAATTTGTATTTTTTATTTATGTTAGAAACTGGTTTAGGTATATATATATATTTATATTTAGGTATGTATATAGAGAGACCCATGAACAGGCATAGACCTATTTGTACAATGAGTGAGGAGGATGCAAGGGGCTGAATGGTGACCTACCAAAATTAATAAATGTAAATTCTGTTTCCATCTTTACCTGTCACTGAGAATACTATACCTATCACCTGATTTTTCTCTCTGGGCTACAAATAGTGAAACAATATCATAAAACAAGATCAGTAGATGTCTACTATTTTGAAAGGATCTCTCAGTCATATTTTCTCTGCTTTGATTTAATTCTCAGTATAAATAAACTTCAAAATAAAAGATTATTTGATTTTCAATTAATCCAACTTTTTTTCCAGAAATTATAAATCAATGTACTTTGACAGCTCTGACATTTTTACCAAATGTAAATTTGATTAAATCAACCCTGTCAACTGATGTATTCTGATCAAAAAGACATGAAAACCAAAAGCAAAGATCCTGGTCAAGTTAACATGATAAATAGCTGGTGATTATTTATTTGTCTCCAATGAAGGAGACAAATCAATTTTAGTGTTACTGACTGTTGAACATATGTTGCACTTGAAATTTAGTTGCTTAAATACATTTGCACTGAAACCCTACACAGAGACTGGAATAGGAATATCTGCATCACCTTCCCACCATCATTCTCCCAGTTTTTTTCCCCTGGTAGACAGGCACATATAGAGCACTTTCCAGCATAGCAATCCTTATGTCTAATCGTGTTTGGGGTTGCTCTGGCTTTGGTCCAGCCAAATCCCAGGTGGGGCACAGGTGTCAGCTGGAGATGGGGGCAGCACTGTCCGGGTATCCCTGCCTGGAGCTCCTCCAGCAGCTCGGGGGAAGACAGGGAGATGGGGGAGAGGGGCTGGATGGGGCTCGGCCGCTGTCATGCTCAGGGTGTCCCTCCTCGGTTCTGTGTCCCTCCTCGGTGCTCAGTGTCCCTCCTCGTTGCTCAGTGTCCCTCCTCGGTGCTCAGTGGCATCACACAGATGTTGATGGGGATGTCCCTCCCACTCTGTTCACCTGCACTGCCTGAGCCGCCCGCCTCAGCGGTGCTCGCAGAGCCCGAATTCCTCCTGGAACCTCTCTTTGCAAGGCCCAGAGGTTTCCGAATCACCTGCAGAGGAGCTGTGCAGGGTGCGAGGCGAGGTGACTGAAATCCCCCTGTGCAGGGTGAGAAGCGAGCGGGCAGCCCGGGAGCCGGGGCAGCAGCACGCCCAGCCTCCCAAACGCCTCCTGCTCGCGAAGTTGCTCGCTCAGGTGTGAATTCAGAGACTGCGAGATCCAGGCAGAATCCCTGTTTGATTCCCATCTCTCCCTCCCTGTGTGGTACCCACGTCTTTTCTACTCCCGTGCTGAGAGCATCCCTGATTGGGAGTGAGATGTCTCAGCCGGGAGCATCAGAGCTCGCGGTATGTTCTGTTTGCTATTTGCCATTACATGATGCCTGCCTCTTTGATCAGTCACTGTCACAGGCTCCCATGTGAATCTTCTTGAATGAGCAAGTGAGTGAACGTGCCTCAGAGACAGCAGGTTTTAGGGGAAGGTTGCAATTCCAGCTGACTCAGATCAATTTTGCTGTCACCTTTTATCAAAAGCAGAAGTCAAAACTTATGAAGGAAACATGAGTAAGCTACACTATGCCGGAAGTGTTATTTTTAAATACATAGGCACATTTACTAAATGTAGAAATACAGATATACCTACAGATCTGCTTATCGTAACACGTATGCAGGTAATATGTTACTTTTCTAATCAGTCAGATGAATTCATGATTTACAGATGCTTATATATTCATTAAGCCGTACTGGAAGAGAACAATTATTCTAACTTCATCTAACCGTGACTACTCATCTAGTGACAGGAAAGGAATTGTATTGTTTTGTTTTAAAGACGAGGGATTCAATGTTCTCTGACAAAACATGGCTTGTATTGTCACACTGAAACCATCATTACTAGATATTTTTTGGGCCTGCATTCCCACAACTGACAGCTCTGAGACAACTGTGTAAACAGCATCATAAATAATAACTCCAGTAAGGGCATATACACTGTGCTTTCACTGTCCCTCATTAGTGAAGTATTTGCATTTTATGAATCAGTAGCAAAAAATAATTTTTACTGTTGACTGAAGGCTTAGTAATTTTTAGAAGGGCCAAGATTTCATCACGTCCATGAGAGACAGCTGCACATGCTTTGCACCCTCCTAATGCCTCTTCTGTTTTCTGAGAGGTCTAAAAGGCACAGGGAAGAAACAAATTCCCTTGTACTGAGCTTCCCACATCTGCCTGGCTGAAAAGCTACACTGATAGATGGTGAAATACAGTTCTCATAATTTTTTTAAGAAAGAAGGCAGGAGATGCAATAGCTTTTAGACTACACTTTAACCTAATTTAGAGGCAAAATGCTTCAGCACATAACTGAAGCAGTACAAGGGAAGAAAATGCAAATCCCACGCCCCCCTGGATAATTAGTAACCTAGCCAGCCCTGCACTCTTTCTAAATGTTGCATTAAATAAGTACATGGAGCTCTGATTAACCATTAGATTGCTGACAATGTTTTTCTGCCTTTGATTGGCGTTGGACAGATTTTTCTCTTGGGAAAAAAATTGGTTCACATAGATTTTTGTAAATTTCTGCAATTATTCTAAAGTCCATTACTTCAAACTGATTTTTCTACCTTAAAAAATATGACCTCACAGTGTGTCTAATGGTATTTTGATAAAAGGAAAACATAAAAATTAGAAATACAAGTAGTCAACTTTACACTGTAAAGTTAAAAAATCCCACTTTTTGTGTCTGGGAAAACAATCAATTTGCCATGGGAGCTGCTCCAGACATATCACTGTTGGTTTTGGTTTGTTGTTTTTTGGGAGTGGTTTTAATATGCTATTGATTTTTTTGAACAGTTGAGTATGGTTTATAATAGCAATAATCTGCATGAAGCCAGCCATTACACAGGATATCACCAAGTTCATAGAACATTAACTTTTGCTTTTAGAAGTTAACTGAGAAATTAGCTTGAAAGATGGTGGTTAGTTTTTGTTCATTTTGTTGTTAGTAATGAGTGACATTAAGGTGAACACTACTTGCATTTTTCGAGGTGCTTTTGGAGTGGGGGGAAAATATAAATGATCAGCTGTCACTTTATGGTTTTCTAAGGTACTATCTGGAGGGTAGTTTTGCAACTGGATCACATAAAGGCTGCATTTCATTACTTTTTTAGGTATGTGTTTGCTTCCTACTGGAGTGTCATGGACTGAAAATTAAACATGCGTTTAAGGGCTTTGGCTGAATTCATTTGTTTAAAAGATCTTTGTTTCCGAAATGAGATGTGGCAAGGGCTTTTTTTGCATGTATCCTACCTCAAAAAATTGGAACCTGGTCTTCATGTTTTTCCCTAAAGCAAGTAGAACACTGGCCAATTTATCATGTGCATTAGATGTGAAGAATCCTGGGTTGCATTCAATTCTGGTATTATTAAGAAGCCTTAAGACAAGAATATTAAAACTATGAAATACACAAATTATTACAAAAGCATATTTCAAGTGTACCTCACTGCAGGGTGTAGCTGTCATCGTCTCATGCTCTGATATCTGCCCTGCAGCACACTTTACTGGCTCCATCTCTCTTTTGCTGCTTTTTATTTTTTACCTTTTTTTAATAAGCATATTGCTTTCTAACACACTTAGCAAGTTTAGAGAGAAGATCATGTTAGTTATTGTCTGCTGTAGCTAATTTATTATTATTCAACTTGTTGTGGAAACTGAAAGTCAAGATTTTTTAATCCTGTAGCCACAAAACTATTTATGCCATGGTGTTGTCTCTTGTACTGTGCCCTAGATAATTTCCACAGAGGTTTGAAGTGTTTTAGGATAATTTTGTTGGCTTATCTCCCTACTGGTTGTTTAATTTTAGTATATTTGTACTAGAGTTAATATTTTTGAGAAAAAAAAATCCAGTCATTATTATGTAAAACATAGCAAAATCTCACCTTCCTTTTTTTGTTTAAAATATGTTCAAGTTGAGAGAGTTACTTACAGGTACAGACTGTGAAAATGTCCAGGCTAGGATACGCTCTGATCCATTAATATGAAATACTACAATAGTAATAAAGATAATTTGCAATAGTGTGTTTCTGTTCTTCAGTCTGAGGTGCTTGTTCAGGCCTCTAAGCTCATTTGTCTTTAATCAGCACCTGTAAAACCTACAGTTTTAAAGGAGTCATTATTCATAGAGAAAGCTTTTCTTTCTTGTAGAAGCCTGAAAATTGAAACAGCAGCCATGCAGCTCTCAGCATGTACAAAACTGAAATATATTGTGTGTTTCTTGGTGAAGTACTGAGTTTGGGGGCGGTTTTTGGTTTTTGTTTTCACACGAATACATGATATGCACAAAAGGTACCACTGTTGAAGGATATGTTGCTAAAAGGATCTGAAAGCCAAGGGACAGTAAGCATTTAGGCTCTGTCTATCAAGTCTGATATTTTGACCACTGTAAATTGTAGTCTTCTACTTTTGGCACTATTTTTGTTAGTTTTTTAGAATTAATTCAGTGGATTTAGCATTCAAATAACAGCTTCAAGGTAGGTAAAATCTAAGCTCTAAAGGATTACATATTGGTTGTTAAATAGTTTATTGTGACACCTCAAAAGCTGTGTTTGGATGAACTTAGTGGAGCTATTAATTACTTTCTGTACTTATTACTATTACTATTATTTCTATAAGCCTTGGAATTAATAATGTAAATAAGATATTAAGCTGTCTGAGTATTTAAAAGGTTTAAGGGAAAAAAGGCTCATTAGGCTGTTTAGTGTTTAAGTGACCTCCAAAGGACAGATAACAGAGTAGACCAGTAAATTCAGACATTCACTGAAAAATAAATTAACTTGTTGTTATCACATATTAACACATTATATATCCCTCACTCTGCCAAATTGTGATTACATGTCTGCAAGCTGTAAAAACGTAATTAATTTCTCCATATTTTTATTAGAATGCAAATATTTCTACACAGGAGCAGGGTTATTTGTTGGTGGGTGGATACCTTGATTTCTTTTAGACTGCAGAGTAAAAGCACAATGAGAAAGATGGGAGAGACAGTACAGCAGGATCTATGGGTTTAGAAAGAGCAGAATGCATTAAGAAAAGACAGCTAAATATATATATAGGGAAGCTTTGGATAGGTCAACAGTACTTTAGATTTTGTTGCCAGCCTTGTATATTTTCCATACTGAATATATTTTTAAAATCTTTAGTTTTATTAATAAATTAAGAGCTATCAGCTTCCATGTAAACTGAAGCCATTCCTCTTGCAATGGCTACACTTCAGAAACACCCCATCCCAAAACCAGAGGGAAGCATTGCACAGCCCAGCTGGGTTAAAGCAGATAAAAAGACGCGTCTATCAAGCAGAAAACCATTTGGAAATACATTTCAGGGTAGTTCAGTAACAGCTGCAGGGATCTCTGGATGAAAGACCATTTATGAAATTCCAGCTAACGGCGTGACAGCGACCATCCAGTGAGGACACTGGCTCACGGTGCTCCTCTCAGGAATGTGCCAGCTGCTCCCTGGCTCTGGGCACACCTTTTGTGTCCTCAGCACGCTGCCACCTCCCTGCAAAGGCTCCATGCAGGTCCCTGGCACAAACCTGCTGTGGGGTGGGGGCTACGTGGCCTTTCAGCCACCATCAAGTGGAGGAATGGTCATGTGGAGCAGGTGTTGTGCAAAATCTCACAGCTCTGCAGGGACTAGGATTCCTTGTCAGGTAGCCAGTTCTTTCCATTTCACAAGCGCTGGAATCTGTCTAGAGAAGTTGTTATAGTCCTGTGGATGAATGCTTTGCTCGCTTTAACTGAAAATTCTAGTAAACCACTGATTTTGAAAACCTCTTGCCTTTGCTTTCAAGCACAACGATGAGAGCCTAGGTTCAGATTCTTAATCTGAATGGAAAAGATTAAGATTTCAGATATTACTCAGCTTTTCAGTTTGCAAATCTATTATTATTCTGTATGTTCAAATATGCAATTGTATTATAAGTTATTAATTTTTGATCTTAAACATCTCTGGAATGTTTATTAAATGTTACATTTGCAGCATTTGAATCATTTTTATCTGTCAGTATATTAAGAGAGAGAGGAAGAATGGAAATATTTATCTGGGAATTTTGTGAATTGTGTTGAGAAAATAGAATGCAATCTGAAAATAGAGAAGACCAGGGCTGAAGTAAATTCCCTGACAAAGTCCTAAAGAACTCAGAGGCAATATGGTTATCTTTCATAAAACAAAATATAGCCTCTTATTGAATCTGATGCATAGCATAAAACCCAGCAGATTCCTCTAGTGCCTGGATGATTGCTGCTCTCAGCAGCCATAAGACAGACAGGTCTTTGTCTCTTGATCTTGTTAAGGACACTCCAGGTTTTGCTCAGCTCTTGAGAAAGGAAATGTTTTAGACTGCTCTGAAGTGATTCTGTTATTGCCTGCAAGGAAATTTGTTTACCTGGGATTATATTTTGTGCAATCATATAAGGATGCGGCACAAGATACAAAGAATGTTGAAGACTCGGAGTTAAAATCTGATCATGCAAATAAATTGAGGTATGTGGAGAATTATGTGGAGAATGTTTGACATTTGGAAGACCCAGGCTTGGCTATAAATTTCTTTCATCTCTGTTTTTTGTTGGTTTTTTTTTTTTTTTTTTGGTCAAACAGGATTTTAAAACTCGTTTCATGTACTTCTTTGATGAATAAATAACAACAACTCAACATCAACCATCTGTTGCACATTAAAAATTTTAATTTTAATGCAGCCAATGATGCCCTGTTTAATGGTCTTTTTGACTTAGTTGCCAATATCAGCAGGATGAGCTTGATAATTGACGAGGGCACATAATTGATTGTCACAGGTGGAAATGTACCACTTAGTACTGTGTACACTGAGACAAGAGCCTCCAGAGATGGTGGGGTTTGATCTCTAAAAATGTAAATCATTTTGGCTTTGAGGGCTGAAATTTGGACTTTGAGGCACAGTCAAGGGCTAGCTGAAGGAGGGAAAAAAGGGGTCCATTGACGAAAATGAAATCTGAGCTGCAATCTAGCTATAAATTTCTGGCAAAATACCTTTTCTGCAGACCCAGTTTTCAGCAGCAGCTTTGACAAAGGACAGTGAGCAGCAATGGAAACTCAAGAGCAGAGCAGGTGCTTCCAAGAAAGTGTCAGTGCTGTCATCTAAAAGCAGTAACCAGGATCTTGTGTCTGATGACAGTTGAAAAGGCAGTATGGGGAAAAAAAAAAAAAAAAAGTCTTGTCAGCACTGGAATGCTTTTAAACATGATGTTTGGCTTGTTCCACAATGACAAAAGGGAAATATGCATCATTGCTCATGTCCAAAGCTGAACAGAAAAGGGAAATTTTTCTGCTTTTTGAAGGGATAACTGTGCATTTTTTTCCTCACCTTCACAAATAGAAACTTGAAAGAGGAATACAGTAGTCTTAGAAAAAATCTGGCACAATTTTTTGCACCCACCTATTTAAATAGCTCTTTAATTTAAGAGTCAGACACGTGCTAAGCTCTTTCATGTTCAATATGCTTCAAAACATTCAAATGGCTGAAGGGGACCATGATCTTCAAGATTTTCACCAAAGATGGTTCACCTGTGGAAAATATTTCTCATCACTACTTGAAATTTCCCCTCACATAGCAAGGTAGTATCTTCACAGTGGAATTCAGGAGCTACAAATTACAAGGGGAGTCAGGAAATGTCCAAAGATGCCAAGGCAGCATTTGTTCTGCAGCTGGGAATAAGATTTATGACCTCCCTGTCATCTCCAGGAATGATAGATAAGTGAAGTGGCTAATGGAGCAACACAAAAGTGCAGTGTGAGCTATTCATCCAGAAAAATGTTATCTGCATTTTAATGTTATGGGTGGTAGCCACCTTCGAAGCTGGTTTAAGAAAATAAGTTTTGGAAGTTTTGCTTCTTCGCTGTAATGGATGACTATGCAATAAAGTCAGACCTGTTACAGTATCAAAAGAGTACTACTACTACTACTACTACTACTGCAACAAAAGAGTAGTGACACTTCCATTAAGTTGGGCCAATGCAGCTTGCAGGTTTCTCTGAACTTTTGCTTTTCCTAGAGTTTTTGTGACATTCTCTGGGTAATTATATATGCACAAAAAGTTCCTTATTGGGAGTCTGCTTCCCAGTTAAGCAGGTTTTGCTTTGGGTAAATATGGCATTTTACTCTTCTCCATCCCCCATTAGCTTAACAATGGGGAAAAAGCTGCTCCAAAGAGAATCCTGCAGCACACCCTGAATATCATCATTAGTCTGGAAGTTCATTCATCAACTAAATATTTTGCCTGAAATAACACACATTCCTCTCTTGCACACTTTGAAACAAGATCTTTAGCTTAACTTTCCTACAAGATTGCAAGCACCTTGACACATTATAGTCAAAGACTTGTCTAGTTTGACCCTGCCTTGCTGAAGTTGTTGAAAGCAAACCTTAGGTTGGCATAAAAGTCTGCAGAAGCTCACAGAGCAATCAGCACAGCAGCCCTCCTGGATCATTAATAAGCCATGTATGAACTCCCTTCCATTCCCATCCCTGATGTGGTAAATGTCACCACCCAGACTGGAACTTCTCGTGCTGGGATATGGACATGAATGGGGGTCTGTGGGGCATTCCCAGGTGCCTGGGCCAAGAGAATTTTGTCTGTGCTAAGTGTAAGTGGGAGAGAGCCCAGAGTTGTGCCTAACTCTCCCCACTCACAGAGCCCAGGCACAATTCCTTCAGACCACTGCCCTGTTACAACTCTTGGTGTTTCTGTCCTGCCCACATCAGGTTCTGCTCTGGTCTGCATAAGCTCTTACAATTCGTTGTAATGGCAATCCAAGTAATTATTTTCCTTGGGGCCTCTTTTGTGGCTGAAGCCTGTGAATTTGTTTCTCTGAGATTATCACCTCACTGATTTATTTATATATACTTATTAATCTTAATCTGCATAATAATTTTAGAAGTATTTTCTTCCTAGTGGAACTGATCTCCAACAATTACTTTTATCTAAGAATTTTGTGAAGAATGGAGACAGGGAAAATTCTTTCTTTTAAACTTAAAAATGCCGTAAGTGGCCTAATTTTTATAAAAACTCTCAAAGTTTTGTGAATCATGAAGAAATTAGTAAGACTGCAACCTGTTTGTAGATGTCTTGTGTGGATCATTGCATACATTATTTTTAATGGCCAATTTCACCACTGTTAGCTCAATCAACACAAGAATTATATTTATGAAAACTAAGACAACTTGGACCCATTTTCCAAATTTCTTTCCAACATGTTGGAATCAAAGCAAACTACTGTGCTTACTGAAGAGGACAGCTTTCCTGTGCAAGTGTATTTTTATTCCTCTTCTTACCCAGTTACAGGGAAAGATCCTATAATTATCAACTATCTTTTAGTGGTGATTTACTTGGCGAAGATTGATTAGAACAATCAGTCACTCTAAAGCAATTTTCATCACCAAATATTAGATGGTTTCTTCTCCTGCTTGATTAGCAGTCCTGCTGCAGGTTACACTGTAGATGTAATTCTATAAATACGGCTTGCAAAGTGTTGTTATATGAAAAAATCCTCATCTAAATATAGAAATTCTTAAATATTTATGGGTACTAATTGTGTGCATGCACATGTGTACGCATGACTGTGTCTCTGTATATATGCATGTGAAGAAAATCTGAAAATGTTGATTCTATTCTAAATATGGAGCTAAAGATTTGTATTCAGAGATTAATCTCCCATATGTGTATATGAATAGTATTTTTGTTTGATCTTATCATCCTGCCCCAGCATAATCTGGGTAAAAGAAATAAAAAAATCCTTACATGTGATTAGCAGAAAATAATTCAAATTTGCCCTTAGAAACACAGCTAGCTTCATACATTTTGGCTCAGCAAATGTGTTGTGCTGCTTTTGGTTGGAGTAAAGTTCTCCACCCCTTATTCTGTAACATTTATGTCATGCTCACGTTCTATGCTATCCAACAATTTAAAGGCATATCCAATACAATCTCCACCCCTGACCATTTTGGGCCAGGCTATAGGGTTTAACATTACACTTAACTCCTCCCCTTGGTCCTAGCCTTCCTGCTATATAGCAATTTCATAACACTCCACTTAAATCATTAATTATTTCACACAGGTTTCATGTAAAACCAGCCAAAACCAGCCTATATTGTTCACATTGATTTGTTTTCTTGTGGTTTTTTGTTTTGCTTTTTATTTGGAATATTTGCTTGTCAAGCTATTCTGTTTTAAGCCTTCAGCTTTAAAGGCTACACAGTTTGTGTCTGTTTTCTAGGGCTGACTTGGATGAACTGTCACTCCAGCTGATGAAATCATATGTAATTCCTATCCTAAAATCTTCCTCAGATTGAAAAGAAAGCAGAAGCAACTGTGTTCAACTACAGATTCAGCAGAGCAGCTAAACTGTCTGCAACACCAGGTATTGCAAGGCAGAATGCATAGTATAGATCAAATAATGCAGCTTACTCTCAGAGCCATGTAAATAATACATTTGGCTATAAAAATGTTATATGTGCATTAACAAGCCACATTTTATGAGCAACTGAACAATATTGATCTTGTGTTTTGGGGCAGTTTCCTCTGCTGTGCAAACAGAATGAACTGCAGGTACTGCACAGGAGGCGCAGAATATCTGATGGGGGGTTCATTGCCTTGAGCAACTTAACCTGGGGCTGATCTAGAAGAGGGAAAGAGACTTCCACTGCCAGACCAATGGCTGGGGCAGCAGCCTCCCCTCAGCAAGGAGCTGTGGCTGTGCTGAGAAAGGAGAGGCTGAGTAGGAAGCCAGTGTCGGGATGCGGGATTTGGGAGAGGGACGAGTTCCAGGGTAGCTGCAGCAGGGCCCTGTCTCCCTCCTGTGCTGGCAGCCAGCATGAGGAGGTCCCAAGTCTCCTTCAGTTCCTGAGATCAAATTATTTCCTGATTTCTCCAGAACTGATTTTCTTGCTGAGTAAATTTATTTTTTCACTTTGTCCTGACTTTCCTTTCAGTGCCTTGACTTTCTGTTTAGTTCAGTTGGAACTGGATACTCAGTTCCAGCAGTGGACACAGGATTTCAGACCAGCATTTTTTTATGAAACAGAAGTGAAAGCTTTCTGAAGCTTCAGTGCACTTTCTCAATTTGCAAATGGGATAAGTCTTCCAGTCCATAGTTAAGCAGAAGTGAAAATGTCTGTATCTATATCTATCTTTCTCTATATTCTACTCTCCTATAATTCACGAAGGAAGATAAACCCAGGAAGACAATCTTTAATTTAAAAATCAGAACTGAGGAAAGCTGCTGTTTTTTTCCTTGAGTTGCTAAATTTATAACCCTGTTTTCAGTGAAAACTTAGCTCTATTTATATCTCTTATTTTTCTGTGTACTCGTGTTGTACCTAATGCAAGAGTTAATGGAGTTGTAGCTTACCACATACAATAAGTGAATGTGAGAAAATTAGGTTTTCATGCAAAATCACATAACTGATTTCTTATAAAATACTGAAAAAAGTTCATATTTTTGCAAATATATCTAGATTTATATAAACACTCAGTACCAGAGAAAAGTGTGTAAAAATTATTCCCTCTGATCTGAGGACAAAAACTGCATGTTCACATAGGAATCCAAGTTTGAATTCTTGTTTAACAAGTAGCAAAAAATAATAAGTAATAAGGCTAATACAAACAATTCATTTTTTCTAAGCACTGTATCTGACTGTAAAATTATAAATACAAAAGCCTGAGGAAAGAAAAGCAGATATGTAACATTTTAGAAATGTAACTCTGTTGTATTACTGTAGCACAAAAAAAACACCCAGTGACAGAATTATCACAAAGAAATGTCATTATTCTGTTTAATTCCATCACTCTTCCTGACAGACAGGCTTTAAGTCACTAGTGTAGAACACAAGTTAACAAAAAGATTAGAACTTATTGAGTCTCCAACACTTCATTTTTTTTTTTTCATCTTCTAAATGCACAGGATATTAGGAAATGTCACTTTTATAATGTACTATTTACAACGTAGGAGATGTCAGTAACAGAAATTGTCAGCTGTCATGGTTTAAGTCTTGCTGGAAACTAAGCTACACTCAGCCACTTGCTCAGCCACCATCTCTTCCCCTGAGCCCCCTGGAATGGGGAGGAGAATCAAAGTAAAACTTTTCCCTTGCGATAAGAAGAGTTTAATAATCAGAAACAAAACACAGTAATAATGGTAAATGATAATAAGAATGATGAAAAAAAGGGAAAAAGAAGTGATGCACAATACATGTGCTCACCACCCACTGCCCAGTGCCAGACCCCCAGTTCTGAACACGGATCAGGTCCCACCTTTCACACTGAGCCTGATGTCACAGTCTGGAATATCCCTTTGGTCAGCTGGGCCAGCTGTGACTCCTCCCAAATTCCCACTCATCCCCAACTTCTTCAGCAGTGTGACAGTGTGAAAAGCCACAAAGGCCTTGGCTCTGTGTAAGCTCTGCTCAGTAATAAGGAAAATATCTCGACATTATCAATGCTGTGTTCTGCACAAATCAAAACCACTGCCCTATACCAGCCACTGGGAAGAAAATTCACTTCACCCCAGCCAAAATCAGCACACTAGCATATTAATTTCCAATTGTACCCTTTTTGCAGATTTTTTTTTTTTTTGCAAACTCTCACCATTAGAAGTAGTGATGGCAGCAGGCAGCATGCAGCGGGGTGAAGGTTTTCATGTTAGGCCTTATTCCATTTCTGAATCAGTTAATCCCCTCTGTACCATTAGTACTATACACATACCACAGTAATGACCCCAAAATTTACATCAGGAACTTAGCTGAAAGAAGTGAATGCATATAGGACTGCAAAAGCTTTTAATTAGCCAAATGACAGATGCTGAGATTATTACTAGTAGTATTTGTGGCAAATCACTATATTCCATTTGAACAAAAAATGAAGAAATTCACCGATCTGTAATGATTCCTGTTTCTTGCAGAAGCTTTGATTATTGAGCTGGAGAAGATCTCTCAGATCACGTGGTACCACCTCCTGTGTGTAGCACAATGTTCCTGTACAGAAAGCCAACAAGAAATGCACCTAACTTATTTCTGAATACCATTAGTGAAAGTGACTCAGGTTCATCAGGAGAAAGCAGTTTTCCATCATCTAATTGCTTTTCTGCTAAGAGATATGTCCTTTTATCTAATTCTGATGTTTTATTTTTAAATAGTTAATTCCGATTTGATTTCTAAAAAGAAACCAAGCAGTTATTCCTTTAGCTTTCTCTTCAGACGTAAGGAAGTGGTAAATAGCTTCAAAGACTATTAAGTAATGCCAGCTTAGTGCTCCAGCTCCATGAGATATGATAATCACCTTTGCCATGGCTGAGATTTAATTGAGACAAAAAAAAGAGCACAATCTGATAAGTATTTGATTTTTAAAAAATCTCCCAAGCAGTCAAAATGAAAGTATTAGACATAGGAACTAAACCAAACCTTTTTATAAATAATGCATTTTCTCTGAATTTAGAGATACATATAGTTTTTGTTAGATCTGAGTGGGTACTTTCCAAATACTCTGGCAGACCAAATATTGGAAATCTCAATTATGTATTTGCACTGAAGAACATACTACTAAATTAGATTTATCAGCACAAAATCCTGTTATAAGCTGTCAAATTCATTTGAATTCTCCCTGTAACTATTATAATTCACAAAAGCAGGAATTAGAAAATGCATGACCAACCTCTAATTTAAATCCTGAGTTGTGTCTTTGAAATGTGTGTTGTAAGTTGCAAATTAAAGACACTATCAAATCAGGAAATAATAAGCATCTTTTATGATTGGTTTTCATTGTCATGCAACTTTTGCAGGAAACCTTTTAAATAACAGGCAGGAAAAGAAGGTTTTCTGCTGTAGAACACTACAAATTCCCATCTCAGTGAGTGATTACGAGCATTGCCTGATGTCAACTGCCAGTGTGATTGTTCATACCCTGCTCGGTCTCCTTTCAGAAACCAGGCTTGTATCACAGTCTTTTCTCAAAACTCATAATAGTTAGGACTAAAATGTGCCTGTAAGTCACAACATTTTCCTAGAGACCATCTGGTGTCCAAAGTCATGGGAATGTTGGCTGCTCTGCCTGACCCAACAGGCCATTAATCTTACTCTTCATTTAGTGGAGGAGAAAATGAAGTCAATAATGTCTCCTTTGGTTTCAAAGAAGAAAAGCTTAAAAAAAACAGAGATAGATGTCAGAAAACCTAGTGATAATATCTAATCCTGTGGAGCTGAGGTTAAGAGCTTAAGAAGCTTGTTTCTAATTTTCAGATGAAGGATAATTATTACACAGCAAAAAAGATAAAAAACCCACAGTAAATGCTGCACCATGAGAATTGAAACAACAGGCAAGTGGTTACAGAGAAACAGCCCTTTTGGTCACAGTTGTATTTATAAAACAGATCTTCCTTTCCAAGGAGTGAAAGTCCTGCCTGCTGCTGTGAGGGGTTCAATGCTGCACCCCATGTGCCGCTGGATGCATCCCCAGGAGCTGCTTTTGGAGCTGGGGGTGTTTGTCTGAGAGCCCTGGGCTGAACCTTGTACCTGAGAGGCGTCCCTCTCTGAGGAGATGTGCTGCTGTATTCCTGCTGGGGCAAAATGTTCTGTCCCTCCAACAAAGAGCAGTCACCATCAAGTGCAAAATGGATTTCTGTATTCCTGCTGGGGCAAAATGCTTGTCCCACCAACCAAGAGCTGTCACCAGCAAGGGCAAAGTGGATTTCTGTATTCCTGCTGGGGCAAAATGCTTGTCCCACCAACCAAGAGCAGTCACCAGCAAGTGTAAAGTGGATTTCTGCTGCCTTCCAACATGAGAGCCCCAGCAGGGGCTGCAGCCACAGCCACCAGCTCCATATCCAGCATCTGCATCTCCTCCTCTCTGCATGGCTGGCTGGGGATGTCTTCACCCAGCAGTATTTTTGGGCCAGTTCTTCCCTTTCCCTTCAACACAAACTTAACCCATAATTTTAAAGCTGTCCAGAGGGTTGGTTGAGAATTGCTTCTTGCTGTCTTTAAGGAGAAGCCCAATGTGTAGATGATGCTTAGAGCAAATTCTTTTTATCCTCATTCTATAGGGAACTAAATAGAGCACTTGCCTGCCAGTGTTAGTATTCACATAATCAGACATGGTTACTTTCTTTGTATTTATTTTATACAGTGAAAAAAAAAACAACACCATTCTTTTCCAGAAGAGATGAATTTTACTTGAGGTGGTTGTTGTTGTTGTTGTTTCGGTTTTGGGTTTTTCTGAAAGAAAGTATCATATCTCAAACTGGAAGATGTACACTTAAAGACATCGTAACACTGGAAATAATACAGCAACCACTAATCCAGCAAGAAGTCTGGGGATTGTCCTTAAAGACAAATAATAAAACCCTGATTTGCTGGTGATGATGTCAGCTCTAGACAGACACTGACAGTTGAGCATCAGTGATGGATGAAGCAATTTCTGTGTGTGTATGCATAAGCTGTAGTGAAGCCACCAGGACTTGGTATTCTTTCCAATTATTTTAATTGGGTTTTGCCATGAAAATTAGCAGACTCAGACCCTAATCTTGATGAATCTGATTCTAAACATCTACAAGAAAGCATTTAAATAAATAATATTCTTAAGCCTCTCCAACTATATATATATATATCTGACACCCAAACAAATGTTTTTAAAGTGAGATACCTAGAGACCTTTCAAGCCTCTGCTAAGTGTTTGTTTTTAATTAACTAGAAGATGTGTGAAGCTGCAAAAAGATTTAGAACATAAAAATCTTGAAAAGAGATGTATTTATGAGCCTGTCATTGGTGGTATGTGTGACTACCACTGATAAATGAGTATATATATATTTTCTCTTACCCACACAAAATTATTGCCATTAAAAACAAGAAAAGTCCAGATGAACCAATGTTATGACCCTCTTTACCCGTGCTCAAAGTACTTTTTGTTATTTCTCTGGCATACTGGATTCTAGCATGGGGAAAAACACTTAGAAAGGACTCTGATCTGAGAGCCACTACTGTTTTAGAGACTGATGCCTAGCAGAAATTACAATTAACATTTTTGCCACGCCAAGTATCATAGCTGAGCACTGCAATCTATTTCTTCATTGTAACCATTTGATAGCAATCTATGCACAATGTTCAGGTCTAAAATTATTCGTTCAACTATTATAAAAGAACTTTGGCTGACTGACAAAGTCTGATAGAAGATAACAATACCAGGATCCCTACTAATAGTTGTACTTCCTGTGGCTAAACTTATCTGAGTGGGACTAGAGCACCAAGGTGGTCACAAGAAGATATATTAATGTTTCATTTAAAGGACTGAAGTTCCTCTCAGTTTGTCCGTGGAATGTGCTTTCCATTCCACACCTTTAAAATGAACAGGGACAGTACTTACTCATTGATAATCCCACTTTCAAGAAAACTCAAGTTTACTTTCATTCCAAGTGAGCTTCTTAAGAGAGCCTAAGATATCTGATCTTGTTTTAGGAGTCCCATAAAAATGAACAAAGTTGCAAAATTAACATCAATTGTGAAAATTTCTGCCATTTATATACAGACCCATATATTTTGATTTGTTTATCTTGATTTATATCAAGGTTAATAGAAATATTCTAAGACTCATTGCCTATGAATGTAATTACCAAAACATTGACATGTAGTTAAACAGGGACCTTTAACAGGTCCTGCTGCTGGGTACACATTGCTCTATTAGAACCTCCCTGCTGAAGTGTAGACATTCATTTTTACCAGTGTTTAAATGAAATGTTGGATTCTGAACCACAATGAAGTAAATTGAAAGGAATAGTGAACATCAATGCTATTTAAATTATTTCTACATTATGCATATATCTGGGACTTCAACCAAGAGAGGAGAACATGAATTTCTGACTCTTTTCTTCCTCCACTGAAAATGTGTGGTAAGCATATTATATGTATGCCATATTTTTTATTCTTGTGCATACATACATTAAAAAGTAAAGTAAAACTATAAAATATGACATTTTCCATTTATTTACACTGTTTTCCACAACAATAAGTATGTGAAATGGTGATTTAAAAGCCCAGTGTAATTTTAAATAAATTATAAGGCAGTTCCGACACCTAAATGAATGCCTGTGTTTCTGGAAAAAAATAGATTGCCTTTTTAAAAGGATGAAGGCACCTTCTGCTGTGACTAATCTTATCCAACCATCTGAGAAAGGCATAGGAGGAAGGAATTTATTGAGTGTAATTATTCAGTATGCAGGTAGCAGTAAATAGCAAACAGAAGCTTCTTAGGTCATAGAGTCAATAGAAGAAACACTTATTTACTGAGGGCTTTTGCAAGTCTGTTTTCAGAGCAGAATCAACATTCAGCTCTTAGGAAGGACACATCATTATCTGCTGTGGAAAGACTTTGGACTAACAAATTAGCATTGGTTTTTGTCCCTGTATTATCACTCTTTAAATACAGCAAAATATGCATAATATAGAGGTCTCATTTTATGAAATATAAGACACCATAGTTTTTTAAACAAGTTGTTAATGCAATAAAACAAATTCTAATTAAAAGCTCCTGCTGCATTATCCTCTTCTCTGCTGTATAGGATGTATATAATTTCAATTACAATATTTTTGAATCTATCAATTCATCATCTTCTAGATGGCTATTGTCAGAAGCTTTATGACCCAGATATATAGGATGGCTAAAAATGTCATTTAGACTTCATAGTCCCTCTGAAAGGAAATCAACAATTCATTACATTGATCTCTTCATCATATAGAAAGGGAGCCTAAATGTGCCTTCCAGGAATTTGGCATATGCAGCTAATAGTAATTTTCCTCTCTTCCTATTTTTCTGCTCCTTCTTAGTCTTCTTTGGCTGCTTCAAACAGAGAGGTGAGTCTTCTGGTAAGAGGTTAGTTCTTATTTCTTGGCCTCATTCTAGTAAGATAAGAAGTTACTGGAAATAGTCTGTAGCTCTTGATCCCCTGAGAAAGAAACTTGCTATTTTTGTAAAAGGTTCCTTCCTCTCCCTTGCTCTGTCTATGTCTATCAATCCTAAATTATCTTTCAAGGATTTGAAGACCCTTTAATTTTATAATTTCATTTTAATTCTACAAACATTTTTTACCTTTTGTTTTATTTCCTCAGTTATGAAAATTGAAGAAAATAATTTTCAAATTTTAAAATAATATTTTAAAGGATATTTTATTTCTTAGTGCAAAAATTCTATTCTAAGCACCCTTATTATAGAAATCAAGGAAGCTTAAAGCAAAGACAGTGCTGATAGTATCACCATTCTTTTTTCACTTCTTTCAAACCCGTGAAAGATTTGCACATACATCACTTGGATATTTCGCTTTATACTGTCTTGTAGATTCTTCAGGGGGTATGTGAAGAATATGGGTAGTGATCTTACAGACAATGCCACATTGCCCAGTATTCTGAAAGCTTGACAAAAAAATTAATTTGTTAATGACCTAGTGAATAGTCACATAATTTCTTCCATGTGGTTTTACATATTTTCTCCCTTGTGTGCTGGTATTTTTGATAGTGGTTAACAGCTGTTCAAACTGCAATTTTGTATTTTAAATCAAATTTAATCACCTTTACCTGAATGCAGACTCATTTTTTGTCATTCTTCTTTGTTGCTAGTACCACGTAAAGAAATATGGAATAATCCCCCAGTAACAGCATTTAATTCACAGCAGTTCCGTGGGTTTCTGGGTAACCCAGATGTGTTACTGCACAATATTTCATCTCCTTCATTCTGCCTCTTTTGCATGACGTATCTATTATTTAAAATATAGGCTGGTGTCTTCCCATATCTTTTTCAGTTTTCAATGTCTTTCCACCCATAAATATTCTTTGCCCTCCCACTTTATGGCTTTTCATTGCCATGATATGAGCTTAGTCCCATTGCTTCTCTCAGTTCTGTCATCCTCATATTTACAGCCTTGCTGCTATCAGATGAGGTATCTCCTCTGATGGTCCCATTTACAATCCTGTGCTGCTTTTTTATGTTGTTTTGGTTTATTTTATACCGTCAATTGAATTACAGCTTTCACTAGTATTAGGCTTTGACAACTTAGGATGCCTTTCATCTATCATCTATCCTAGCCCATGTTATTCTTAAAGCCTTATACTCAGAGTTTGATCTCACTGTGAACCGCATTAAAAAAAAAAATCCAGTTGCTCATTCTATTCTCATTTGAACATTACATTTTTAATATGATATGCCTCTTAAATTAGCACTGTTTTTTGCAGCTTTATGAGCAATTAATATTTTCCATGTCAGCGATAGAGAGCATACAGACTACCAGATGTCTAAACCTTTGAATTCTGTAATATCTTTGTGTATCTGAGTTCCCGCAACTGACTACTCTCACCATTGTGATAGGGATTACAAATCCCATTGTACTGCAGTGACATTTCTGCAGTTTCATGTTAGCACTTCAACCTTGCTGCCACTTCTTGCACAGTCTGAATACCTCCTTGAACATAATAATTCTTTTCATCACTTCGAAGGTATTTCTGGTGTTCTATTTTTTTTTTTTTTCATTTTTACAATTTCTAACAGTATCCTTGATATTCAGTCCCCGCCCATCTTCAGCTTCCACTCTAGCTTTAACTTTTCATTGCATTTCTCCCTATTACTTCCCCAACATCTCATCAGCTTTCCTCATAGCTAGCAGTGCAAAGGGATTTGGAAGTCTGTTTTATTTTCTTTTAATTTCTCTGGGTAGACTCTTTCCAAAGAAAAACCACATAGTTCTGAAGCATGGAAAAGAGGCAGAGTTCCTAAACACCTGAATAGGAAAGGTCAGCCTCATCCAGGAGCTTTCATAAAATCTTATTAAACTCCTGCTACACATTAGGTTGTTTTTTAAAGTTCCCAAATGCAAATATAACAGCTACCAAAAGCAAGAACAAATCCATATGGCTCATTAGTACAAAAAATAAACCAATGCATAGAGTCATCATTTCAAAGGGATGTGAGATAGGAAGACTCTTGAATATTGGACAGAAATTATTGTCTCCAAATTGCATATCTATTTCTCATTTTCCCAACAGTCCTTTCTGCCTTCCTCACACTGGGAAGTATTTTTCTTGCCATAGAATTCATCCATTTTAATTAAGTAGTCAATTTGTAAAAACCAAAACATTTTGCTACTACATTTTGAAATTCACATTCTTGCTTCTATCTTGGAGTGGGAAGAGGAGAAAGATTCACTATGACAAACCTAAATTTGCATATTTTTGAAGCCAGGGACATGGAGTCACTCCAAGTCATTATGGAGGTGCTAGTTTATCATGTCCACATGCACTTGTTCATACACAGCACCATCTGATGCTTTTGTGTGAAACAGAAATATTGGCATTGAGTTAAAGTTGACACAAAATTCAGCAAGTTTTGAAAATAATTATGGCACAGACAGTTTGGATCTGATCCCAGCCTTCAAGGATGTCACAGAATTTCCATAAAGCTGAAACTTATTAAAAAAGAAAGAAAAAAAAAAAACCATAAAAAACAACCCCATAAATTTAAAACCTTGTGTGGTCATACAAAACAAAACAGCGTAGTTTGCTTAAAATAGCAAGGAATGGAGACTTATGGGAAAATACTTTGAAATTCATTTTTGTTTTCTTTGGTAATAGTGAGGCCCAAATCTGCAGCATTTAAAAGTTTCTGCTCTCTGCTAGCTTTCTTCTGGCAGCTTGTGAGACTGGTTCCAGCCCTGTTCTCCTGGCAGATGGAGCACAAGGAGGGAAACATCTGCCTCTGTCTGCCAGGGCACTGAAGACACATCTAACCTAAAGTATGTGAGTACTCCTTCCAGAGTGGAAATTGGTGCTGTAAAGCACACAAAGAGGCTAGACAGTATTTTCTTCTCAACCAAAACAAAGTGAATTGCTATCGATGAGAGGGTGACCCAACACTGATGTTAAATCATTGGCATTCCCACAGAGAATTCTCTGTCAGGCACGCAGTTTCAGTGGGGAGGCAGGGCAGTGGGATAGGTGTGATGTAGGCTGAAAAGAAGATCTAACTCTTCCAACCAACTCCTATCTGACACCCATACTTCACAGTGGTGGGAATCAATTTGCTTTCAGTATCATGTCACTGTTTCTAGTGGGTTTTTTGATCCCAAATGCCATTTTTAGAGAGTCAGAAATGCGATGTAACAGGGCCATGGAACCTTTTCTTCTCAGCCCCCAGAGCTGCAGCTGCCTTCAGGCAGAGGCAAGCCCTCAGCACTTGGCTCCCTGGCTTCCTAATGCTCCTTGTACATTCAGGCTGCATCTGCTCGTGAATCAGTCCCTTCATTCTTCACACCAATGGGGCTCTTCAGACACATGAATCCCACTCAAAACAGAGAGGCAATTTTCAAGCCACATTTTGGATGAGCAGCGTGGAAGGTCTATAATGGTTCATCTCCAAATGAGCAGCGTGCCACAGACATCTGTTCTGCGTGTGCCTGTGCAGGCTCTGCTCGCAGCCAAGGCTCCAGCAGCAGGGCAGCACCAGCCACGCCGCTGCCAGCACCTGGCTGCCATCCCACTGTGGTCCCACAAGGACAGAAAGCTGTGGGGATTATATAAAGTGTCTGTAAATGATAAATGAAAAAGGAAAACCTCACTGCAACCCTGCACTCCTGAAACCAAAAGGGAAGTTGAATTTTTTTAAAAAATGATCTATTTATAAAAAGCAACACCCAAACAAATGTTTGCCCCTGTGATGGGATAAGAGGGGAGAAAGAGGAAAGAACTGCTACTGCAGAAGGGTGTGGGTTATTTATTACCAGTGCTTGTTCCCAACTAGTGTGAATTCCTAATGTATTCATCTACTCAACTCAGTAAGAGATTGGGGTATGCAAAGAATCTGGGACTGGGTTTAATTTTCATGCTAGTCAAAGTGATTTTTCTTCAATCTATCATATACTGTATTTGACACATGGCTTTTCCCTTAATCAGTAATTGACTGGTATATGCTTTGTGCTCCAGTGAAGGTAGATTTAATACACTGGACTTCAGAATGAGCTATTTTTGTCTTTTGAATGACAAATTTAATTTTTGTAAGATGTATTGTACTATTTTTTCTACTAATTTCACATTCTTCACCAGCTCTTTGGACCATCATTTCACAACTAATGTTTTCCTTCAAGTGAACAAGAATCCTGAAAACATCAAAGGTGCTGTAACATCTCTCAATAGACCATGACAGCTTCTTTCACTCTCCATTTTTCTTAATGTGGAGACATCCAGAAAAGGAAGAAACACAGGACTGTGGTAAACAGACTTAGGAAAAGTGAGTCACTGTTTTTTCAATGATTTTAAGAGTGGAATTTCACTGTCCAGATTAAGTGGACTAGGGGATTGACCAATTTAACTGGCCAGCCAGTGGAGAGACACACATGTAAAAGGATAATTTAAGCTGCCTTCCATGACAGAGTTTTAATTTATTTTCTTTGTTTAAAACTGATTTTTTGAGTCAAAGTATTTTTTCTGGTTTCATTCCGAATCTTGGTCTTGTTTTTGATTTTTTTTTCCTTGTGAAAACAAAGCATTTTAAATAGATCTAGGGAAAAGTCTTAAAATAGGTTTTAGCAACTTAATCAAAAGCAACCTAAAATAGATCTAGGGAAAAGTCTTAGCAAATATCCATTATTTTCTCAATTGTCTAAAAATTTATCACCTTATTTGCTTTGCATTCAATTCTGTCAAGAAATGAAATTTTGAGACTTCTCAGTGCAAAACTTTCATGGCTGTATTTCTGATTGCAAGCTTTCCTTCACTTTTATTTTCACTACTTCTTGTATGACTGACAGAAGCCAAATGAAACTCTTTTACTGGCAGTCTTAATATGAATAACAAAGCAACTGGAGCTGTGAAGCACCAATTCTTGGCTAAAAACAAGTGGTGAGTGTACAGTGTGGAGGAGGGAGAAAGAGGAAAGGGAACTGCCAGGTCTCAATTTTCTTTTTCTTAAATGTTAAACATGCATGAAGTTAGTCTGACAAAAGAGGAGATTATAAGAAATAGGTGTAAAACACTTTTTATAGATTCTCAGGGTACCCAAAAAAAAAAAAAAGAGTTTTAAAAAACCCCAGCCAGGTAACTGTCCTTTCCCTCATTGAGGAAAAATATCTGAACAATTTGCTTTGAATGCAGCACAAAGACTATGTCTGAAATTCTGACATATTAGAATAATACAATAGCTTTGCTAGAATAGTAAGAGGATTGTCCTCAATAATCAGCCTTCGCCTTCCTCATCTGCATTTCTACTAAGGGCAGTACAGAAAGAAAGGAAATGCAAGGGCACAGAAGGGCTGGAGTTTAGGGAGAGGGAACTGCAGGACTGCTGCTGGAGGACAGGCCTGGTGCCTCTCTCAAACGCCAAATGGTCCACAGGAAGATAAAAAAAAATACAAAAGTGAGGGAGCACAGCGCTGGGATGGTCACACCTGGAACAGCAGCAAAACTTCCAGGCTTGTCTGTCCTGCCCACTAGCAGGAAACCTAGAACCACAGGATGGATGCAGGGGGGAAAATGGTTTTCTAGGTGACCTTCATGTTAACCAAAGTAATCAAAGAGCACAGCAATATATCCCTTTTCTCAAATGCTGAGTTTTGTCATTAATTTTAATTAGATTAGCTCTTAACATTGAAGAATTAGAAGCATTCTCTTAATACAGCAGAATGAAATGAACCAGCTTACTCTCTTTAAATACTTTGTCATTTAAAGTGGAGTACTAGGAGAAAAAACAGAACAAAACAAAAACGAATGTCACATTACAAATGCAATGAAAAAACAGCAACATCAATTCAGCCAATGAAAAATACATTTCTGTTGATGCTTGAGGGCATATGAAAAGTGTTAAAATATATGAGTGAGGAAATGCACTCAGTCAGATGTACAAATGACAACGATTTGGGGAAAGATTCAAAACATTGTGAAAGAAATTCCAACAGGCATCAACAAGCAGAACAAATATACTTTCCCAGATATGATGTCTGCGAGGTTGCACAGTAGCTCATTCGGCCATATGAGGTGACAATGCATCAAGAGATAATGTTCCTACAATGCCAGCCTCTGCAGAAAAGGGAAAAAAAAAGAAATGAAAAGGATATTAAAATCTGTAGCAATGATGCTCCTCTTCTTAGTTTTGGATGGATCAGTCACATTGAATTTTCTGTTTGTCACTAGCTTAACCATATATTTCCCCTTGGTATAAGTCTACCACCTGGTGCAAAGAGTAGTTTCTATTCACCTTTTTTATTTCCTTTGATATGTCATATTCTGTTTCATCACAGTTTTCAAAACACATTTTGTTTTCTTGCGTGGACATAACACTATTTTCCATTCCTACTAAGATAAACTTTTCACATGTTTTTTCAGTATCTGCCTCATTTTTTTCAGAGTGACTGTGCATTTTGTGTCACAGCCAGTACTAAACCACGCGAGGTTTTCTTCTGCCACGTAGGGACAGGCTCACCGTGGATAAGGGAAATGCAGCAGCTCTTAGGTGGTGCTGTACTTCCCAGTTTGGGTGCTATTTGGCTTTGGAGTCTAATTTAAAACCAAGCATGTCAGCAGCAGTGACCTCAGCCCATGCATAATTCAGACCCTACCCCACTTCAGAGAAAAAGAATTGAACTGCTGCCTCAGTGCTCCTGATATTATCACAGGATCTGGTGCTAAGACACTGTGGAATAGAAGTCCCACAGAAACCAACATCTTTGCTTGCTTGGATCCTTGTTTAAAGGTTGCAAGGCTGGAACCATCTCAGGGGACCTCTGTCACACAGCTTTTCCTATTGAGTCTGCAAAAAACTGATAATAGAGGCAGCTGTAGGACTGGGCTTTGGCTGCTTGCTACTGCTCTCCTGTAAAAGTCATGTTCGTGACAGGAGAGGGAAAAGCTTAAATCCCTCACTTTTCCTTATGCAGTGTCCATCATATTCAGGCCAATTCCTTCAGCTCTGACTTGGAAGGACCCTTGACGAGGTGTGTGACTTAGGACAGCATGAAGAGCAGCTCTCCATGAATCTGCAGGTGGCCCTGAGGCAGAGGAGGAGCAGCCAATGCAATGGAGGGCAGGGCTGGGATTCAGAAGGAGCTGCTGAGGCTGCAGTAATGGTCTGGCAGGAACCTCACAAAGGTCAAGGATGCACATGCAAACCTTGCACCTAGGGAGAATTATATCACACACCAGTAGGCTGGGGCATGAACAGCTGGGATCAGCTCTGAATAAAAATGACCTGGTGATCAAGATGGGCAGAGGTGAACAAGCACCACCAATGTGCCCTTGCAGCAAAGAAGGCCAACAGCATCCTGGGTTGCCTTTGTAAAAATGCAATCTGTAGGTCCAGGAAAGTGATTCACCACTTCTATTCAGGATTTGTATGACCATTTCTGGAGAGCTCTGTCCAGAATTTTGGCTGCCCAGTGCAGGAAAGGTACAGTCATGCTGAATGAGTCCTGCTGATGGCAATAAGGATGGTCAGAGCACTCTATATAAGCTGAGAGAGGTGGGATTGTTGAGCCTGGAGAAGTAGAGCCTTAAGAACATCTCACTGTTTCCTTACCTGAAGACACAAAAATGGTGGTGCCAGACACATGAACTAGTACAACAGTAGTAGCAACTCACTTTCATAACATCTTTATGTATCTTGGAAAAATGATACTTACTGGAAATGCTTTAAAATAGAATTATTCAATTTCAAGTTATATGCAGAATAACAGTCTATAGGTCAAAGGATATTGTTGCTCCAAAGTGTGGCACTTAGAAGTGTGGGAATGACAAGATTTAGATGGATTTAATTCAGCTGTTTCTACATGTGCTCTGACTAACGTAAATGGTGGCATACTAATTAATACATGAGCATGAGCTATGTTTTCTGAGGATCCCTGCCTCTCCAAGGAAATGAAGCAGGCAGGCAGAAGGTCTTAGAACCTTAACTATTAATTCATTGCATTTTATCTCTATACTGACTTTTTATTGAATAAAATGGTATTAATTCTCTTGAAATACTTTGATGAGAAGCCTCTGGCTTCTCATAAACAGCAATGAACATCTCTGTTAGATTTAGAATGGTGTATTTTTCCCTGTTTCCTGAGAGAGATTCCATGTACAGAATTACTGAGATTCATTGGAACTGCCCACTGATGGTAAGAGCGGGCAGTGCTTTGCACCTAGTATTTGGAAATATTCAACAAACTTTTAATCTTATATGTTAGAAACATCCTTGTAATTTGTTTCATTTTCCAGTTTGAGCTCCAAAAATGGAACCAGGTAAGTCATTCAGACGTTTCAAAAAATTACTTATTTGTACAGATGAAAGGCACACTGTGTGAAATTGCACTGAACCACAACTTATGTCATCAGCAAAGGTCAGGTCTTCCTGGGGACACAGAGGAGATCATCACTTGAACTAATAGCTTCAGTGGCTGTTCCTTCTCTGGACTGACTGCCCAGGGAGGCAGGGCAGACTTTTGCAGTTGATTTCACATCCTTTGACCATAGGAAAAGAGAGATCCACAATATTTAAGACAAAGAGAAATCTCTGAGGCAATGGTGCTTGTTACTTTGTTATGAACTCTGCTACTTCGGCTTTCTCACGGTCTTTTCCCATTTTGCCTCTATTCACTTAACCTTCCTTGTACATTTATACTGCCTCTGCCTTTCTTAGCAGCCCTCCTTGCCCTTTGTGAAGCCCAGGCTTTCCTAACCCTTGAACCCCCAGTGTTGGATAGTGCCTTAGGACAAGTGGTCCCACCCCGTGGGCTGTTTTTAATAAACTTTGTGAGCAGAGTGTCTTTGAGGTGGGCTGACACATCCCTGTTCCTTTCCTGGGGTGGGCTCCAGCACTCTCTGAGGTACTTTGGGAATAGGGGTGGCCAGAAGGTGGAGGCTGGAGCCTGCCCAAGCATCCACTTGCTGATACATCGTTCATTCACACAGAGAAGCTGTAAATGGATGCAACACACTCACCTCAGATGAATTCTTTGGAGACTTTAAGATACCAAAGCATTTCCCTCGAGTGCACTCTACTCAGGTGTGCAGGCTATGCTTGGGTTTGGTTTTGGGGCAGGCTGTATGCCAACCTTCTGCTTCTGAGTAAAATGTTGAAGACTTTGGGATTTGTTTTTTTGGTAGATGGTGAAAATGTCTATTTTTCAGATTACATATGACTGAATTTTAGCTGTAACTCTTAAACAAGAAAATCAACCTGGGCAACTCCAGCCCAAACAACAAAGGTTTAATTAAGTAAAAACTGAGTTTTTGTTGCCAGTAAGTACTGGCAATATTAACTATAGGTGCCAGTTTTATTTTTGTATATATTATCACAAGTCTTCACATATTCTAGCAAACTATGCACTTTTTTCCTCTCTTTTATTTGAAATACTAGAACAGAACCATGATTCTGCATTTCATGTACAGAAGTCTTTAGCTCGGCATGTCTATGTTCTTTATAAATTATTGTTTAACGCTCTTCTCATCTCTTTAAAATTATTTTTGCTATGTTCTTCCGATTCTTAACATTTTATGTTTGGGAGGCAATAGAAGCATGACTCAAACAAATATGTTAACATATTAGTGTCTGGTACATACCTAGTGAAGTAAGACCACACATTAAGAACAATTCAAAAACAACAAACTCCACAAAATTCCATTCCCAAATTTCTAATTTCTTTCCAAGTTCTAGCAGCAACAGCTCAAGGAAATGCATTTATTTTTCAGGATTAGTGTCAGACTGGTGGTAGTTGAATTCACAGATACCTATGGCCAAGAGCCCGCTAGAAATACACCAAACTTCTGATAACATCATAGTCCTTATAGGCACTGTGATAAACCTGCTGGGGAATCAGGGTACTGAGCTTTGGTAGTTGTGCTTCCAGCAGAAAAGACATCTAAATGAGAGGGAGAAATTGTTGCAATATGCTGTGTTCTCTAAAACAACACCACTGAGCAAACAGGACTAGACCTCATATGCTAACTCCTACGAGCAGCTGTAAGAGCAAAGCTGTTTGTGCTCTGAGAAGTTCGTCATGTAAATAATATTTTTTCTTTCTGTTTCAACCTTAAACTGTGAACAGAATGAAATTAAACTTGGAAGGAAGCTGTGCAAACCACTAGGTTTTAATCCTGCACCTTTTGAAATTAACGTGAATATTCCTATAGTTAGAAGGTAAAAAAAACCTCTAAATAATACTAATAGGGATATAATAATTAGCACTTATGGACAAGATTTTTTTCTGTTTCTTCACTAGATAATGGCTTTTCTGGCTTAACTTTTCTCTTCCTACTCTCTAGTTCTCCCTCAAATGTAAATAGCAACATTCACTTTAAAATCCGCAGGTTGAATCTTCCTGCTTTTCTTATTTTAATAATCCTTTATGGATATTACACTCCACCTTCGTGCCTGTGTGTGTTTGTATCTTGAGGAAGAGCTGCTTCAGACAGTGAATTATGCTAGTACCTTGTTTAATAACTAACCTAAACATTTGCCCTTGACATTCTCAGCACCTCAGTGCTAATTAAACAAATTAAGAGAGACTAAGTGGACACCTAGCAAAGTACTTATCCTTCCTCAAAGATTTAATTTGGGATCAGCAACGCCGCTGACGGGAGACAGAAGCGCGAATCCCAGGTAAGTCCACACACGAACAATGAACCGCTGAATTATTTTTTTTAAACCCTCCACTAATATCTTGAGATTTAAAGGTCACTCCAGAAGAAGAATCAAGGTCAGGCACGGCTAATCCCGCATCCGAGGCGGCCTTTCCTTTCGCCCGCTTCCTCCCCGTAGCGATGCCGCGGCGGGGCCGGGGGTGCCGGCCCGGGCCCCACTCAATGCCGGGGCCGCGGGGCTAAGCCGGGGCCGCCGGGCTGAGCCGGGGCCGCCGGGCTGAGCCGGGGCCGCGGGGCCGAGCCGGGGCCGCGGGGCTGAGCCGGGGCCGTCGGGCTGAGCCGGGGCCGCGGGGCTGAGCCGGGGCCGCGGGGCTCAGCCGGGCCGCGGGGCTCAGCCGGGGTCTCTCCCGCTCCCAGCGCGGCTGAAGGCTCCAGGAGCGCCGGGGAGGCCGCTCGGGGGCAGCGGGAATCGATGCAAGCAGCTCCGGGCGCCGCCTGCGGCCGCCGAAAGTTCCCCGAAGTCGCCCCCGGCGGGGCGGAGCTGGGCCGGCAGCGGCCGCGCCCCCGCCCCTTCTCCGCGGAGCACGGCCCGGCCTCCCCCGGCAGGGGCGGGCACGGGGCGGAGCGCGCCGGGCCGGGCCGGGCCGGGCCGGGCCGGAGGGCCGGCGGAGCTGCTGCACCTGATAGAGCGGGGAGGGAGCGCGGCGGAGGAGGGCGGGAGGGAGCGGCGCTGCCGCCGCCTGCGAACGCCTCTCGCCGCCGTTAGACAGCGCTGGTCTCGCTGCTTCTCCCTCCGCCCGCCCCTTCTGCGCGGAGCTGGGCTCTCGCTCCCCTTCCCCTCGGGGCCGGCGGCAGCGCGTCCTCCTGCTCGTCTCCCCCGGGCCCCATGGCTTCGGCCGGCAGCGGCATGGAGGAGGTGCGCGTCTCGGTGCTGACCCCGCTGAAGCTGGTGGGGCTGGTGTGCATCTTTCTGGCGCTGTGCCTGGACCTGGGAGCTGTGCTGAGCCCCGCTTGGGTGACGGCGGACCACCAGTACTACCTGTCCCTTTGGGAGTCCTGCCGCAAGCCCGGCAACTTGGACAGCTGGCTCTGCGAGTCGACGCTGCACAGCGGTGAGATTTGGCTGCCCCCGCTGCCCCGCTCCCCTCCGCCGCCAGCCCTCGCTGCTTTCCCCCTCCTCGTCCGCCTCCCGCTCCCTTGGCCGCACCCCGGGCGTTGAGAATTCCTTCCCCTCGCCGTGCCCTGGCTGACCCACCAGCATCCTTTGAGCTGCCTCTCCTTCACCCTTGTCTTCTTCTGCCAGTCCTTCCTGGGGCCAGTCCCCCCGGACGGGAGCAGTGCCCGGGTCCATCCCCGCTCCCCCCGCCGGTTCCCCGCCTCGCCCGCTGCCGCCCCTGGTCCCCGCCCGGCTCCCAGCGCCGGCCGCCGCTACCCCCGCGAACAGTCCCTTGCACCTTTATCCGCCCACCCTCCGCGCCCCTTCCCTTCCCTTCCCGAGCCTCTTCTCCCTCCTCCTTCTCCCCGTCCTCCCCCAGCCTCCCCGACCCGCATCTCGCCGGCGGTCGGGCTGGGGCGGAGGCGGCGGCGCTCCCGGCGAGCGGCGGATGCGGGAGGGGCAGCGCCGAGCGCCCGTGCTCGGATCGTGCTCGGAGGGTGCGGGAGGTGTGAGGCTTCAGGGAGCGAAGCGAGTCACGTATAGTGACTGGTTCCGTATGTTCCGTGATGTTGTCATGAAAGGTCCTGAGTTTGAGTTAGTTTTGGTTATTTTTTTTCCGTGTGGCGGCTTCCCTATACAGTGAGAAACTGTTTGGGATCGAGTGTCTTATACTTCCCCTCCGCCCTCATCTGAGAAGTCTCTGGTTCTGGAAAGTTGGGGCTTCCTAAACCAGAACTGGTTGCTACATTGTCCAGAGTGGGGACGCCTGGGCTTGGACTCTCTCCATCACGCCGGGTGTGCGTGTGTGTGGCTTTCTCCAGCACGTACTGATCTCCCCATCGTCTTTCACGCTCCTTTGCCTTCATGCCACACTCCCCATTGTGATTTCGTGATGCTCATTCGTTCTTCACCTTTTTAGGTCTTTGATCATAGATTGTTTTTTTTTTTAAACGTCATTTCACTATTCCTTCGAGTACTTCAAAAACGGGTTGTGAATGATAAAAACAAGCTGCCTGTTGAATATTTTTCAGTAAATTCTTTTGTAGTGCGATAATTGTTTTGGTTTTCATGGGTGGTTTTATTTACTTTATGCCGGATAGCAACTTCTGGAGCCCCAGCTGAAACACTGACAAATGTAGCCAGCCTCCCCCCACATAATTTTCATCCCCATTCCTGTCTACACACACACACTTGCGTTCCTAAATATTCTGTTTGGATTGCTGTGCTCTTTGGTTGGGTAAATCGTGCAGGGAGGGACAAGATGTGTGATTTGGGAGGGAAAGCTGACTGACTATATTCTTGTTGTGTTTTGTTTTCCCCTATTCTCTGAAACCCTTCTATAGGTTTTGGGAAATAACTGTTCTCAGTTTGAGTCGGAATTACACAGGTTCCTTTGCTGTTGTGCTTGTTTTGTTTTTTCTGTCATGTACAGTAATATTTGAGGGTTTAAATGTTTGGGATTTTGTTTTAAGTGACATAAAATGAATTGTAAAGAAATGCCTGTGTCAGTCAGTTACCAGGGCATCTGCACAAAGTTTGGTGTGCTTTCTTTTCCTTCCCTGGTATAAATGGAAATTTATGTAGGAATGTCAGCTTCTGCATGTCTCCTTAGCAACGTGAATCCTTTGCCCCTTCTCCCTGTCTCCTGAAATAGTATCCCCTGGATTACAGAAAGACTTTTCAGATGGCTTGAATGAGAACCTGCTTCCAATTCCCCCCAGCTCCACACACTTTACTGGGCTCCCCCCTCCACCCATCTCCCCGTCACGCATGCGTGTGTACACACACATGCACACAAAAGTGGGACGGGAGAGAAGCAGGACAGCTTATGGAACAGCATAAAAGGACACTAATCTCTCTTGTTCCTCTATTGGTCACCTGTCTGTCTGTGAGGATGTCAAAGATGAATGGGTGAAGATGGATAGGAATGAGATGTATTTTTCATTGGATGCTGTGTGTTGAAAATCTGATCTGTCCTCTGCTGGTACCTTCTATCATGTGCACAAATTCCTGCCTATCCAGTTTTATTCAAGTTCTTTGAATGCACGTTACCCATTTTCCTCAAATACTTTCCAGTCTAGTAGAGCCAAGTTTCACAAGCTACTGTGGAAGAAGTGTATGATTGTTTTACTTGAGGTGACTGGGATAAACCCTTCACTTTCCTCATGTTCAGCACAGAGCACTGCATTCTGACCAGACCTGAAATATGAGAAACTGCACTGTTTTCCTCTTGCCTTCTGCTGGTGTGGTACAATTGCCATCAAAGGCAATAGGAGGGCTGCCACTAAGTTCGCCACGTTGGATTGGGCTCATATATGAGACTATTTTGTGTGTTGGCATTAATATTTTAAGTGCACTTTCCGCCTACATTGTGAATCTAGCAAGCAGCATTTTGCAGATAGTGGAGAGCTCCCACAGGGAAAGCTCTTCTAACTTGATACCGGTGCAGGCAGCTTTGCAGCTAGCTGTGAGAAGCAGCAGCACACAGAGGAAAAAAGGCATCTTCACCCATGGTTTTAAGAGATTTACTTCATCATCCCTTGAAGGAGAGCACCTCAAGTGGCACCATCAAGGGCAAGCTCATACTAGAAGCTGTTAAAGCATATTCGAGGTTTAATTAAAAACTTCTGTTGTAATTAGATGTAGGACCCCTGACTGCTGTCAGAAGGGCAACTTGGTAGTGGAGAGCAGAAGGAAATGCAGAGAGCATGGTTGCATTGGCTGTTGTAGCAGGGAATAATCTCATTTTTCCTGGAGCACTGCTAGTGCTTGGAGCATGTGTTCACATTCGTTCTTTCACTGTTCCAATGGCTTTTTTGTAACTTGCAAGTACTGTTTTCTCACATACTACTTTTGAACTTGTGTAAGTACTTCACAATAATTATGATTCAAGTATGTGAACTAGTGAGTCAAATTAATTTTTTGACATATGAAAATTATAAAATATCTTAATTTGCATTTCTTTTTTTTTTTTTTTTTTTTTTTTTTTGGAGTCTTTAGTATCAGTGTAAATCTTCCAGTAGCAGGAACTTCAGGAGATGAATAACAAAGTTGCCAGTGTGGAAAGCTTCATTATGAAAACTTGAAATTCAGAAATACAATTGTAAAGCTCTGAAATTTCACCACCTGCATTGGCATATAGCTATTTTCTGTGATCAAAGCTTACCTTGGCTAATGTACAAGTTGACTTTAGACCAACTGTATTTTAAAATTGTGTGTCTTTAAACAAATTTTTTTAGACCTTATTTGGAATGCATTGTATCTAGTTTGTGATGGTTCATTTACAGATTTATCAAGAGTTATATATGAATATTTATTCCTGCCACAGAAAATGCAACCTGTGTAAAACTGCCTGGTGTATCTATACCTGCACAGGTACTTGTCTTCTTCCTGCAGATTAATAACAGTAAATTTGAATTTGTGCGATACACTGCAGCAACTATGGCTCTTTAAATCAAAGATACACAAAAGTAATGTAAAAGAAATAAAGGTCTCCATAGACTCTGACCTGCAGGTGAACATTGTCTATTTTGACTTAAATATGCGTATATGCTATTCATAGAAAACAATGGTTCCTTTGCAGCCTTTCAATTTACTGTGAAAACAGCATATATAAAAATACATTTGAATGGTTTTGATTAACTATTCATTTTGGTGAACGTGGGGTTTTATGGCTTTGTTACTTTACAACCTGTGGATTTCTTTATGTAACATTCAGTTTTCTTCAAGAATATTATGCTCTTTTAGAACTGCCCATGAATACTTGAAAAACAAAACATCTCCAGGAAATACATGCAACAGAGTCTCTGAATGTGTATTAAACTTTATGATGAGCAAACAATGAAGGTAAGCTTAGCCTATAGCATAGTGCTGAAAACAACCAGAGTCTAGTATTATGCTTGTAATTTTGTTCTAATTTGTTCTTAAGATAAAAACACCCTCAGAGGCTGTTCATTCAGTAGCACTTCAGGGGACTTTACCTTAATTACACATTGGATGCAGATATCTGAATTGACATGCCAGAATAGTCTTGGATGGTATCTCCTTGTTCAGAATCTAAGGAGCTGTTCCAAGGGGAAATTGCTAGCTCAGAAGCAGCTTCCTCATTAGAAGATCTGGATCTTGCTCAGATTTGATCTTGACATGTATTTGTGAAAAGCTCAGCAAGGCTGGTAGTTTTCTATAAAATAACAGAAGAATGAAAGTGATTTTACTTACCTGAAAAAAGTGGCTCACACAGCAGAATTAATAAAACATTCCTTCTGGTTTTGAATATTGTAGTCTGTCATTTTGTGTATTAACTCTAATAATCATCCCCAGCACTGTATCTGAAGATGGATATCAAATCAAAAGCCATACTACTTCACACTCAGTGTCTAAGACTCTGAGCAGGCTGATCTACTTTTGAAGTTGAGTCTGACTTGAAGGTTGGCTCTACTTTCCGTGGGGAGCTGAACTAGGTGACTTCCAGATGCCCTTCCCAGCCTAAATTATTCTTGTGATTCTGTGATGACTGATAACACTGTTAAGCCTGATGTCTATCTGGCTTCTTCAAACTGTGCAGAATGCCTTGAATTTGCTTAACTACCCCTCACAGCGGCCCCTGATAGAATATTTTAAGGAATGCTCCTTGTCTTACAGATGGACCAGTTATTTTGGCCTCAGATTTCCCAAGGCCATGGGAGCAACAGATCCTGTTCAGCAGTCTGGACCTTTTAGTATGTTGGAGGCTGCCCTTCTCCAAGCAGTGAGACAGGGTTAGAGCATATCTGTGATGTTTGTGTGAGTTCATCTGATCAGGGCAAGAGCACCACACACCTTATCAGTGATAATACTCTTTAAAAAAAAAAAAATAAAGACTTGTAGCTATAGTGGGTTATTGCTACTGCTGTTGTTCATTGCAGTTTTAAAATCAGTAATGTATCCTGTTGCTTTAAGTTTTGTTTATTAAATATTATGTCCCTGGAGTTAGGGATAGTGCAAGAAGTTTTAATATTTGATGAGATTTTTATATTTAGAATTGCGTAGAGAGTGGCCTTGCCTCTGCTACTGATTTGTGGCCCAAGATGACCACATAAGATTCAGGGTAATGGGAGGAGTGGTAAAAGTCCAACCAACTGTATTGCTTGATGTGTTTCACTTGTTCCCCTTAACGTCATTGTTCTGATGGGAAGTACACCTCAAACTCTTTTAAATGCTACTTGTTTTTCTCAAGGAAGAATGGAATGTGTTTTGAAAGTTTCAGAAGATTGCCAGTTTTCTGGAAGAGCATTGATAACTGTAGAAAATAGTTACATTCCAGTTCCAATGCAAAGCATAGTATTTAGGATTGCTAAAAAGTAGTAGCTTTTATAGAAGAGGTCAGAAATAGTGAGCTTGCCGTGAAAAGCTTGTATAACACATCTCCCACACTTCTTTCCTAATGGCAGAGTTCTAAGAGTTCCAGGTTTTTGTGAAGTTCTCAAAGTTGTGGGTATGTGCTGTTGTTTGAGGTTGTTTTATTATTTTTATTGAATGAATGAATGTCCAATAATTAAAATTACATAGTAGCAAGCTAATCTCAGAAGAATGCTGTGTATCCAATAGAGGAAATGCCTGAGTACATGCTGTACTATTCTGTGAATGAATTATAGATTACATGATTTTCTGTAATGCTGCGCTTGTCTTGAAGTCCTCTGTTGGCAAAAACAGTGCACAATGTGTGTTGTTTATAAATGGTAAAATAAAGATCTATTTAATTTTTAATTTGAAGTTGTGATGTGTTTAAAGGACTTGGTGATTTTAGAAATAAAGGCGGGCCACAGAGCAGACATACAACATACCTCACGCCAACCCACACCTCTGCAAAGTGTGTATATTTCATTTAAGTAAGGAATACAAGCTTTATTCTTCAGGAGAGGTGTGTGTCCGTGGGCAGATGAGCAAGCAGCTGTTGCATTTCAAGTTGCTCATGCATCTGCACTCCCCCCAGGCATTTAGACCCTTTTGTTATCTTGCTGTCTCTTTCACACAGCGGTAGAGTTGCTTACCATATTTTTACAGATATAACCAAATTGTCCCCTGCACTCCCAATGGCATCTTTGGGTGGAAGGTGAGGGGCACTGCTTTCCATGGCGAGGTGAGCAGTCTGCATAGTGGCTGCCTAGTTATTCCCCCAGACTTCCCAGGCTGAGGAGAATAGTGGGAGAGCACTGTCTGCCTGGAGCACCCTGCCAGTGGGCTGTTATCTTGCCTAGAACAGTCAGCCTCTTCCTCTCTCATCTCAGGTACCTTGCTCTTGGAGAAGAGGAAGGCCATAGGAGGAGCCCAGGTGAGAGGTTGCAGCTCTGTAGGGGGCTGCTAAGCCTTTTTCCCTCAAAGGTGAGAGAGCCCTGAGTCTGGGCCACCATCCAGTAATGGTCAGCATTCCTGAGCACCAGGGGAAGAAAGGTGCATCAACAGCAACAGAAGGGACCAGTTAAATAAGAGGCTCCCTGGAGCAAGGCTCAGACCTGGATTTCCTTCCACCTAAATCTTTTTGTGCCTTGGGTCTAGCAGATGGAGGAGGGCAGTTACAGCCTACCCTAGTAATCAAGAAATCCCACTGGGAAAAGGGAGCGGAGGTTGGAGTCTGGAGCCAGATCTAGGAAGCAAAGGCCTTGCAGCTTTGAGAAGCTCTCTAGCCCCTGGTGTATGGCAGCTGAGGAGTTATCTGCCTTTCCTCCTTCACTGGTCGGCTGCCCTCGTTCTCCATTAGCATGCTGCACCTCTGTAAGACACAGGAAAGCTGTTTTTATGTCTCTCTGCTTGTTCGCTTTTTTTTTGACTGATTCTAAGTGACTTTCCACTCAGCATCAGAAGCTCTAAATCATCCTACAAGCCTCTTGTACAGTAAATGCAAAATGACTGATGCCTTACGTGGAGCGTCTGAATTATCCTTAGAAGGCACTTAGGGATTTTGGCCCCCAACATAAAATGCTTAAATTTCTCTTTGGCTGTTGTCAGTGTCCTGGTGAATTGGAGCTATGGGAAAGTCTTCCTGTTAGTCCCACAGGTGTTGTGCAGCACTTGGGTTATCCAGGGCTTTGTCCCACGTGCTGCTGTGTGTGGATGAAGACAGATTTCTTAGGGAAAATTTCATGTCCTTCTTTTTAACATATCTGTGACTTAATGTAGCTATCTTATTTGTTTAAATTTATGGCTTTTAAAAGAAAGCCTTGGTGTAAAGTGAGTTCTCTCTTAAGGAAATTATGCTTTCAGCCAGAGCTGGATGGTTCCTGTAGCTCTGGTAATGCTTTTCAAGTGTCTGAGTGACTTGAGAGTAGCCACTTGCACAAGTAATTTTCCTACTTCAGAAAAATCTTATTCTCAATTCATAAAATTAAAAAAAAAAATGAAAGCCAGAAAATGTCTGTGCAGCAGCAAGCGCTAGTAAACATAGTGTACTAATCAATGAGCAGAACATACTTATTTGTTGTCATTTTTGTACAAGGGTCCACTGTGAAAAGCTGTGGTTAGAGCAATTTATGGAGGTTTGTGGAAGCACTTGTGCCTGCAGTGTGCAGAAATGTCCATTGTGGGATCCCAAAGGGCTGCACTTGCAGGCTGGCTGTACAGGGGCAGAGGAGTGTGGACCCAGGAACTCGCAGGCACTGGGCTTCCCAGCCTTAGCCAACAATCCCCATCACCCAGGGCAGAATTCTTCTGAGCAGCTCTTTGAAAACTATCATTTTGCCTCAGGTTGAGGCTCCAGAGGAGACCTCTGTGGAGTAATTTGATGTGAGAACTTAATGGCCTTTGCTGTTCCTCAGCTTTTCCACAGAATTCAGTGGACCTTTGCCTTGCTTTGCCTGTGCTCATGATCCTGCTGAAAAAAGAAAAAATCTCATTAATCATGCAACCAAAGCACCTTTAGGAACTAGAGTTTGCCTTTATGTTTTTATATATACACTACACTTCTTAAACATTTGTTGGCTATTTGATATCTAGGTTTGAATATGAAGCAATTATCTCTAGCTATCCTATTTATTTAAGTTGATTTTTATGATACTCAGTGGGTTACATTTAATTTCTTATGTGTGAGTGCCTCAAGTTTCTCTGCTTCACGCAGTCTTTCCAAATCATTATTGATTTTAAATGCTATATTGCAATTTCTTAGGGTATTTATTGTCTGAGGGCAAGTACTTGATAAATAGAAGCATTGCAATGACTCAGAACAACTTACTTGAGTGTTGTGGTTTTGTTTCTTACCAAGATTTTTAGAAGGTCAGGCATTGCCTTCATCATGTAACAGCTGCATGCATTTTGGTACTTAAGCCTTTATGAGAAGACTTGTTGAAGAGCCGTTGTATGGAAGAAAGGAATATTTGATGGTTTCTTAAGAAATTAATTCAGTTCACATGCACTCTCTGGAAGAGCCCTATACAGAAATGCTTCACATATTCCAAAATATGTTTCTATGCCCACCACTTCTTTTACTTCTTTTACTTCTTTTACTTCTTTTACTTCTTTTACTTCTTTTACTTCTTTTACTTCTTCTTTTACTTCTTTTACTTCTTTTACTTCTTTTACTTGGTAGAATACCATGTTGGAAAAAATATTTAATTTTGGGGTACCTTACTAAAAACATGACATCTATACTAGCCTTTCTTGTATTAGTCTTTCTTGTATTAAAAAAAGGACTTAGTTATTAAAATACACGTTTCAGGACTTTGATGTGATTTCTTCTTCTTTTATTGCTTTCCCTGATTTTTTCCTAGTAGTGAAGTATTATTTTGTCCAAGAAATTGAGGATATAGCGCTGCTCTTAATTAAAAATTACAGCTTAAAGCCTTGGGTCATTTCTTTTGGGGAAAGAAGGGAGGAGAGTTAGAAATGTCAATGTGCAGTTGGCACTCTGCCTCTGGGTCACTAAGAAACCAGCAGAATTTTCAAATAGCAAGGAGACCAAGCTGACCCCAAGAAAGGCACTGACGTGTTGTATGAGGACCTAACTGAAGAGAAACAGTATCATCATGGTTTGGTAGCTTTTTTGTTTTGTTTTGTTTTTAACTGAAGATGGTAATTTTAATACATTTTTCACCAAATAGGTATTGAAAATATGTCTTAAGTGCCTAACTTCATATTTATATATATTTCCAAATACTGAAGCCCACATCCCCAAACTAATGGGCAGATTGTTATAGTTAAAAATATGCAAACACTGTAATCACTGTCAGAACTGCAGTATATCTTTCTCGTGGTTATAGACATTGGGATGCTTCCTGGGGATTTTCAGACCTAAAAATAGGATACATTAAGTGAGACTTTTCTTAAGAAATCTCTCGAGTTTCTTAACAACTGTCAAAAATGTCTTAATTCTAGTTTGGATGGGATAGGTGGAACTATTAGTGTAGTTCTTAATGAATTGCTAAAATGGTGGAACACTGAACAAATCTAGTTATCTAAGCCAATAAAGGGAATCTTACTTGGTCATGACATTAGGTCACAGTGCTTTTTAAAATCTAAATGTTTATTAGCATTTCTGTGAGTTTTTTTACTAGTTCCTAATATTTTTCTTAGATCATGGATGTGTAGTTTAAAAAACTGTAGTGGTGTAAAGCGAAAAAGACTGATAGGTGCTCTTCAACTGTAACAATTGTGTTCTGAATTCAGAAAACTAGTAATTATCATCTCTATGGCCCCATTTTACTTGTGTTTTTGAATATTTCTATCTCTCTGAGAATAAGCAGTCTCACTGAACTGCTGATGCTCCTGAACTTACTGTTCTTATTAGTAACTTATTTGCAAGATTGGTGCATGCCTAGAAGAGGTACAAGCATATTTTGGATGCTCTGAAGTAGGTTTATGATGTTTATGTTCTGTGTACCAGTTGCACTGTGTAACAAAACAATCTCCTGATCCCATTCTGGTGCTGTGTCCTGTAAATCACTCTTGAGTAGCCTGAGAAACACTACAGATCTTTATTGCAGAAAAACTCTGTTTGCTGTGTGTGTTTATATTGTAGCTGTCTGATTTACAGGGTACTCTGCCTTCAGAGGTAGTGGTTCTATTTTCTTTGGACCTTTCTTTTATTTTGTGTAAAGTCCAATGGCCTGGATTAAAAGTTAAAAAAAAAAAAATTGCTGTTAAGTAGAAGACCCATGCAGAAGATTTTGCTTTCTTAGTCCACCATAAGCTTTATTTTGTCACCAGATCAAATGGCTTTCAGAATTGAAAGTTAACATTTTTCCAAGATGACAAGGAGATTTAAACATGTAGTTACTATGGTAGCCACTATAGGAAAGTTTAGTCCTGTATTCTGTGAGCACTGATGTCTGACCTTCATGGTGTTCTTCAGCCAAAGTCCCTGCAGCTCAAGGCAAAGGCTGGTAGCATTGTGTGCTCCTGTGAAAGGGACTGAAATAAATGGGCAATTCCAGATGTGGCCCAGAGCACAGCATTCAGAACCTGCTCCCCAGTGGGTAGTGAGGAGCAGTAAGAGCCCTGGTTTTGTCCTGCTGTCAGCATCACTGAGTAGGTTGTCTTACTCAATAAATTAATTTTGTTTATCCAAGGCCGTTCTTTTTTAGTTGGGAGTGTAGGTGTCTCCCAACACTCATTTGTCCTTTTACCTCCTACATCAGTGCTATAGTAAGGTATTTTGTTTATTTTTTAACCTTTCTAAAATCTGTATATTTGTCCTGGAAGTTAAACTGTATTCTAACCCCAAACTTGTATCATCTTTGCCTAATTTATTATCAGTGGTTTAGTGATTTTTCCAGTGTGGTTTTGGAAAGCAATAGGATGCTTAAACTTTTTTTCCATTTAGCTGCTATTCCAGTGTTGTACATATTCCCTTTGCATTAGAGTTTGGCACCTGATCAGTGCTAAGATAACATTAAATATTTAATTATTTGTGGTGACTTTCGAAAAATCTTAGTTTCTGAGTTTTCCTGTCTGGCCCTTTGATTTATTTCATCAATTTTATGTGCCTTTTAACTTTTAATGGATTTATGTGGCTGTTTTTTGTATCTGTGTAGTTTTCTACTGCAAGGATTCCTTTCATATTGTTCCAAAATGGTCTATTCTGTTTATTTATTTCTGGATTTTATATCTGTAATGCACAGATTACATTACATACAATGATATTGGAAAAATCCTTTCTAAATCATCAGTACACTAACCACTTGGTGTTTCTGAAGGCTCATGTCAATATTAAAAACCACTTGCTGAAACATCTCTGTCCAGTACTAAAATCATATTCCCATCCCAATAATGTAGTGTAGCAGTGGGACACACAGCAAACTGGCATTAGAGATTGCATGCTGATGATAGAATGAAAGGTTGTTCCAAGCTTTGGGGTTTAGTCCAGTAAGAAAACAAGGAGTAAAATATCTTGGAAGGTTGAGTACTTTGTAATTAAATTATTAGTAAAAAACATACCTGGATTTCTGAAATAAAATAAATGTGTGTACTTGCACAAACACACCTTTAAAATCACTTTCTTTTCAAGCAATCCTTTTATAGCTCTTCTAGCCACTTTCTTCTTTTAATCTCCTTCATCCTTTTTCATGTAATATGTGAAGGCTTTTTGGTGATAACAGCTGCCAGCATTCCATTCCCAAACTCCACAGCTGCACTGTCTGTGTCTTCAGCAGATTATAATCCTCTTGAAACTGCATCCGTTGTTTATTTAAAACAGTGCTTTTTACTCATTCCCAAAGGAAGATGTTCACTGTTGTTATTGTTGTTTTAGTAACCTTAAGGTATCTAAATTGAATTTGGAAATAATAATCTTACTTTCTGAACTTGGACATTTTATTCTGAGTTTCACGTGACTGGTAGTATTTTCAAAGTAGTGAGATGCATAGGATACATAGGTCCTTTTCCCATGAGCTGAATTTATATCATCTTCCTTGAACTAGTAAATAGTAGTGATAAGCAGTAAACAGTGATCTGATTCTTTTTCTTGATGCCTGCTGCTGGAAAGAGGAAAGGTCTTAAATATTATTTTGGGAAAAGAGACAACCCAAAGCCTGTGCCTTTCCAAAGTCCCACAGAAGCTCTTAAGTTAGATTTTGGATGTTGTATACATGCATCATGGCTATCAGCTTACAAATGGATTCTGATTTATGTGATTTAAAACTGCAAAAATGTTGTTTATAACTGCATCCATTATATATGAGACTAACGAGAAAATACCCTGGGCCAAGTGCAGAGGTTGCTTTTGGGGGAAGAAAAACTGACGCTTGAGGATAAATGACATTTTAAAATGGACTGGGTCTGAGGCTAATGGTTGTTACTGCCTTTAGAAATTCTTGACTTCCAGCTATCTTTTAGTGTTGAAAAAATATATATATAATTTTTTTTTAAACCGTTGAGCATCTCCTCAGTTTTGTTTCTCCTGCTGTGTGGCCTTGGCACTTCCCAAGGGACAGGTGTGTATGATGAGGCTCTGTGCATTTCCCTTGATGTGTCATCCTGATCAGCTCAAGCAGAAGTTTGAGTTTCACTCTCTTTTGTGAGAAAGTTACAGCAGACTGAGGGGCAGCTAATCCTGAGCCAGCCTCAATTTCTCACTGTAAATTGGATAAAAACCAGGGGACCAAATGACTCAGTTTTGCTTGAGACAAAATCCCAGCGAAGCCAACTAAGGCTTGAGTAAGCGTGGGAGGTTGTGGCACTTTGCTTCTGAGTTACATCTGTTTTATGAAGGTGATTCACTAATTAGGGGAAAAAGAAATTTAAGACACAGCTCTTTATTTACTCGAGCCTTGATGCAGCCACTGTGTTCCTCATATTCTTTTGTTTCTGTCAGGCCTGTGGGCTTGTTTTACTGAAAGTGTTTTATTTTTTTTTCCCCCTCTTTGTTTTGTTTTTTTTCCTTTAGACTGGCAGATAGCTACTCTGGCTCTGCTGCTGGGTGGTGCTGCCATTATTCTCATAGCTTTCCTGGTTGGGCTGATCTCCATCTGCGTGGGATCTCGGAGGCGGTTCTACAGACCAGTTGCTGTCATGCTCTTTGCTGCAGGTAAGCTCTGGCATCATTAAAAAGATTTCCTGGGAGCAGCTGAACTTTCATGGAGGGAGACATGCCTCGTTCTGCATACTAATTCAGAGGTGTTTGGTTACTTCTGTCTTAATTCCAGTGAGGTTTCTCAGGCTGTAAGTTCTGCACAGCATTAATCATTTTTGCAGTTGCGCTATTACTAGTTCATAAACAATTATTTATTTGCATTATATTTATTGTTTTATGAAGTGCATGCAGCAGGGGAAACTACAGAGGAAAAAAATCTCAAAATACAATTTTTAATCTGTGACTTTATGTTTCTTGATGTCCCCATTTTTATTCTTCATGCAAGGCCATTTTTATTTTAATGTTCTCTCTTTTGCAATTTTAAAACAGGGAAATTAATACCCAAAGGTGAGCCCTGGAAGCTCTACATGTGAAAATAAATAGGATTATCTTTCAAGGTGTTTATATATGCCCCTGTGCCATAAGGAATTAATTTTGTTGTGTCATCTTGCTTGGTTATTAATTTAACAAGCTGTCACAGCATAGTCCCTGTTTGGTTTAAAAACACAAAAATGGAACAGTTTATATAAACTATCACAAAACCTTAAGGGAGACCTAAGAATCTGAATTGTCTGTAAGACTGGTCCAGTGAGGTACAATTATAATATCAAATCATCTTGTTTTATATATTCTGGTGCTTTGGGGCTTCGTCAGCATGGATGTTTCAGATTCTCCTGAGACCCACCAGCCGTGGTTTGCCTTCATCCTGTCACTCACATCTGCATTGGAGCCAGCAGCTTAAGCCCCTTCTGATAGCCCATAATGAAGAGGATGACAGAACCTTTGGAATATATTTAAAAAAGCCACTTAGGAGGATATGAGAGGATGAGAGTGTGGAATTGGAGGGAGTTTGGGATGAAGCAGAACTCCGGGAAGGCTCCTGCTGCCCCCTGCTGATAACATTGCCTTGATGGAATCAAGCACTTCAAGATGCACTTTTATGTGCTCAAGACATATTCCTAGATTGCATTTCATTTGCTTTTAGGAAATTAAAGCAACCTAGGATCAGATTTCCTGAGAGGAAATCGTCTGGTTTTGTTCTGCGTCTCATTGGTTGCTTGGTTAAATGAATAAAGGTACTGATGCCATTGTTGTAAAGTTTAGTGTTAATTCTGAGCTTTATAAGGTATGCTGGGCAGTTAACTTTGAAGGAAATGGGGTTATTTTATTTTTGTAGTGGTTTCTTGTTTGGCTTTTGGCTTCATTTCTCATAACATCTTGTAGTAACTTGATAATTATTCAGCCATCCATGCCTGTCTTGCTGTGTCGCTTATTTAGTAGTTAAGTTTGTACTGAAAAAATAAATGGCTTTCCACAAGAAGAGATTTCCTCAAATCCTACTGTTTGTCTTCATGTGCTCTCCTCTGCATAAAATTGCTTCTAGTCTTTACTACAAAAGGTTGATGGTGAAGGGGTTTAATGCTTATTTGAATCTAAAGGAAATTAAATTGGTTCTTTAGCTTATGATGGTGTTTACATCTTCCCTTTGCCTCTGTGTGTGTGCATGTGCCTTTTGAACAGCCATAACCTGAAGCATATGAGAGGAGAGATGATGAGGCCAAGACAACCTGCCCCATTCTTCTTCATTATCTAACAAATCTGGGGAGAATCCTTTCAGGATTTGACACTTACATTGTTAAAAGACATTTCTTCCCTACAGATTTTATCTTTGATGTCAGCAATTTGTAGAGATGAATATGGATGGCATATCTTGAAAGAATTATGGAAAGAATCCCCCACTGAAGGGGAAAGTTAAAATTGTAGCAGTTTGTGCCTTATGCAGCTTTCTGTGGATTCAAGCTTTCATCTGTGGATTTCACAAATCTGTCAGGATAAACACCAGCCTGACCTGTGAATGTGCTGGCAAGACCAAATATTCTGTTGTAACTCTGGCTGGGAGTCTATCAGCTGCCTCTGGAAAAATGGCACAGTATGAATTGCCCAGAGACATTTAATGATGTGTGGGTGTTGGGTAGAAAACTCTGTGTGGAAGAAAGGACAAAATGGAAAAGTTATTTCCAGGTGCTTTATAAGAGTCTAAACAGTTGTCTCCAGGCTATTTTTTTCCTTCAAGTTTTGATTTTTTTTTTCCCCTCAGCTTCAGGTTTCAGTTAGCAACTCTGTAGGTGAGGGAGAAGATTGACTGACTAGGACTGGAAGAGACGAGAAAGAAAAGGACCAAAAAAACCAAAATTCAACCTAGATGCTGAGAATAAGCCAGCAAGTAATGAAAATATGTGAATGTGTTTTCATTGAGCTGGCAGTATGTATTTTAATGTTGAGAGGTAGAGGAATTCCTCAGGTCATGGAAAAATGTGGAGCAGACAGGGAGGCAGTTGCAGGAAATCTTGCATGAAGCCACCTTGGCTCGTATGGCTCTTTGGTCTGGTGGAGGTGTCCAGCTCATGGACCTGCTGGGGTGTCTTAGAGCTCATGAACCAAACTGGCCCTCAACATGCAGGCTCACAAACTCGTCAGTTCAGGAGTTTCATGATGCACTTACTGTTTAACTAAGTGCTAACCAAGTCTAATTTAGGGGCAGAAAGAGGAAGTGTGCTTACTGACAGTCCATAGAAGGAACAAAAGAAAAATTAAAGCTGCTTGCCTTTTGGTGCTGTTTTAACAATTGTGACCATGTTTGGAAGAATAACCTGTTGATATTAGTGAGCTTTTAATGCATTTCACAAGGTGCTTTTACATGCTAGATAGGGCCAAATATTAGAGGTAAGAGTAATATAAAATGGTGGCAGATAATAACTGGAGAATGCTTAAGGAAGTATCTCTTAATTCTGATAGAGCGAGCACAATCCAGCTGGATTGCATCCTCAGTTCTGTGTTATTGCCTATTTTCATAATGATGTGGAAGATAGAATGAAGTTTACTTGTCAAATTTTACAGTGGAAGTAGGAAAAATTGCAGAAACATTGAACGCCAGAATTTGATTTTGTGAAGTTGATGGAATGGTCTGAAAAAGTAGGACTGACTTCAGTAGAATGTAGTGCAGGTTGCTACAGGGCAGCAAAGAGATTCATAATATCAAATAAATACTCTTGGGGAGAATATTCTGTAGGTTATGTGCTTCAATCTCCTTGTTGAGGCAGGATGGTCACTAACAGTGTCAGCTTTGTCTAGTCCAGTTTTGAAGAAATGCAAGTATGAAGATGTCTCAGCCTTTCCAAGCATGTTGTCCTGGGCCCATACTACCCTCCTTATGGTACTTTTTTCTTTGTTGATGTCCATCCTGAATCTCTGAGATTAGTGTCCACTCTCATTACTGTCAGCTTGCTTGGCACTGCAAAGATGATTTTTTTTTTCTATCATTGTTGAAGCTATATTTTCAGGTAATCTTTGAAACATCCAGTACTTATTAATGAAGTGCTTTACTCATCTGAAATGAGCAGGTGGTAGAGAACAGAAGTGCAGAACTTACTAGCCAGTACCAGCATTTTCATAATTACAGATAAATTAGAAAGATTTTTTTTTTGACATCAAAACTTATAGTCAAACATTTGTACAAAGAAAAAAAAGATTACTGAAATTATATTTTCCTACTTTTAAAGCATTTCTTACAATTTCTGCGTGTTTAATATGATGAGTATGTATAATTGCTTATATTTCACGTGAATGGAATAAAACTATTATTCCTGTTCCCATCCTGCAGGCATCATAGTGCTTCATATAAACATGTCTACATTTGAAGTGAACAATCAAGTTTGAGATGATTAGTCTTTTCTGAACAGCATTTGAGTAGCAGATTTTTTAAGATTTCCTTTGCAGCCTGTTTTTTCTACATGAAAAGACTTGCACTTCTGAAGAAAGGGAGCACACACTTCCCTTAAGCAGGTCAGCATAGCATGGAGTTCCTTTAAATTCATTAGAAGCAGATCAGTAGTTGCAGGCATTGCTTTCAACGTCTTTTGGGGTCATGCTGGTCATTTCTCATAACTTTGCTGACTGCTGCCTCTAGCTTACACAGCTCCCTTCCTGCTCTATAGGGAAAAACAATGACAGAAGGTAAAATCAGTGCAAAGTGATGACAGTGCTGTGTAGGGTGGCTGCTCCCACCAGCCGCTTGCTGCCAGCACTGAGTTCTACAATAGTATATCTGGATCAATAGTAGGAAAAGCTGGAACCCTCACTATGGAAATGTCAAAAAACCCTCTTGTGTGTGTTGCTGCTTTAGCAACATGTTCCTCTTCCAAGAGAATCACTTTTTTTTGGTTGTGTTTTGACAAGTCCAATCTGTAGATTGAAATGAAGCATACTTCATGTGTTACAGTGGGGAAGGTGAAGACTTCCTTGGTTTGCACTTGACACAGACACACATGGAGCAGTTTCTGCACTGACTCAGCAGAGATGCTGCATCCCCAATGCAGGAAGGCACTAAAGCAAAACTCAGATATTTCCATAGTTTTTCAGAAATTCTTTTTGACCTTGAATAGTCTTAAAGAGGTTTCTGAAAGCTGAGCATATGTTGAGGTGCTTTTGGATATAAAGATGGTCTCATTATACAGAGCTGGAATGCATAATCTTTTCATAGGAGTTGGTGCTTTTCCCTGTGTACCCTGCCAGAGTTTCTCAAATGTTGCACAGTATTTTGTGAGCTGACAGACAAAAAATTATATTCAAATGGAATAACATTAAGTAACACTTCAATAACTCTAGAATTAAAAAAAAAGTCCCGTGGATTTTGATACCCGCATCAGAAAATCCACTGTGCAAACATTATTCAGATTGTCAGTCTCAAGTAAAGGTCCAAAGACTTACTCTGTAGGCTAAGGTGGATGAGCTGAAATTCCAGTGAGTGTCTTACATAAGAGTTTTATCACTGAGGTTCTGATGAACATGGGATATAATTTCCCCATACCAGTCATGTCCTTAGGACAGGTGAGCATTTGTCTCCAGGGCTAATGAAAGGGGCCAGTTGGACAGAGTGTGTGGGAGTGAAATGGCCAATGCGTGTCTGTGGATCTCAGAGACAGTGCTATAGGAAGTAATGATTTTGAAGCTTTTTAATGTCTTGGATTTGATCTATTTTATTATCTTCTTTCATCACACAGTTTTTCTGACCCACCCCCTAAATTCATAATAGTTTGCCAGTTTGAAGTTTAGTGACTGATCAAATTTTATAGATTCCTTGGTATTCTGTGTGAGAATGTCATTAATTCTGCTTACAGAACACAGTAATGAATATGAAATATGTGATTCACTGAGTCTCTACTGAGCACAAGAATACATCACCTATGACAATGAATTATTTCTAGGCTAAGTAAATTATTTGATTCTCAGCAACATTTTTTAATATGTATTCTCGCTTCTCGTTTTGACTTATTTATAATGGCAATAGAACAAGTTTTGCTGTTATGGAAGGAGTAATGACTGCAAACTAAAATATAAAAGAGAGACAGAAAATAATTTGGGAAACACTAACTGTTTATTTTGGAGACATTTGAAGGGTCGTCATCACATCACAGCAATAATATTTGTTCATCAGCAAGGGGGTATGAAAAAGATGCTCTGTTCTCTGTGAATGAAATGAAGGTGATTTAAAAAGAGCAGCACTTACAAGCTAAAAATCACCAAAAGCATTTTGAATGTGAATTTCAGTTATTTGATATTTTCTTTGTTCTAGGGAAACAAAATAAAGCTTTTTCTGACATTTGTATTTTTTCTCTCTTTCAGTTGTTCTCCAGGTCTGCAGCTTAGTCCTTTACCCAATCAAGTTCATCGAAACAGTCAGCTTGAAAATATACCATGAATTCAACTGGGGCTATGGCCTGGCATGGGGTGCAACTATATTTTCATTTGGGGGTGCCATTCTTTATTGCCTGAACCCTAAGAACTATGAAGACTATTACTAGAATCATTTAATGAAAAAAAAAAAAAAAAAAAAAAAAGGATTACCCCATCTTTTCTAGCTCACAGTTTTTTTAGAACACTTGTGGAGCACCAAACAGTCTACTCTGTTGATAAAATAGCCTTTGCCTTTTGGGTGTGAACACTGTAACCAGCTTTTACAACCATTTAGAAGAACTGCAAACACTAGGATTGCTGATCTTACATAGGCAGATGCTGCAAGCTGCTGATACATAAACTTCATTTTTCCTGACAACAAGCAAAAGGATCTACGAGACAGCGATCATTGTGAGAAAACTAGTTGGAATGAGAATGCAGTGCCAGCATCTGCTATTGCCTTCAGGGGAGCAGCTGGTATGGGCTCCATTAGAAGTTTCCCTGTATCATAGAGGATTCAGATGTCTGATAAGCAGGCAATGGCATCTTGTACAATAGGCTGACTTGGTTCCTTGTTACTTGCTCAAAAGCGCTCTTAAGGAATTAGTTGCAAGGGACTGTGTTGAGGGCAGTGAATGTAACTGGTTAATGACTTGTCTAATATCTGCATTCAACAGTCTGCTGGTAGAATAATTAAAAAAAAAAAAAAAAGAAAAACCCAAACAAGCCACCAACCCACACAGGATTTTGTGAATTAGTAATCCACATCGCCATGCCAGCTGTAGCAGATTGTTGAAGGAAGTCCAAACCCAGAGACATGTGCTTCTGACTGTGTAGTTGGAAGTTGTCTCAGCTCTCAGTGTTTTGCTGGAGGGGTGAAGATAAAGGGGAATAGAAAAAGACCTGTTCTGTCCCTGAGGCATCTAAAATGTGTGAATGAATTGCAGTTGTCCCGAGTAACCATTTAACTTGCAAACATTGTCATGGAAAGAATGCATATGGAGCAAGTTCAGTTATATTTTTGAAAGGTATTTGTTAGTATAAATGAATATATATAATGCAAATATATATGCAGAGGGAGAGAAATTATTCATCCTAAAATTGTAATATGAGCTGTGATGCAGTGGTTAAAATACTAACTTTGTACACATTCTTGAAAGTCTTGGATTGGTACCCTCAATTTTGACTGGTGTTACAAAATAAACACACAATGGTTTGTTTTCTGTATATGCCCTTGTACAGACTCTGTGTTATGGGAAATGCTTAAAAATTCACATCAAGTTAAGGTAGAACTGGACAAAAATAACTTCTTGCTATTCCATTTATACTTGCTAAAAATTCTTTTCCAAGGGTGTTGCAAAATAAAAAACTGCCATTTTTTAAAAATCTGGTTAGGTTGTGTGTGTCCCTGATCATCAAGAATACAGCTGAGACCCCATCATGTCCATATTAAAACATTAACACCTCAGGAGGTAATCTCATGTTTTTAAAAACTGAGTTTCTAATGGACTTTTTGTGATTATGTACATCTGATTACTCCTTGCTTAGAATGTTTCCCACTTAAAACATCCAGAGCCTGTACTCATGAAATGAAACCCAAGATAAAATAGGGAGAACCTTCACATGAATTTAATCCGCATCACTTTTATTTTTGTTTACAATTTGCTTATTTGGATATTTTCAATTAATTATAAGCATATTTTTATACAATTTTAATCTTTAGAAATAACTATTTTTTTTAATGGAGAAATTTAGAATATATTCTATGTGGACCTCAGCACAAGCAGATATGCTGGGATTGCACATCCACCTCTACACAAATGGTTTGCTGGTTCCACAGAGAAGGCTCCTGAATAACTGGGTGTTAAGATGTCATCTCTTGTGTTTCTGCTGGGCCACCATCTCCAGGGTGCTGAGGGTCTGCAATGAGCACAGGGCTGCCTTCAGCAGGTCACTGTGCAAGTATTGCTGACTTGTGGAGATGGTTTATAAAACTCTGGCGTGCTCTGGAGTTCAGTCTTTACTACTGTGGCAGAATAGAACTTGCAGAACTAGCAGTGATTAATTAGATTAGATGGAGCTAAATGACAGCTTGACATGGAAGGGACTGCATGGCAATGCCTGGAGAGCAAAAAGGATGGGAGGAAAACTTGGATCCAGTTATTTCACAGGCACCAAGAGAGCATTTGTAACTCTGCTTTATTTCCTGACTTAAGGCAGGTATTCAGTATATAGTTCACTCAGTATCTTTCTGAACAGCTGTGTAGTTCTGCTTTTACTTAGCAGCATGGAGAACATTGTAGTTTGGCATGGGAATTAGATTAGTGCAGAGAAGCCCACTGTGAGAAGATGTCTGTACCTTTCTGAGATGGTGTTTTGGGGCTGGCATTGTGGCACTTTGTCTGTGCTACAATGCTGAACCCACATCGTAGCCACTAATTTATCAAATTGTTTTTCTTTATGTAGTGTTTGAGTGAAAGCAGCTGCCAGGCCTAAGGCAGATGCAAATGAATGGTGTGTGCTCTGCAAGTCACTGGCTGTTAATGTGAAAAGTGTTCAGGCACAACAATTTACAAACGTGAATGCCTAAAGACAAGGTTCTTGAGTCACAGTTGAGTCAGAAATCTGATTTTCAGTTCCAACATCTGCTTTTCCTCTTGAAGGTGATTCATTCTACTAGGACCCACCTCAGACTCCTCAGAACCTTTGTGTTTGGGCATTTAGTATGTGGATTTAGGTACCTACCTTTAGCTTAGGTTGCTACTGCAGTGTCTTTTTTTATCTCTTTGCCATTGCAAATTTTGGCAAGCATTCTGTTTCTCAAAACAGACCTAAAGGTAAATGCAACTTTGTGCTGATTCTTGGGGTGTTTTTAGCCACAAAAAAGATGCAAATCTGTGTCCTGAGTGTACGTATGACAAATTAATAATTTTGTATGTTGTGCTTGTATCATGTTACCATTATTTCAGTTGTTTGACTATATCTCACTGGCAGAATGATTCTCTTCCACAACAAATCCATTTTTTTCTTCCAAATATATATGAATAAATATATATATAGCAAACTTGCAAGCAGGGCTAGTTATTTGTATTTTTTAAGCTTAAAGTATACCGTCCGGTGCTGACAGATACCCAGCACCTCTTCTGGATTCCTTGCACAACTTCGTTTAGCTTTTGTAAATTTTAAAAATAAATATAGAGAGACCTATGTGTTTGAAATATAAATGATATATATGGATTAGCATGTAACTGTATATTATTAAACATGCAATGAACTGACTGGTAAGTGAAGTCTAATCTTATGGCTAGCAATGTAATTTATTCAGACTGTATTTTTGTACAGCGCAGTGCACACTAACCTATTGCCTCTGTGTCCTCTATAATGCCTAAAACTGTGCCTAGAAATTTCATTTATGTCTTTCAAAGAAAAGAAAAAAGATGATTAAATGCTTCATGTTGTTGATAGTATTGGTTTTTCTGATGTTGTTCTTTATTTATTTTTGAGAAGTGTACGGTATGTTTATTAAATGAATCCATCAAAATATGGTTTGTTTTAAATGGTTTTTGTTAGCAGGGAAAGACTTATTTTTTTTTTAATCTAAACTTTTAAGTTTGCAGTTTTAATACATTTCTGCATTTCACGATTTTTGTAGCTTACATAAAGTTTTATGTGAAAAAGTAACTGAAATAAAAAAAAATTGTTACACAAAGAAAATGTGCCTGTTTTGCTCTGGGTAGAAGATGTATGCAGCTCAGGTGGTGTGGTTTCCTGAGGAGGAACAGGCTCCTTAGGTTAATGAATATTCCTGGTATTCATTTAATTCAATGCTAAAGAAGTCTTATCAAAATTACAGAGAGAAGAGAGGGAGAGATGGAGGGGTGTCCTTGGCAGGTTCCTGTATCTCACCTGGCCATAAATCAGTAGCACAGGGTGATTTTCTGAGTGTCACAGAGCCCACACTGCCTTTATGAAGATGCAAGTATTGTAACATGAGAAAATCAAATGCTTTAAATGTAAATAACAAGGCCATGTGTTGAAATGGGAATCTGTACTGAGCACCTTGTTCCAGTGGGGGAATTTATTCATTATATACAGGTTTCATTTTTGAATTTCAATAACTAATACTTTTGTCTATTTTGATTCTGAAAGCTGTGTTGCTCTTCATTATGAAAAACACAGATGCTTTGAACCTGAAAGGTGGTGTTGCAAAAAAGGAAAAGCTGTTTAAAGCACTAACGACATGTGTTTTTAATACTATTGGGTAAGGTATTCACTGCATTGCTGGATATCTCCCAAGTGGGTGGGCAGCAACCTGAGGCTGCCAGCAGAAACCAGGAGGAGAATGGGAGGCAAAAGCCTTGCTTGACTTCAGCAGATGTGTGCTGAGTGAGTACAGGCACAAGAATGGATGCCCAGAGTGGAAACCAACTCATAGGAAAGGAACTCAGAGCAGGGAATGAGCATGATGGGGGTGAACAAGGATGGGAGGTGTCGAGCTTTGTTTTCTTCTGAAATGCATTGAGAGAGGATGTTCGTAGGGAACTGTGAATCCACTGGGATTGAGGCATCAAGTCAGGGGTAATGAAAGGCATATTTCTTGAAATCTGCATTTAAATTCTTGTAGTTGTGGCTTTAGTGGGTATATTACCCAAGGGTTTGACCTTGTTTTAATGCCCAAATTTTAAGTAATTTGTGTTCTTACATGTTGGCACAAGATCTGGCAGCCTCCTCCCTCTCTCCAGTGAGAAGGGAGGTAATAATTCAGCACTTCTCTACCAAAGCTGCTGAATAGTGGTATAACTTAATACACCTGGAGTGGGAGTATTGGGACAGGCAGCTGAGCAGTTTTGGGTACCTGATTGTGGTTACTTTGTGTTACCACATTTGTTATGTCACACTAAAGGGTCTAAAATAGGGCAGCAGGGAGAGAAGTTGTCTTTTTACCTTCTGCACTCTGGAAGGGATCTGATCCTCTGCTGAAAGGACTCTGCCCTTCCCTGCAGTCAGCCAGGCATGGAGAAGGTGTTGGAGTTGGGGTACAGTGAACAGCAGGAGCACAAGTGAGTGTTAAACAGGGAGCCCACTGGCTCAGGTCAGGGTGACAGACACCTGGGAGAAATAAGTGACCTTCCTGAGCCACAAGGGTGACAAAGACAAGAAAAAGATCTTAGTTTCAATCCCCTGAGAGAAACTGGACGACAAAAGAGCTTTGGAGGCTTTTGTGAGCTCAAACCCTTGATGAATTCCCACTGAATGTGAGCTCCCTGTGGTGCTTTTGCCCTTGTGGGTGCCTTTGGTCACTGAGGACCTTGTGAGCAGCTCTCTGCTCTGCACTGTGCACCACTGATAGAACCCTGTCCCGAGGGGAGATGTGCCCACTGTGCTGGGACACTGGGGCTGGCAGGGCATGGAGCGTCTGGGATGCTCCTCAGTTCTGCCACAGATCAAGATCCCATAGATGAAGATTAGATGCAGACAGCTGTGTCTCTTGGTGAATGTGAAACCAGCTGTAACTGAGATAAATTGTAGAGGTACAGTGAGGTATAAAGGAATTTCTGCAGCGAGATAAGCCTTGGTATATAACAATGATGAATGGATTCATAAATGCCCTCCTCAATATGAGTACTTTCTGACTCAGAGCTGCTGTGGGCTTAAAATACCTTTGTCTTCAGGCTGGTGTCACAGGAGGCAGAATCAGAGCCATTTTCTTGAAGTTTTTTCATTGACAGCAAGTCAAGTTTTTTTCGCAGGAAATTTAATAACATTGGAATTATTTAAAATACTTAAATGTATTCAGGTTGTGAAACTTCATCTCTTCTAAAATAATTTCTTGGCTGGTATATCTGTTTTAGGTTTTGGGTTCTCTTTTCCCTTTCTGCTACTTATCTATTTTTCACATCAATCAGAAAAAGAAAGCTGAAATGTTTGAGCCACTTGGAAGTTAAGAGAATAGGAGGGCAAGGCTGAACAGTATACTTATCTTGGAATAACAGGAGTGTGGGGGGACTAATTTCAGCTGTATCAGCAGATAGCTCAGTAATATAAATGTCTGAAAAAAAGGTGAAATGAATAGCAGCTGAGAAAAAAAGGCCTCTCTTTCTTAAACATACACACTTCATTTCTATCTGTTCCCATTTCTTCCCTTGATGCTACAAAAAAAGAAGAATTTATTTGAGGATTTGTCCTGGTTATCTTTTGAAGTAAGTATGCTTGCTGCAAAGCTGTATAACAAAGTAGTTGTTAAACTAATATCAAGAATTTCTAATGGAAATGTTTAGAATACCTAATTTCCAAGGCCTAATTGGAAACAACTTAAATTATTACATCAATAAAATTTGCTTGAGGGAAAGCCAAAAGGGATTCATGTAATGAAATAGAAAGTTCTAGCTGGAGAAAATTATTTTCACTGTGGAACATCTGAAAAGCTTTGCAGATGTTGGATTAAAAGAAACACTGCTGAATTTTTCTGAATCTTTTAACACAGGGGCATTTTAACAGAAAATATCATGCAGCTCACAAATGGAACAGGCAAAGATTTTCTGAGAAGCATAAGAGTGAACAGATTGTGCTCCATTTGTGTGACAACAACCCTCACCTGAAGTGCAGTGCTATTATACTCCCTTCCAAACATCTTGTAATTCTAACACAGCTTATTTTTATGGCTGTTTTTAAAGCTGTAAGAATGTGACAACGTGGAGGTTTAGGCCCCAGGTTTTAAAGTGCCATTTCTCTTGGGAACTGAAGACACAAATCCAAACTTCCCTCAGCTCCTGCCTTCATCCTGGCAAAATAGATTTGATGCTCTTTGCAGCTGCAAAGGTACTCAAGCCTCATGGACTGGAGCTAAACCCCCAAGAGTTTGGCTGTTGTGTGTCTGTACAAAAGGAATGACTGCAGCAGTGGGAGGGGGTTGGGAGAGAACCATTCCAACCTTCTCACTGTCAGAGATGAGCAATGCGATGATCGACTTTCGCAATTAAAAGGCAAATATCGTGTATATGTGTTAAGAAAAGATTTATGGATGTATAGTTACATTTTATCAGGGGTGATCTGGGAGGGTTGGCTTGTCACTATGGCAGCACCTGACCTCCAATCAAGATTAAAGGAAGTGATCTCCACCACTGGAGCAAAGAAGGAGTCGATGGATGGAACTTTGGGAGGGGCTAAAGGGTTAAAAGGTGAAACCTCCATTGTGTGGGCAAGCACATGATGGGAAAAATCCTTTGCTCCCAGCGCCATATTATTTTCTCTATTCAGTCTTGTATTTTTTATAAGGTTTTAATAAACCTTTCTAAATTTTTGGAAGTGAGTAGCATTTCTCACATCACAAATTCCCACTGCATCCCTGCAGTGATTTGCAGAACTGTGGATATCTGTGGACAGGGCTCCTCATGGGGGATGTGATCCAGCACCTCTGCTCCTGGAGAGCTCTGGCCAGCGGCTCTCAGATTGTCAGATTTTCCCCTGCTCGGCTCAGTGAAGATTTGTGCACATGAACTGCGAATTGGTAAAGATGTAACCAGCTCTTCTGGTGGTGACAGACCAAGTTCAAACCCCATCAAAAAATGATGACATTGTCACTTGGCAATTCTCAGGGGCACATGTGTCTGTAAGAAATGATGTAAGAAATGACCTACACTCATACACTTCAGTTGATGAAGCTTTATATACGTGAAAAATCCTCAGAGGAAATGAAATATTTTAAATTGTGGGCAGAGAAGGATATGGAACTCTCATGTCTTAGACTTATTCTACATACAGAGAAATGGAATAGCATTGAACATGTCTACATGCTTTCAAATGTAGTAAACTTTAAAAAATCAGAATATATATCTGCAGAGCATACAGAAATGCCATTATAGAATGTTGTTCACGCTTTTAATTTTTAGCAGAGCTTAACAGAACATGAAGTGGGTGATCATCTTAATAAGAAATCAGCATCAGGGAGAAAAAAATGAGAACTTCACAAACAACTAGAAAACGTAAAAGTGTCATTGTTCATGGGCTACACACCTTTTCCCACAAAGAGGCAGTTGGAGAAGAATGCTTCCTCAGATTTGGGTTTTAATGAGGAATTTTACTTGCTCTCTGGACAAAGATTAAAACTAATGCTGCTTTGCAAACCTTATTTTCTGAGCAATTTGAATAGATGCAGGTTAATTATTTGCTTCCAGTTAAGGTTTTCGCACCTTTGGTTCAGTTTTGTGGCTCTCACTCAGCTGAAGCTCCTGAGAATAGTTACACTAGTTCTTCCAAAGATCTCGTTTTTAGTGCTACAGCAAAAAGTTTACAAAAAAGTCAGCTCAGCAGCCTGTGCCTCCCGACAGCCGCAGATCTGGGGAATTGAAAGCGGGGCTCTCTGGAAGCTGCTAATTGCCTGCCACTCATCTGCTGCACCAGCCGTTCACAGGTTTTTGCTATCGACCTAGCAGATTAATGGTATAACCCCAACAAAGGGACAAAGGCTAAACATTTCGCTTGGGAAGGGAACTGTATGGTCCTTTCAGGCCAAGATTAACAGAGAAACAGAGAAATGGTGTTCTTTGTAAAGCTAAAGCTGCAGTGACCTTAACTCTGGCAAACAGACTGAATGAGTTCAGCACTATTTGCCAGCAAAACCTGAAACAGCAGTGCTTAGAAAAAAAAGAAAACAACAACAAAAACCCAAAACAAAACAAAAGCAAAACAAAACAAACAAAAAAAAAAAAAAGAAAACTCCAAACCCTATGTTGAAAAATTTTTCCAAGCAAAATGAAGTAAAATTAAAATTAAATTGGTTTCAATTTTAGAAGTCAGCAGCATAGTTAAAAGGATTCACAGAGCAGTGCTAAAAACTGTTGACCATTATGCTGAATGTATTTATAGTATCTGTAAGAGTCTATTTTCAGGACAAAAAACAGCACTGTTTAAAAAAAGGAGTGTTTAAATTTTCCTCTGGTATCTTTGGGACTTGTATTCTTGGATTGAGGTCACTCAGAATAAGGGTCCTATTATTACTGAAATTAATATTTTTTCTGGTTACTGGTAAATTCATCATAGCTAGTCATTCCATCTGAGACTAAGACTCTGTTGTGCTAGAATTAAACCAACACCAAAGGAGACCCCCTGAAAATTTCCAGTCCCTCTATACTATGGAGTTCCTAGTCAAATTCATAATTCAGATGGCAGTGAGATTTGTTCTCTAAGTAGGGCAGTGCTGGTCAAAGAGAAAAGGGTTACTTGTGTGAGGAATGGCTGTTTCAAAAAGTGTTTTAGCCACCTTTATTGATTTTTACTTGGTATTAATTAGTTACCATCTGGAGGCAAAAATTCCTTTCAAGCTAAAAGAGAGAATATAGAAAATGGGCCTCTGGTCTTTCCTGATTTCTTGAGGCAGATTTTGTTGCCAAGGCTGTGATGCCATATTTTCCTTTGGCTTCTTGTTCCTGCCTACCATCCCATGTCCACAACCTCTGTTGTTCTAATACAATATTTTTCCAGACTGCATGGTAAATTTGAATAATTTCAGTGATCCACTGCACAGTGAAGTGGTTGGGGAGTGTCCTCAGCTCTGACCATTGCAGCAGCCCCAGGAGGGGTGGGCAGCAGCAAGGGGCAGGGGAGAACTGGCCCCAGCTGCACTGCTGGGCAGGGGCTCTGTCCCTGCACCACTGCAGAGACAATGTCAAACCTTGTCACACCCCCAGCCTCTGCTGGGACCCCTCACTCCAGACAACAGCTATTCCTTCACTGATGCTCTTGCAAGTCTCAGATTGTCCCTGTTTCCCAGGGTGGAAAATGTTAAAAAAGCAAAAATCAGAGAGTCTGAAACAAGAATCAGATATTCTGACACAGCCTGACCCAACAGGCCACTAGAAACTCTCCCCAGATGTTCACTTTGTATGGAAACTTGTCAATTTTTTTACTGATATGCTATTGCATCAGTGGCCTCAACAAAGTCTACCATGGATGAAAATGTGGAAACTAGCTTATATTTCAAAATATTTAGTTAATAATTCCTGCAGCTTTTGGTCTGAAAAATGAAAGTCAGATAGCCATCCTGAATGTTTGGCTTTGAAATTTTAAGGTAATTTAAATTATCTGTGTGACTCACAGTGACACCATTTTGTTCCCTGATTCAATGCACAAGATTAATAAAAAAGGATTTCTCAATTTCAACCCTATGGGTGGATTGAATTTTTTGTTTTCTGTGAATATTCTGTAACAGTAATGTGAATTTTTTGCTGGTAGAGATATTCTGTTCAGTAAGCTCATTCATTTGCCTATAAAATGTTGATGAGTTACAAGGTATCCAGTCGTCTTTTGTGAAGGATGCAATTAGTTCTATTTCATCTTGTAGTCATAAAAAAATAGAGAACTTTCAGCCTGGAATCAGAGCCAAGAGATTTTCAACCGCAGTCAAAAAAACTAAAGCAAGGGCATGTCTTAAATGCAGGTAGAAGAATATCTCAGACCTTAGAAGATCAATTGAGAAGTAATGATCATTGATGAACATATAAAACTTGCAGAAAGTCTCATTTATTCATTGTGAGCTTCAATAAAGGGCATCTCATTTGTCTGCTACAGAGCTGGAACAGGATGGATTACACGACATAGTGAATATTTTGCTTTGTGTTTTATTGATCTGAGTGGGAAATACAGATTGTACTGTAGAGTATGAACTGGATACAAAACCACTGAAGTCAATGAAAAGATTTCTTTTGGTTTTAGGGGCTTTAGAGCAGCAAACATCTGTGAAGCGTAAGTTGCCCAGTCCATGTAGATGGGTTACACAATCCTGGAACAAAGTGAAGAATAGTCTCTCTCTGACCCAAATGAACTGTAGCAATTTCCTACCCTTTTCTCCTATGAACCTAATCACACAGAACAAAACTTCAGTCTTTTATTTCATGCATGCATGTATCCTCCTACCTTGACTTCCATGGCTGCTTGTAGAACATGGGATTAAAAAAAAAAAAAATCTGTGGCAGAAAGAGATGCTAGAGGAAAATTTTGTCCACCATCTTAGAATGAGACTTCCCAGATATTGGTGTAACCCTAAAATAAACCTTAAATGCTAATCTCAATTATACCAAATGGGTTGTGACTGGACCAACAGCATTCAGGATACAGTTGAAGAAAAAAACCATGGTATTTAGGAGATCAATCACTGGATGCTGGAAAAGTGATGAGGGCCAAGAGAAGAGGTACCCTTTGCCCCTGTGATTGAGTCTGGTTAGAACATCTCCAACAGGCAGGAATTTATTTTCTCAGCCATCTTCCCCAGTGTTTGAAGAGTCTGAAGGTGAGCCTAACACTGAGGAAAACAGAGACTTCCCATGTCTAAGTGCAGACAATGGGGAATGGATGCTGTCTGCAGAGACATTGATTTTAAATATTGTGTTCTATTACTTTTCTATTCCACTGATATTTTGAGGTAGATGTTTTTTCCAGAGCAAATACACATTAATTAATTTTTGGAAGAGATACTGAACTTCACTTCCAGTTCCATCTGATCCTAATAGCAACTTAAATCAAAATTGCAGATTCTTCTTTGCAGTGCATACACAAAGACCATGAGATAGCTCTTTTCCCTCTTTCACCTGTTGGTTTGTTTGTTTTTTTTTTCCATTTTTGTTTCAAGGTATTGGAAAATTCTTTGTACCCCAGAGCAGCAGGACAAATTTGTCTTGATACTTGAAGGGGCACAAAGGATGTGGAATTCAGCTGCCATATGGTACAATAATGTGCCCTGAAATGCCAGCAATATAAGATAGATATGGTGTTCTGTGTGCAAGTGGCAAATTGATCACAAAACAATAAAAATCACAGATATGTTTTTTGTCCTCTGATTTTGACAGCTGCAGTTTGTCTCTAGATACTCATAGTGAAATGTTCTAACTAAAGGTAACCATATGCATATTTTTAAAAAGCCCTTTAAACAGCCATTAGAAATCTCTCACCATGCTATTTAGTCTGTGCTGAGAATTAATAAGTCCTGCTGAGCTTTGCTTCAGTTTTGATATGTCATAAGTGATGTGTAATTTCTTTTAGAAACTGATGAGCTCTCAGATATGTGCTAGTTTTGGAAGGAGTGTAAATTAAGGTGTCTGATGAACATGTGGCTACTTGTACCTCCTCTGCTGTATAAGGCAGTAGCAGAAATGCTCTTCTGGCATTGCTGAATGGGTTTGTAATGTTTGCTTAATGACATGGGAAGAGAGAAGGACGGTCTGGACTCCTGCAGGGAAGAGGATGCTTTTGGCAAGACAAGTGATTGCATTTCAGAGCTGGTTTTCAGCAGGACTGTGGGTGGCACAGGCAAAGCTTTTCACAGGAGACTGGGCAATATCCTCAATTCAGACTCTGATGCTCCCCTTGCTAGGGCTGCTAAGGAATCAGAGATATGGTCAGATTTATACAGTCTGTCAGAGAATCACTTTTATCTCTTTCTTTTCTCCACACCAAAGCCCTTTGTCTTTGCTGGTTTGTACTTTTCTTCCAGTGCACTACCATCAAGCATGAGGGGGGGGAGCTGAGCTCTGGGTGTGTTGGGTGCTGGGCAGCCTCATCAGACAAGATGAGAGTCGATGAAAGCTCCTTACCTCAAGACTTAATTTGGGTTTCAAACATGAGCACTTGCAAATGATATAAAATCAATCACCTTAATTCACAGTGTAAGCTACAGTCTGACCCTAAATTTCCTTTTTCTTTAATGTATCTTCAGCAATGACAGAGAATAGACCAAACCTTTAATTCCCTTTTTTGCTTTTCAATACTTCTTGAGTATTTCAATGTGCCATAAGCTGCATCTTTTGATCTCTATCTACTTTTAAAATTTCCCACTACTATGGCATGCAATTAATTTCTTGCACTTCAAGTCTTGAAACAAGTCAAATCCTGCTTCTGCTTAGCATGTCAGAAAAGAAGGTGACTATTATGGCTTAACCACTTTTTAGTTATGGATCCAATAGTAGCAGTCAAGAGAAGTGGGAAAGATTATATTTGACCCCATATGTTGTGAATATCTACAGTAAGCTCAAATATCAAGATAACAGCAGCTTCTCAGAGTATCTATTCCTGGTGTAGTCTGCACATTGATTTTCTGGGAAAGGTAAATAGAATTGTTTTTTCCATCGGTTTTTCTGGGGCTAGAGTGGTACATCCACTTTTCTTTCAAGTGCCTGGAAGTTTGTGAGGATTGTCTTGAACCACCCTCAAAAGACCACTAATGAACAATGTGAGCAATGGAGAACAAGAAAAAGAATGAACAAGGAAAGAAGAGAAAACAAAGGAAATCGTTATTATTACTACATTTTATTAAATATTAAAACTATTACCTCTTTATTACTTTTATAAAAGTGATGAAGACTGCCAGAGTTAATTACAGATCTTTAGTACAGAACCTCTCCACATACTTCACAGAAATTTTTCATATACTAAATGTGGAGAATCTTTATATCTACATCTTTTCTAAGCACAGAGCAAGAGTATCTTTCAGATAATAGGGACACCACAGGGATACATGATTTCATCCCATACATTCACATCCTAGGAATGAGATTAAATGGACTAGGTAAAGCATTCATTTCCATGAGTTTGTTATTTAATTATCATCCCAAACTGCTGCAAGATCATCAAGCATGACGAAGAATAAGAAGAAAAAAGTTGTCTTCTGTATTTTACATTCAGCAGCAGCCACACTGTGTTTATCTACAGTAAAAATGCTTGTGCATCTGCTTTCTTCCCAAGGCTTCAATGCATACTAATTATTTTTTCATGTATATTAACTAGGATTTTATAGCTTTGGCGCTTGGTGCACTGTTTCAAATCTTTATCCCATAACATTTCTCCTATCTTGCTTGCTTAGAGCTGGGAATATTTTTTTCATGAAAGTCTGGTGCAAGCTCCTTTTTGTGCACAGGCAGAGTCTTATAAGTTTTCTCCTACAGCACAGTACAAAGGTCAGTGTTTGGAGGAGCCTGATGTTTCCTCTGTGAAGTGAAATAACCAGAGTACAGTACACTGAGGTGAATTGCCTTCCTTTAGGATGTTTCCTCTGTCTCCAACCACATAGATTCCTCTATGAGTGTCAAGGGATTCATTACAAGCCCCTACACTGATGATTAACCTTAATGTCACATATATTGAGTACATAGTACAGATACTACAGGTATTTAACTGATATTACAGTTCTAAGCTTTGTCCTCTTTGTCCTGGTTCCACTTCCCACCATTTTTTGTCTCTGCCTTGCTCTAACTGAATTCCTAGTAGTACATCATATTTTTTGAAACAATTCAGCAGTCTTTAATGGATCACTCTGATATTATTGGCCTGCCTTTTTCGTATGGATAAGTTTAAGTGAGAAATGTATATTTTTTCCTGTTTTTCATAAACAGACAAACCAAGCATACCAAGTACTGATTAAAGTCAGCAGTTTCCTCTTCTCTCTCCTCATTTAGCCAGCACTGGAAATATCCTTTTTTATATCACTACTTGGCCTAAATAATATGCAATTCACAATAGGTGTTAATACTGCATCTGGCCATTACACCTTGCTTTGCTTCAGTAGTTCTTCCATGGTCCAAGGGCTGCCTTTATTAGCAGATCAGCCTGAGGGCTGAGCCTGCTGGAGAACTGCAAATAGGATTCCCAATCCCCTCCTAACTATTCTGACATATTATCCAATCTTTGCAAGCCCATAAAACTTTAAATGAGAACTACCTACAAATTTAACTTTACAATACAGTCACACTTTGCTGATTTTGAACACGCATACAATTTGAACAGATCCAGTTTTTAATTTATTGTGGGAATCAGAGGGTGAGGATAATATATTAATGCTAGTGCATTCAAAGCATTTATGATTGCTAGCTAACATCTGCAAGCTTACCGTAAAGAGCTTTTCACATTACCTGGTGTAGTGAAAGGGATGGGGCTACACAGACGTTTGGCTGTTCCAGTCACCCCTTTGAAAGGCAGAGTCAAAACCCATGGGTTCTGTTCCTGTTTTGAAACAGATTCAGTCCAGGGCATCTTTGACTGGTTGGCTGATTCAACATACAGAGCTTAAAAAGTGACAGGACTCTGTAAATGCTGTAAAAGTGTATGATGGGGACTTGCCATATGTGCAGTGTCCTGTGGTGTTTGTTCCACTTTGCCTTTGCATTGCTTCCATTCCTACCTTCATTTTCTAGTCCTACACCCTGGCCATAGTAGCCACACAATGTCACATTAATCTGCCACTAAATTGCCTTCTTTTGGGGAAATTTCAGACACCTGTGGATTTTCAGAAGTTGCTTTACCTTTGCAAAATATGTCCACCTCCTGAAGAAGAAAGAGCACCTGTAAGCTTAGGGTTCATTCAGGGAGCATATGTGGAAATCCAAGATTTCCCAAAAATTTCTTGTGTGGTTCTGTGAGCATCTCTGGATCTTTTCACATTTGTCTTCCTCATTCCTGTGATGGGGTGATGGTTTGGTAACTTTTTAATTAATTAGTTTAGGAGGCAGCAGTAAGAGGATATACACCACATGATCATAAGCAAAGTAAAGGGGGATCAATGATCATTTCAGCAGACAGAGCCCATTTCTAAGGGTAACACAAACCAGAATTTTAGAAAATAATTCTGTAGACAGTTTAGGTAGAAACACCAAGGTGCTGATATGCTGAGATATACTTTATTTACTTTTTTTTGTTTGCAGAATCCAGAGCTAGAATCACAGGATCATGGTCGTAATGGGGTTTGGAGGGGCTTCTGGAAGCCTACTGGTCCAGTCATTACTTATAAAAGAGTCAGCTAGACCAGACTGCCCTGCTGAAATTTGAATAACTTCAAGGATGGAGCTCTGGGTCTCTGTTCCAGTGTCTGACCACCCATTTTCCTTGTGTCTAATTTCCTGTATTCCAGTGTATCCACAGCATCTTGCATCTTTCCACTGTTCATCTTTGAGAACAGTCTGTCTTCATATCCTGCAATAAATTAGCTTTAGACTGCAGTAGGTCCCTCCACCTGTCTTCTATCTGGGTTTAACAAACTCGCATCTCTCAGCTCATCCCCTCTGCCAAGTGCTCCATCCCCTGGACCACCCTGGCTGGCCTGTGTTGGACTTGCTCTGGGATGTCCCTGGCTTGTACTGGGGAGCCCAAAACTGCACAGATCTCCAATTGTGCTCTCACAGGTGTTGAGCAGAGGTGAAGGACCAGCCTCCTGGACCTTCTGGTTGCACTTCCACTAACCCAGGGTGCTGTTAGTCTTCAAGGACCCATTTCAGGGTCATGTTGAATTTGTCCACCAGGACTCAAGGGCTTATTTTAGCAAAGCTACTCCCTGATCAGTCATTCCTATCCTGTGTCTTGTGTATTGAGCTGTCCCAACCCAGATGCATGGATTTGCTTTTGATTTTGTTGAACTTAGTGAGATTCTCTACCTTATTGAGGTCTTCTGAATGGAGGACTGCTCCCCACTGTATTGTACTGTTCTCCCCAGTTTTGTGTCATCTGCAAACTTGCTGAAAGCACCTTCTGTCCTATAATCCAGGTAATTAATAAAACTACTGGACATTATTGGTTCCAGCTCTGGTTCCTGAAGAATTAGTTGGACTGGTTAATGGCCACTAGGTGGACTTTGAAATCTGGAGATGAACCTTTGAGCTGGGCTGTCCAGCCAATTTTCAAGCCTATTTACTGTCTGTTTTTCAAATCTATATCTCTCTAATTTTGCTCAGGGATGCTGGAAAATACATCACAGACCTTAATAAAGTTCTCCCATCATCCATGCTACCAGTCATCCCAGGGGATAGATAATTGGCAGAAGTCAATCAGGTTGGTAAAGTATGATTAATTTCCAGTAACTCTGTCTGGTTGTTCCCAGATACCTTCTTGATATGCCTGGAAGGAACCAAAAATTTAAGCTTTATTTTAAAGCCTTAGTTTTAGTGAAGTCTAATAAACTGGTACCAAAGTTACAAAATCTGGCTAAGCACTGACAGAGCAAATCTACTGAGCTCTCTCTGAGTAGAACCGTATTTTGCTTCGTGGTAGAAGGAGTCACATAACTACAGAGGTAATTGAAGGATTTGGCAACAACTCCAGTGTGAGTAATTTTAGGCTCCTTATACACACACAGAGCCAAAGATATGCTATCAACTGATCTGAACAGATTGCATTAGCTGAGATCTGATACCTTGTATTCAAAGCTTATAATATTTGTACGGCTATTGAATTTTCTGAAGTGTAAGGACTGCAGATAATTTAACTTGTAATTGCAGTCCATTCTTAATCTTAACTGCTTTCTTAGGCTGTTATATTTAAATTCATATTCAAGAACTTCATGTTCCTTATATGAATATTTCTTTTAATTAAACAGGATAAGTGTTTATTACTGTGAGTTAAATTCTGAACCAAACAGAAATTGGATTGTGTTTATCTCTGGGTGAATGTCTTTTGAGATAGTTCCTGTGTGTGCTGCCTCATTAAAGCTGTCTAGTACATATTAAGCTGTTTAAAAAAAAAAGAGAGACCTTATAAGTATTCCACTTAAACCCATTTGGTAGGGTTTTCTCACCTTGTTTATAATTATCTGTACTTTTAAAATGTCAGTGTTATAAGGTTAACAAATCCCCATTTCTGCGGCAAGTATACTTGAAGGAGACTGAGGGGAAAAAAATCCTTCCTTTCCCTGTAAGTCACTAAGGTGGCACAGGCTGCTGCTGCACCTTATCAAAAGTACTGGGAACACCTTATTAATTCCTTCAGCTTTTGCACGGCATGACTTATGCTATGGATTGTATTTATGTGTAATCTATTTTTTAAGACTAACTCACAAGAATTCAGTGGGATATATTTCTGTATATATGATTGTTACCTAGGAAATAGCAGCAAATGGTCTCACTGCTCTTTCAAGAGAAGAGCGTGCGCAGTTAGGGAGCAATTGTTTCGTTTTACTATTGGAAAATGACTCTTTTTTTTTTAGATTGTTGTTTCTTTTTTTTTTTCAGTATATTTCTAGAATCTCTCTGAAGTAAAAATAACTCTGCTGCTACTTCTCTAAGAACCTCCAGATAGAAAACATGAGAAAAAGGAAATGCAGGCAGGAGGCATCTATATGTTTCAAAGGTGTGTTCATGTAAAGTGGAGTCATTCTGTTCTAGGCCAGCTGTTTATACCAGACTCAAGTCAGAGGTGGTAAAAAATCTTTATGTTCAGACAGCCATGCAGCAGCCTCAATAAAACAAATCCATCTACTGTCTAATTTCCAGTGAACAGCTGTTAAATTAATCAAATCTTGCCATGAGTACAAATCCTTACTTTTCCCTCATGGTGCAAGAAGAGGTATTTAAGAAGGAGAGTAATCCAGAACTGTGGGCCGTGAACCTTCCTATCAGAAGTGCAGTTGGTGTTTGTTGGAGTTTCTTGTTTCTTGGTGTTTCTGTTAAGCCATGTTAGCAGGTGTGATGGTCTGCTTCTGTAGGAGGGTGAATTTTCCTCATGTCCAAGGAACTCACAACATAGTTCTAGATCTGCTCATGCAGGTCTGTTAATCTGGGGACATTCTCTCTGTAGGTACCCATTATTAAAAGTTTGGGATTACAATTTTTCATAAGTGGCTCCAGGTATAAAATCTTATAATTCCACCTGAAGGATCTGAAGAAATGCCATTCTTTAGGGAGTGACATATGGCTTTCCATGAAATCCTCTGACTGACCTCAAGCTGAGTACCAAATATAGCTCAAGAGTATTAGGACCAGACTCTGTGAAAACTCTTTGTTGTGATGTAAAGGATTTTATGGAAGTGGTGATACACAGAAGGGCTGCTGTTGATGTAATACCAGGAATAACACTCTGGCTTGACAAACCATTAGCAAAGCTCTAGTGTGGACAGCTCCTCTAATGAGCTGAAAATGGAAACACCTGGCCATGATTCATTAAGAATTTCTCCATACATCAAGTAAAGTTTTACTCAGATGCCTCACTAACTACAAGATTTCTTTATATTTACCTGTGGTGGCAGAGGTCTTGTGGTTATTCTGCAGGCAGAAACATCACAGCTTTGTAAGGCACACATCCAGGTACTGCTAGAAGGATGGGTGTGGGCTGGGCAATCAGATTAAAACCACAAACAAAACTGGGTAGATGCTAATGAAGCAACTTGATGAAGTATTCTATGTAGATTTATTTAAATACTTCATCTCCATCCTTGGTTTGTTTTGTTTTGTTTTAAGGTGAACACAGTGTCATAGATGGAGAGGAACCTTTGCTAGCTACTATAAATATGCATTGTGAGCATCTTTATGTGTGGCTTGTATTTATACTCTTCTCTATTACATATCCTCCCTGTCCTTTTCTCCACTGTTGTCCTTACAATGCCTCCAGCATGCTCTGTGTCGCCTCTGTTGAAGGAAATACATTGATTGTGGCCTTCCAGTGAGTTCTCAGAGCACAGATCCTGCTTTCCTGACACAGGGCAGACATGCTCCTGGCTGCCCTAAAAGCACCATTGGGGCCCTCCCAACTCAGAATGTTCTGTGGCTCTGGGATTCTGATAAAGCTTTCATTGTTTCAAACAATATCCCCAGGCAGATTTGTTTTTTAAAGGCACATTTTCTTTTCAACAGCTTTTTTGGTTTTTTTTTTTGTTTGTTTGTTTTTTTTTGCTTTTGCCATGCTGTTGCTGGGATAAAATTTCATTCTTAAGACACTTATTTGGATCTATAGAAGCCAGATGCAATCTTATGCACTTTCAAAATGCTGAACAAACACCACTGCCTGAGGGAAATGCACTTGTTTGCTTTTTCCTCTTTGCAATTCCCAGATGGGGGAGATGATGTTAAAGGGCTGCAACCACTGACTGTGAACACAATAAAGTAAACTCAGCTTTGTCAAGATTCCTTTTCCCTTAACCCTTCTTTTAAAATAGAAGTTTTTTCTGCCTCCCTCTGTTAAAAAAAAAGAAAAAATTATTTTCTTGCATGCCCTTGAATATTTGGTTATTACAGTTATCCTGTAAAATGTATACACTTAATGGGACTTAAGGGAGGTTGAGGAAATGTATTACGGAATTATGGTGTAGTTTTTTTGTGTCTTGTCTGATAAGGTGAGTTGTTTGTCCTTAATGAATGTGTGTTCATTAATTGTCTTAGAATTATGACTTATTATAAATTAATACATCATAAGTAATTATCTTGATCTTTACTATCTAAGAATTTTTTGGTTAATGGATGATTTATGAAAAAGTTCTCAGGGTTTCCTATGCAGTACAGTTCACTTAATTGGGAGGGTAACAAATGTCTCTGTCTGCTACAGTGCAGTGTGGTACCCCTAGAAGTTAAGTTGCATTTCAGCATATAAAAATCAATTGATAGCTAGCACTGGCTTTGCCTGAAAGTTGGAGTACTCTGCAGCTACAGAATGGTATTATAAAATATAATTCTGCTTGTGTGGACCCCTGTTTGTCTGAGTCATTCTCTTTCTCTTGCTCTGCTGTGGCCATTAAATAAATCAATCCTAATTCAGGGTAGATCCTAAAGCATCTTGTGTAAAGCTTTTTTAAACTGTCTCTTAAAACAGAAGGTGATATGCAGCACACCAACACAAAGGTATCCTCTAAGCTACTGGCACTTGTTATCATCACCTAATAGACAATTTTTTCCTTCCATTGATGTCTGTTGGTTCTTCTGCACTTCAAACACAACAATAATGAAAAAAAGATTCCCCCCCCAAAACACATTTTTTTGGGAATCTCTTTTTCAACACTGATTGCCTTTGATTTTTATCCAGAAATTCTTGCAAAATTCACTGTGTTAGATTATCAGTCTCGCCTTTCTTTTGCAAGGCTTAATGGGCAATTACTTAAAGAACTTGCCTAATTATGGATACCTGCCTTAGCTCCCCAAATATTGCTTTAAAATTAGCGATTTTCTCATTTTGTGCTAATTTTTCTTTCGCTTGTGCAAAGTAACCCATGAAGTTTTTGGTTCATTGGTTTAACCCTTGACTTTTCTGTAGTGAGTCATAGTTTCTGTCTGGATGGTTCAACTCTCCTGCTGCTTTCAGTTTATTGTTGTCCTGCATGACAGTTTTGGTGCTGTTTCGCTTTAAACAAATTCCATAAAATCCAAGTAGGAATTTTATTGGTGTCCTAACTTGTTTAGGTTTGGGTTTTGTTGTTTTTTTATGCAGCACACCAGGCATTCAAGAGCTGATTTGGAGCTCCTTGAAGGTTTCTGACAAGGTGCAGGACCACCCTGTGCTACAGCAAGAAAGCCTGGGCTGCAAACAGAAGTAATCCCTGCCTGCTTTGAGCGTGTAATACTCATTTATTTGTCTCTCATGTGCGAGCTTAGCTGTGCTTTCTCTTCTGTCCTTCCATTTTGGGTTGCTTTGGGGACACAATTCACTAGAATTCAGACACTAACAGTTGTTAACAGCCTTCAGCCCCACACCCAGAGTCCCCTGAAGGGTTAGCTGGAAAGAGAGGTCCAAACAATAGTAGGAATTAATCCCCCAGAAATATCTGTCCACAGTTTTAAAAGACACACAATTAATACGGGAAGATATGGAAACAGTGTTAGATTATATCCCAAAACTGTTTTTGATCCCTGCCTGACATTACTGGATTGTTTCAGCTAATTGGTTAGTGCAAAATTTATATGGAAAAGTCTGCATACATGTACAAAATCAGATTTTATTAAACCAGAAAAGAGACAACTCTGAGCATGAAAGGATTTCCTTGGGTCAAAAACAAAATCAGCAAGCTTGAAATATGGTGGGAACAACAGTGTTACTAATTCCTTGTGTAAATAATTTATCCTCTCTCTTTATCTTTTTGTCTTCCTGTCTTTGTCTTGACTTCTTAGGTTATAAGTTTATAATGAAAAAGATGTCATTTTTTGGATATGTTTACATAACCTGTCCCAAGGAAATGGTGCTCTGGAAGGGTGATGGAGGATGAGGGCACTTCCCAACTCTACATTTTCCTCTTTGCCATTTTGTTGCCATGAGCAGGAGCTTATTCTGTATGTCTGCATCTAGGGCCAGGTGAGAATATAAAATATCTGATTCCTCCTATAATCTGGCTCTTTTCAACAACTCTGGGAACCCTTCAGCAAACATTCCTAATATGTTGCACTTCTTTTTGCACCCCCATGTGAATTCATCTGAATATTCTCTGAGGTAAGAGCAGAGCTCTCATACTTAGCCACACCCTGCTTGACCACCTGATCCATGGAGAGAAACTACCACAGTGCAAAAGGTGTGAGCTCAGGCAAGTTCCTTACTTGCCATTCTGTAGCAGGAAAGTCTCTTGGAGTTCTCATTTTACTGTCCTGTACCTGTGCTACATGATTAAAAAAATGCAAAGTCAATGTTTTGAGATTTTCGCTTTTCTCTTGAAGCAAATGATATAACAGAAGCAGCTTTGTCCATTTTTAAGGATTTTCAAATCTCATATAAATTCTAGGTATTGAAGGCCAAGTGCTATATCTGCGTACATAGGGAAAAATTGCTCATACAAGAAACCGCTTGTGTTATCCATAATCAAAACCCTCCATAATTCTTAATTATATAAAATTCTTCCAATTTAACTTAGAAAAGGAATGACTTGTATTGGAGAATCTGTATCCTTCTTTGCTATTCTGTCTTCAGCCAGAGCATTATGTGGGAAAGCAATAAAAAATTCAAATTAACTTTTGTTCTGAGATTATCCATTATTTTTCTACAACATAATAAATATTAAATGGGACATCCCTGCTCTGTCTTACCCAGAAATACAAATATGACATGAGGAAACAAAGAAAGTTACTGCTATTAACCCTTTTGTATTCTTGACTGAAGTAGAATGCATTTCATTTTGAATGGGAGATTAAAAGCCATCTAAAAGTATCTTCAAGGGGCATTGTCAGTAGATGTTAATTCACAGATGTCGTTTACAGCTTTGGAAGTAAGCAGTAACTTTGTTTCTTACTTGTTTATGTGTTATGAAAACAACCCTGTGTTGTCAGCACTGTTTGCAGCACAAATCCAAAACACAGCCCCACACTGGCTACTGTAAAGAAAATTAACTCCATCCCACCTAAAACCAGAACATTATCTTAATCAGGAATTAAACAAACAAACAAACAAAAAAACAAAAACTGGTACCCATTGTAATTGCTACACTATTCCTTCTCAGAGAAGAGATGTGTTGAGTCACTGTTAAATAATTCTCTTAGGCCTAAAACAATCCAAGCCAACTTTTAGCTGTTGCAGATACTTCACTTTTATTCACCTGCCCTGCTTATGTCATTAGGGGTCCAAAATGAGAGCAAGACTGGCAATTCAGTCTAGTGAGGGTGAAGGAAAAGAGAGAATTTCCCCCCATCTTTGCATTAAACTTCTGTTACAGCACTGAACGATGGAACTTATAACATGCAAAGTTCCATTATTTAGTAACAAGACATTTCAGTTTTACCCTTCCCCAGTCACTGCATTTTCCAAACAATTGCTGTTGGCTGCTGTTGGTACAGAGCTTGGATTTATTACAAATCTTGAAAAATCACTAGTGAATTTTGGAAGTTTGCCTAACATGATTTAGATGTTGACGTGGATTTGATGTGAGACATATTGCACCCATTATTCCAAAAGTGACACCTTATTCCAAAGCTAGGAGTCTGCTTTGTTGTTTGGGATCTGACTTGGCACAAGATTTGTTTTCACCTGCTAAGCACACAGCCTTTTCGTAGCCAGGCCAACATAATAGCAGCAGTAATGTTGGCTGGATCTGGGGTGACCAAATATTGTGGAGAAAGACAAAAGAAGCAGCAGGTGACACTGTGTGACAGGCCTGAGACTGCCAACTGCTGCAGGACCCCACAGGCATCACTGTGAGCTGCTGCCACCTGGGTCCTGCTGCTGCTGTGTCCCAGGATGTCTCCCTAATTTGCTGCCTCTTGTCTGCCTGAGCTTGTCTGGAGGCAAAAATGTCAAACTTGTTGCCCTTGATCTCCCCCCTGTTTTGGCACATCACCTGTTCCCCATGGGAGTGTGCTTATTTTGACTTTATGCAAATGGAGAAAAATTGATCTGTTTGGCTGCAGCAGCAGTGCTGCTTGTCACCCTAAAATATGCAGTGTAAGTGCCATGAAATGATGCCAATTCCCACCATAATTTCTTTGCCTTATCTATCATTTGCATGTCTTTGCATGTCTGCAAGGGTCACTGACTGATGCCAGGTTTTGGATAGCAGATGTCCTTGTGTTCAGCCTTCTGTTGAACAAAATACCTGCCAGTGGCAACCCAGACATTTTTGCTTCTGTAATTTAAATGCACTAAATATGGCATGGAGTCTACCTTAGTGCAGACAATTTGATGTTTTCTTTATGAGACTATTAAGAAGGTGATTAACACATGCACTTTGTTAGGAGAACCAGTAGAAAATCAGACTGCATTTTGATTCCCCCCCCCCCCTATATCAGTGACACAATGTTTTTTTTGGCAGCTAATGGTTGGTGGTAGAGATGTAGCTGGTGTCCATAATTCATATAATAGTTGCTCTTAATTTGCTAGCTGTTCAGGGGGGCTTCCTTGATGAGATTTTTTATGTGGTGTTCTGTTTTTGAGAGGCTCAGAACCAACATCACTATGTTGATATGAAGGATGATGATGAGGAGGAATAATTCCTCCCCTGTCCCCTTTGAATGGAGTTTGTTTTAATATGCTTCAAATTTGCTACACCTCCATTTATAATGCAGTATGTTGGGAAATGAGCATGGTCCAGTTTTTTGCAATAGGAAATCATGAGGTCTTTGATTTGAAAAGTTGTTACATCATCAAAAGATAATCACTTTCAAAATTGTCGGGCTTTGTTACAAATCAACTACCTTTTTGAAACAAGAAATATATGTGGAGCTCATGTTTAGGAAAGAAAATTAGCCTTGATGATTACTTGCTGACTAATCTTCTCCAGAATTCTGTTTTTCTCATAGCACTTAGCATGATGTTTTTCATGTTTATTGAAAATATCCCTTTGTTAGAAAAATAAACTATAATTTGTCATTGTATTGACAAAGGTGTAAGTACTTAATTGCCAACTTGTTGATTCCAGTGCTAGTTGTGCTTTTGAAATAAATGTCATAATTTAAGAAATTAATTGATCTTTTAATGAACAAAAGTTCTCCTGAGCTTCATTTAAATGTGAAGTAATGTTTCTCAAGGGGCCATTCTCAAGCAGTACCTACTAAAGTTGAATTTGTTATGCTCTATGAAGATTTCTAATTCTGCAATATTTTAATAAAAAAACTCAGGAAATAAAAAATGCTATATGGGAATTGCTCCAATTAATTGACTAAAATCCATTGACTGGCTCCAGGGTGCCTATTTTTCCATATTGCAAACAAGATCTTGTTTTCTCAACTTGGCCTATAATTTGGCATAGGTGAAAAGCTTTAATTACTCCATCAATTTTACTGTTTGCTTTAGGTATTTCTTGCTTCTTTTCTTAGGTTTTGTAATTTTTAAATTTCTCATTCTTGTAATGGTTTAGGAATCTCTGTCCCAGTGACTTTTAAGTAAGACATGTTTGAAAACAATGCAGCTGAAAAGCACCTTTTTGGTTCTATACAACTAGGCTCACTTAGCACATTCGTGTATTGCTGAAAGTTTCCCTGACTTCTGTGGATATTTTTCTTTTATTTTATCCTTTTTACACAGCTGTGAAGTTCCAGTGTCTCTTAGAAAAGTATCATCATAGCAGTCATCTACAAACAGTTTCTGCAGAATGTTTTTGCCCATTTGTAGCTCTGAAATCAGAAATTGTTTGAGGTGGTGGAAGCAGGAGTTATGGTAACCAGTGCTGGATAAATGAAGACATAAGACTGTGCCTTAAGTTATCAATTTCCCACAACTATTTCTCACCAAATAAAAACTTAAATATAATTACTGTTTAATATTCCATGGTGTTGGAATGTATATTTTCTTGAATACTGGGTTCATCTGGAAAACCAGCTTCCAAGCATTAGGGAGGCCTATGAATCAGAACGAGTGAAGCTTCACTGATGTCCAAGATAAAAGAGAGTAGCTCCACAAGCAAACTTCATAGTGTGAGCTAGAGTGTGCTCCTGGGCTTTCATTTAACCAGCAGTGGTGAACAGATCCTGCTCCCCTCCCTCACCTCTGACAGTAATTTCAGAGCTACCAAAACCCATCTCGTAGACTGGGGGAAAGATGCTTGACCACTGGCTCCCTGACCAGAGATTAAAAAGAAATTCCTGTGAATATATGAGTGAGCCTTTCTTTCTGTTCTGCTGCAATACAGTCATCCAGCAGAAGGGAACCCTGGCAGAAATCTCATCCTGGCAATATTCCTCCTTTTTATGTATCATGCCCTGTTGTGAACTCCCTCCTGGTGTCAGTACAGGGATGTTGGTATTCCATGTGAAATGTTATGGGACAAACTTGTTTTCTCCTTGTGACAGTGGTATACTGTGAGATTTATGCATTCCCTCTGGCTAAAGGATTAACTCCTACAGCAGATTTGATTGCACAATCCAACATTAATTTAGAAGTGAGGCTCCACTCCACTGCTAAGGGCAAAGAAAAAGAAGGAGGTTTGGTAGATCCTACCCATTCATTCCAGCTGAGAATTTCACCACAAGACTGCTGAAGTGACCTGGGTTGATTTGAGAAGATCGTGGTGTTTCTTTGCTAGATCTGACACTTACCCACTTCTGATGGGAAGGACATCCTCTACTGTTGTGCTGCATTATTGCATGCCAACAGTTTCTCAAACTCTTTTCTACTTCAAGTTAACCCTATACAAATATATTAAGGAATACCTAGAATGTTCTTCATGCTAAGTGAACATCCACCATGATACCAGAAGGGTTGGAAATTATATTTCTTCCATAATGCTGTTGAGAACAGGTACTGAGGCTGTGAAATAACTGTGGTAATTCATAAGTGTCTGTGAAATGAAAAATCACAGGGTAGATAGAGAATATCTCAAGTACTCAGCATTTGCTGTAGTGGTTTTTATTATCCTCAAAGGCAGGCTAAGGATAATTTCAACTATCATAATTTTCACACACAAAACATTAATAAAAATTGGCTCCTTGTTTTGTGTTTTACTAAAAGCAGCTACTACTTCCCCTTATCCCTTCCAGTAATTATATTAAGAAAGTTAATATTTGACTCTAGCAGTAACCAGAAGGATTTCAAATGGTTTCAAGACCACATTTATGAAATTCTTAGTTGCCTGGGAGATTCTGAAACAGCCACTGAAAATGCTGACCTGAAGGCTATGTTTGTAGTTTATATTTTTGAATCACCTGGGCTGATTATTGCTGGTAGAGAGCAAGGCTAATGAAGATGCTCTGTCTCAGTACTCAATCAATGGTATCCAGAGGCAGCTAAACATCACACCCAGGACATCTGTAAAACAAGTGTCTTACCTATCTAAAGATAGGTTTTTCCAGCCCCATCTCCCTCCCTGTATATTCTTGCTGCAATCACTCAGGGTTCATCTGATTTATTTTAGAGCTTTACAAAATAGATCAACTTTCTAGTGAAAGGAAATAAATGACAAAACTGGAGGCCAATTTCTGTCATTTACTTCAGGCTCTTACTTGAGAACTCATGCCCTAACACCTCAGCTGTACAGCTCTACATTTAATTTGATGCATCCCACCTGTGAACACCTAAACACTGAGTGAGTCACCCGTCACTGCACAGCTTCTGAGGCAGCTCATTAATCCTGAGCGTAGCCCTGCTCACATCTGTCCCACGTGCTGCTGCTCCAAGCCCAGTGGATATCTGTCAGGACACAGACAGCTTTCACTTTCACACAATAGATTTTCTGGAAACCCATATAAAAAGGTTTAACCGAGTAAATACCACTTAGTGATGTTTGTGGATGTGCACCCAGTCACTTTACAAGATTTATAGTGTCACTGTCACTGGACAGAAAATTTTGGAAGATGACAGCACAGAAAAGGTCTTTTACATGTGCAAATATATTGAAAAGAGTTGAATATATTGAAATCCTCTCTCTAGACAGCAGGAAGAAAACTGTTTCTCCTGTAACTGGGCTAAATGATTTTGTGAGGTGCTCTGTGCTGTGAGTCACTGGTGCCTCTGCAGATGTGAATGGGCAGATGGAGCATTTTCTCTGTAGAATCCCAGCTATTTTTTCTTCAAATTACATAAAAAAGTGAACATTTACTTAGCTCTCCAGGTCTGTCTGAGGCAGGAGTCTGCAGCACAGATTCTTCTTTTTGTTCCTTGAGTGCCTACTCTTGTTCAGAAGAAATCATTCAGAGTTATTCCCTTTGAAAAAGTGACTGTATTTAATGTGCATGCCTGAATCATAGAATCTAGAGTGTCCTGAGTTGGAAGGGACTCACAAGTCCCTTGTGAGTTTATTGAGTTTATTGAGTTTATTAAGGTTTATTGAGTCCAAGTCCTGGCCCTGAACAAGACCACCCCCAAGAGTCCAAGCATTTCCTGAACTCTCAGGTTTGGTGCTGTGACCACTGCCCTGGGGAGCCTGTTCCATGCCCAGCCACCCTCTGGGGAAAGAAATTTTTCCTAACATCCAACATAAACCTCCCCTGACACAACTCCAGGCCGTTCCTTTGGGTCCTGTCACTGTCACCACAGAGCAGAGATCAGTGCCTGCCCCTCCTCTGCCCCTCACAAGGAAGCCGTGACTGCAGTGAGGTCTCTCCTCAGTCTCCTCCAGGCTGAACAGACCAAGGGACCTCAGCCCTCCTCACATGCCTTCCCCTCAAGGCCCTTCTCCATCCTTATTCATCTCCTCTGGATGCTCTCTAAGGGTTAAATATCTTTCTTATATTGTGGAGGCCAAAAACTGCACACAGTGCTGGAGGTGAGGCTGCCCCATCCTGCTCTATCTCCTTAAGGCTGCCTGAACCCCCACAAGGAGCATTGCAGGACACCTTACCCTGTTTTCCTTTCAGCTGGCCTTAAGGAAAACAGTAAATAGGTTCATACCTCAGTATATGAAGTTCTTTGAACTATTTCACTTCTTCACATCCAGATTATTTTGGATTATGGAATTGGCTGGTTTTCTTAAAGAGGAAAGCATGATTTCCCTATTTTTTTTTTTTTGAGGCATACTGTAGAAGGTGACTATTTACCATTCTCCCAAACAAAAAACACCATTTAATAAGTTGCTCCCTGAATAATTGCACTTCATTTACACATCCTTAGGTGGGATGCAAAGGCATAACTATATAGCTCACCTTTGAGGCTGTGAGCAGTGCTAAAGTAATTATAGTCAGCAATGGTGGTAGTGGTTGTGGGTCAAAATTCTGTGCCATCAGAAAGCTCTGGTCTTGCATCTGAGCATGATCATCTTTCATGTGTACTGCTACTTCCTTGCTGACTTTTGGTGACAACAAAATCTTACTGACCAAGTCAAGACTACTGGCTGAGATCAGTGGTCATCAAGCTGGGGCCTTCTTTTTTGGCACTGGCTTATTTACCCTTCTCTAACTTAATTTGATTTTAATATGGAAAAATTAAGTTGTCTCTGCCTGGATGAGAAACACAAAAAATAGCAAGGAATTATGGTTTTATATTTTGCCTTTATTTTCCCAGTTCACCATCGAAAGTTCTTTCCCAGCCACAAGAAGAGACACATTTTGGTAAAGGATAAGGCAAACAACAACTTTCCTTTACAATTTTCCTTGTAATTTTCTGGCAGAATTTCCCTTCAGAAAAAAAAATATTTAAAAAGGAATAAAAAGTAAACATTAAGAGGTTTCATTAATGCTATCTATTCTGCACCATGTGACCATTTCCCTTCTATTTTTCACACACATTTGAATGATGCTCAAGAACATGAAATAAACATATGCAGGATTTCCTTAATGAGAAAAATGGCTATGGAACTACTCTGGTTGCATAAAAACTGAATTTATGCTCACATGTGAGCTGAGCCTTTTTGTTGCTTGCTTGTTTGTTGTTATGTGGTTTGGGGAGAGGGGTTGGTGTTTCTTTGGGTGATTGGGGTTTTTTTGGTGGGGTTTTTTTTTTGTTCTTTTTTTTTTTTCTTTTGTTTGAATTGATGTGAGTGTGTTTCAGGCTGGATCCATTGAACAGAACTGAAACCCATGGAGTTTGCTTTTTCCTGGAACTATTTTTACACATGATCTCTTTCTATTTATCTATATAGTTTTCTTTTCTTCCCTTGGTATTTCCTCTATCATCTAATAAAACTATCTTACAAGGAGAAAGGAAACTGACTTTTCCTGTCACAGAACAAATCAGATATATGAATTAATAGATGGTGCTGATAATATTTCCATTAAACAGGTCAAAATAAGATGCAGCAGTATTTTTAAGTTGCAAGCGCTCATCTGTAAGCCACAAATTTATATTTTTTGCAGTTTTTAAGGTGTTTTTAATTGAAACTGAAATGCAGGGTGGCAATACTCCGATTGCAGTAATTCTCTCAAGATCTTACTGTAATCTTTGAGCATCATTTTCTTTCAGGTCTTATGGAGCCTTGGGAAATACAGAGTTATTCATTTGCTGAGGGAAACAGGGAGGATGTTGTTTAATATTTTGCTTTGTTTATACAGTGCCATTTGAAACATTTCAGGGCTCTGATTAAACTAGAGGAAATGACTTTATAACTCGAGTTTCTGAAGGCAATATGTTCTGGGACATGTACTCGAGACTTTCTCTGCCTCCAACAATTTTGTAAATAACTTTAATATGGTTGTGAATGCCATGGCTGTGTATCAGCAATGTCTAGAGCATTGTTTGGGGGAAGGAAACGGAAGGAATGTGAGAACATTGTGTTCAAGCTCCTGACAAAAAATATGAATTTATCCTTTTAATGGATAGCTTTTGTTTCTTCAAAGAAACAATAAAATAGAAGTCTTCTCTTGTAAAATTCCTTTTTAGGTAGAAAGCTGTGTTGATGCATGAATCTTGGATCACTCACTGAATCTTGTTTAAATCAAAGCCATATCTGAAGTTCCTGAATTAATTCCACTTTCACTGAAATGTTAGCACAGCTTAGATTAAGACATATTAGAAACCTTGCACTTCATTAAGAAGTTATTAATAGAATTGCCATAGCAGGTCATCTTGAAGAAACACATTGTATTATTTTTATCAGCAGAATGATAAAATGTGTGACCATTTAAAAAATAACACTCAATCTGAAACGAAAGGCACTTGGAATAAGTATGATTAAAAATTTAATACAAAGATTGGCAAATTAATTAAGATGGGTGGGATGATTTTTCCTAAAGATTTTCTCATTGATAAAGAATTAGTTGCACTGATGCTGCTCAGGAGGACACAGCATGGGATGCTCTTGGTTCTCCCTCTGCCCAGGTGTCACCAACAGCAGTAGGGCAGAGCTGTGTGGCAGAGGGGTCCCAGAGCTCACAGATGGAGGGGAGAGGGAAGGGAATGGAAGGGAGAGTGGGAACAGCTAAATGTAGAGAGGATGATGGGTTATAACCAGATCCTGCTGGCACGCCATGGACTGCCTGTGCCAGCAGGGAGTTGCTGCAGTTCTCTTCACCAGGATTTTGACAGTTTTAAATGCCACTAAACTCTACTAAATGCTGCAATTCCCAGTTAGCCACCCTAGACAAACTGTTTGATTTAGCAGCTGGAAACCAAGGACAGTTATTCAAGTTGAAGTGATTTGGGAGGGAAAGGGGAACCACATGAGTGCAAATAATACCAAGAGATTGTCAAGCAGCAAAAGCACTGAATTATGATGCAGAGATAATCAGCAGTGCTTGAAGTCCAAGCAGTAGCTGCCTGTCTGATTTTCTCAGAGGCCTCTGAAACAGCTAGAACACCAATGTCAGAAGTAAAAATTTATTCAGAATTGTTTGGTTCTTCTTTTTCAAAGTTTTCCAAGCTTTTTGTTTGAACTGAGGCCTATAAAACAACCTGAGCTTAAATTTTGGACTATGCATGGAATATTGTATCAAAATACATAACACAAATGAGGTTGGTTTGCACAGGCCAGGTGTGTATTGCATTGTGTTCAAAACAAAGCACAGAATTCAGGGATGCCTGGGTGGATGCTGTGCAAATGACCAAAATTAAATCAGTTGAGTTGGCATATGCCAAATACGTGGCATGATGAGCTGGTTACTGTCTAAGACCAGAAAAAGAAATGGGAGTCTATAATGAAACTAAAATTTCTGTTTTAAACTATAGTTGTTGCCATGGTGACCTCTGTAATGGACACATTTAATCCTAAAATTCAGCACTGCATCTGAACTGACTTGAACAGTAAACAGGATGTCAGTGCTTATTTGAATAACTGAAAAGTTCATCCTTCCAGCTTAGATGGAAGGGCTGCATGTTCATAAACTGATGATGAAGGATATTGATTACTTTGATGCAGTATAAGTTTTTAAAGCTATTTATTTGGTTTCATATACCTAAAAAAGATGAGACTAGCACAAATTATATTATAAGGAAAATAAAAGGCTGAAACAGAAGTCTGAAAACAGTTTTTGCAAGCCCAAGGTTTGTGCACTAAAGAGTGATTTAACATGCTTCTGTTTACCAGGCTTTTTGAGCATGGAGTCACAAGATAACGGATCTGTCTCTGGTTTAAGCCCTGAGCCATGTCTGTTTTACTTAAAAGTGGTTTTTGCCTTGTTTTAATCCTCTGTCTTGTACCAGAATGGAAAAATTAGATGACACCCTGCCAGTTTCTAGGACAAGTAAGAATAATACTATTTCTGGAGATGGTGTGTCTCACTGTAGGTTCATTATTCTTTCTAAATTATTATGACTTAAAGCATAAATCTATTAAATTTTATATCCCATTAAACAAGCCATGAATTTCATTTTACAGCGCCTGAAACTTTGGTTTGTTTTGTTTTTTAATCCTGCTATGCTTTGGAAGGAGCAGAGAAGTTTTATAATATTGTGACTAAGTTATTTTATTTGTATTAGGTATGTCAGATTTCTCCTTTATTGTTCATGCTTCAGATAAAACAGAGGCAAGATGACTTAACCCTTAAATTTCCTGCATAGTTTCTCCTGTCAAAGAGAGCTCAACACACTAGAGATGCTTAAGGTCCTCCCTTTGGAGATCTCAGAGTGTGAAAGGAATTAAAACAATACAGGCATTACACTGCTTTTAAAGTGGATAAATTAATCTTTTTTCCATTCTGTGGACTGATGCGGTGAACATACCACATGCCAGTGGGGCTCATTGAGGGAGGGCACTAAAAGTTCATTTTGCTGTTTGATCTCAGTGTAAGACAAGGGCTACTCTGGAAAGCTGTGCTACCCTGAGAGCTTGATCCCAGCTCAACTCCATGCCTCTAGTGCTGGAATTCAGGGCAACCTCTCTGTTCTCAGAGCTAAGCCTGCTCACCCTGACAGACCTGCACAGGCTGGAAGGTGTGCCAGCAGCAACAGCATCAGGTTTAACAAAGGCAAGTGGCAGCTCCTGGATGACACAAAGAAAGAGCCCAGCACAGGCTCTTTGTGCCTTGCTGAGAGGGACCTGGGGGCCCTGGAGCACAACAAGGGGACCTGAACCAGCAGAGCAGGGCTGCAGCAATGAGGAAAATCAGATGCTGGGCTGCACCCATGGGGGCACAGCTGGCTGAGATAGAGATGGGAGCATCCCACTCAGCACTTGTCAGGCTGCCCCTGGAGTGCTGTGCCCAGCTCTGCTCCCCACAATTCAGAAAGAGGTGGACAGACTGGAAAGGGTCCAAAGGCAGGCTGGAGGACCTGCCCTGTGAGTAATGAGTCAAGGCAAAAGGTCTTTTTCCTCTGGAGAAGTGAAGATAAGGGGACTTTGTCACAATTTCCTAGTACTTTAAGGTTATCTACAAGGAGGACTGAGGCTTTCACTTCACCATAAATCACATGGAGAGGACAAGGGGGAGTGGGTTCAAGTTGAAGTGGGAGAGGTTTCATCTCAATACAAGAGAATTTTTTACAATGACAACAATCTTTCAGAATAACCCCATGAAACATGGTGGAGTTTTTTAAGGGACAAATGTATAAGGTGCTAGATAATCTCAGCTATGCTGACTTCCACAAAAGGTTGGGCCAGATATCTTTTGAGGTCACTTTCAATCCATGTTTTCCTATGATTCTTTAATTCAATCCTTTCAAAAACAAGCAAACTCACATTGTCAGGGTGTCTGGACTGCTGTAGTTAATCATATTTGATTGCAGTGAACCATTTCCTTATGCCTCACTGTGTTAGAAAATACCTGAAAAGTGGAGTTATGTTAACTAAAGAATCAATGAGGTAAGAAATAAACTAAGTTGTGGCTGAGATGTGTGAAAAGCAAAGGAAGCATCTAAAATTTGGCTAAGCAATGAACTAATCACTCATGTGGACGTTAGATGTACTGTTCCTATTTATTTCCTATTCTTTTTTTAGTATGGTAGAATTGACCCTTTTCATGAATGAAATTGCCTGTGGAAGCAGAGTGAGCCTGGAGCTGCTCCTGGCTCGGAGAGGGCTGGAGGGAGCACAAGAGCTGGGGCTGGCACGGGGGGTGGCTCAGTAAGGAAATCCACTCAGTGCACTGGCAGTGCAGGAGAAAGAGCAGGGCAGCAGTGCCCTGGCAGGCCAGGAGCCCTTCAGCCACGTTAACCCCAGAATTTGGGTTTTACCAGGAGCCTGTGTGCCTGCACCCCTGGTGCTGGTGCAAGGAGGGCAGCTCCAGGGGAAACAGCAAGAGCTGGGGCAGGGGGTGAGGTGTGCCCAAAGCAGCCACTGCAGCCCAGACTCGCAGCTCCCAGCTGAATGGAGGTGGCCTGGCTGGAAGCAGAAGGGAGCTGTGATGTGTGCTGGCAGGTTCTTTTCATGCTTGTGGAAGAGAAGAGGGTCTGTGGGGGAAAGGCACTGAGCAAAGTCCTGCCTTGGAAACACAAGAAGATGTGTTCCTTGCCAAAGATAAATATACTGGGGTTTTCCCTTTGGTTACACAACGTTCAATTATCATGGAATTAATATTTTTTCCCTTTTCCACATGTGGCCTCCCCTTGGTCTTCTTACATGTTTCTCCTTTGTGGTGTCCCTACCCTTGTGGATAGCCTTTCAGAAGAAACTTTAGGTCAGAAGTTAGAACCAAAGTTTTCTATTAAATATAAATATTTAAGTTATAGATCCATCTTCTCTCCAACTCTTTGTCTAAACACTGCTCAACTAATGCATGACCGTTTTTTTTTTTATTGATAAAATTTCTCATAGACCCTTTTATGTTGAATTCTATCTTCTGTGTGTTGGAAGCAATGCCATTGCTTAGACTGCTTCAAAACTGACATTTACTAATTTTAGGACATGATAAATAAACTCAAGTTCAAATTTTTACATCAGTGTACTTGCAAAGAAGCTGTGGAAGGTGGGGCTGATTTGCTTCCACATTGAGAAAAGGTGCAGTAATAAAAACTGACTGCCAGGTACTGAGAATATTCATATGTTGTGCTCTGGGTAGTTGCCTTTAATATGAATCTTAGTTATTGCAAACTTGCTGAAGAACAAGTGGACAGAGATAGCAGCGGAATTTTTCAGTTATAATCAGGATAATTTATCCATTAAAATTTCTTAAAATTAATAAAAAACTGGGGACCTAAAGTATATGTAAAAAATACAACCATAAAAATGATTTTATTCTTTAACAGTCTGAACATAAGCTGTCCTCATAAAGCGTTCCATTCTATCCAATATTGCTCTGTCTTCTTTTTAAAACAAAAGAACCTATAAAATTAAGTATCTACCAGTAATATCTTGTAGATATTGAACTTAAAACAGACAATACTTTACCTAAGCACTAATGTTTATCAAAACAATGTCTTAGAGTGAAGTCTGAGAATTGCAGACACCGTACTTTATTATTTGTCTTGTTTCTGAAAGTTCTTTGCCAAGTGAATTTACTAAATACCCGCTATCCCTTGTGCACACCAAAATCCCCTAATAAGATGGAATTATTTTTGCATTACTTACTTCATATCCATTGAGCACTTTAAAAATGATCAAGAGACTGCTTTTAAATTTGCAAGCTATTTAAATAGCAAGTATGTAGGGCAATATCCTTTCCACTGAATCAGTTCCATTACTTTGCTTAGGCAGCATAAAAAAGTCAGCCTCTGGCAGCATCTGTCCAGCTGGGAGTATTCTTGATGAAAGGGAAATTTCAGCTGGTATGAAGTTTGTTTACCCACCTTCTTTACCAATCAGTCACACCAAGGCAGACATGAAGTGAGGAGAGACAGAAGGGTGCAGCTGCCCAGTGCTGGTTTGCACTCGGTGTAGGGTGATGGGAGAGGAGATTTGCCAGCAGAAATGGAGAAAAGTGATGATCATCAGGCCTTATAAATATTATTACAAAAGTGTCTCGGGTTTTGAGTTTAAAAAGGTACCCTTTGAGGGTGTAAGTCCTTCCTGGGTTAGTCTGCAGCCCTGTCACTCCAGCTCTGCCCCTGGCTAGAGTGGAGAAGGGAGCATCCCCTGCCATGAGCCTCACCACAGCCCATGGCAGCCCAGGCTGGCCTGGTGGCCAGTGCTCCTGACCTGCTTTCTGGGATTTGGTGGGGGAGTCAGGACTGGTGGGTGCTTTTCTGCTAGGAAAAAAAAAACCAACCAAACAAAAAAAATCCCTCTTTTTTTTTTTTTTTTTAGAAGCTCCTTTTGGAGAAACAGTGATGGCTATTCCAGCAGAGCAGCCAGCCTTTCCCAGCTTTGCAGGATTGCAGGATGCTCTGTTGGGAAGACAACCTGCAGCTCCACCACTGATGCTGCTCCCTCTCATTCACAGGTGCCAGCACATGGAGCTGCTATCCCTTCCTCCTGTGTGATCTCTGTGCTGTCTAGCCCCAGACACCATCTGGAACTGCATGTGGTCCAGCAGATCCACAGCCATCTATTCAAAGTAGCAGGTGCTGTTATCATTTGGAAGGCATAAAGTTGTGGCCACCTTATACAGAGTAGATTGCTTCTCACTTCTTACAATGCCATAAGCTTCCAGCAAGAGCATTTGCTACATGGAATTACAGTGTTAAAATACCTTATCTATTTTTTTCCCAGAAACTGAAGTCTTAAGTCTTAATCTGAAAGATACCCAAAGCTCTTTTCTGCATCTGTAGGAGCCAAGAATAGCAGCAGCAAGAAAAGAAGCTTTCTGTTCTGCTGCACTCTGAAAGTTTAGAAAATGTTCTTCTTTTACAGCACACACAAGAAAAGGAAGAGCTGATGGTCATCTCCTTGCCCCAATGCCTAGCATTGGGGTTTGCACTCGGCAGGAGCTGTTTCTGAGGATATCTGAACCCACATTTCCCCCATATCAGCCTCATGTGCCAATTTCTGACTCCACAGCCTCTCTTCTCTGGGCTGTCAAGCCTTAATAGGAAAGTTGGTATGTGGTTAGTGGAATTATGTGAGTCTCCAAAACCATTGCCATCCTTCTAACTCAAAGCATCTTTTGAGTGCTCTTTTATTTTAAAATCCAGCTTCAGTTGCTCTCAAGAGGCTTGGACACCAGCTGCCTCAACTGCAGTTCTTTCAGCAGTTACTGATGGCAGTATTTGCTCTTAAATGGTGATTAATTGTTTTCTTCCTGTGATTTTTCACATTTTAAGTATATTGAAGGTGGTTTGTTTGTATGATCACAGATGTTGCGTGTCTTCACAAGCTCACTGCCTTCTACCAGAGTGTGTTTCCTATGTATTTTAAGTCCTAGAAATTACTTTCAAGAAAAGCAAAATATAAAGAGAAAAAAAATCATTATTGCTGTAAAACTAATGATACCTGGAGAACATGGCTGGGTTAATGGTTAGACTTGATGATCCTAGAGCTCTTTTCCAACCTTTATTATTCTACGATACCTTACAGTGACTGTTAGCATCTGAACTAAGAAGACATAAATAAATATTCATAGTTGTTGTTCTACCATTGTTTTCTTCTCAAACTTGTTGGTAATGGGTTGGTTTAATTACTTTGCCCAAATAAATTTCGCCTGATGTCTGTACCTCCATCTGTGAAACTTCATTGACATTATCTGAGGAAAGTAGGAGCAGATGGAAAACATTTTAGCTCCATACTCACTGAGCACAAGATTAAAAGAAAGGCCATGGTGCATTTTTAGTAAAGGAGGTGATTGCACACGGAGCACTCCTTTGCTGTCTGAGAAGCCATGTAATTTACAGAGCAATCTGGACTTCCTTGGTCAGCTGGTTTTAAAAATAAATTCTCAATTCTGTTGCCACTTATTCTCCTCCTAGGCAATTCAGGGAGTCCTTGATAATCAAAATCAGCTCTCTGTTCTATTACATATTAACACTGTAAGTTGTTGCACCTGGAATTGATGAACCCTTTGTTTATTATGTTAGAGGAGTCACAAACAGCTGTTCTTCCCCCAAGTGATTCATCACCACATGTGAGAAACGCATCCTACATTACACAGCTACTGAATGAGTTTCCTGTTTGCCATTCAACCTTCTAACAATTAAAAAAATTATAATTCAAAAAATCATTAGGCATCAAAATTAGGTCAGAATGCCAAAAAACCCAAAAGTTATCACCAGAGAGCTTTCAGTATTTCAGTAAGGAGCGTGATGGAGATGTGCCATTGGAGTTCCCCAGGTGTATTATTTACTACAAATAGATCTGTTCACAGATAATCATTCTAAAAAAAACCCTACCAAAATGTCTTACACACTGCAGTGGAGGGCGATGAATGTTTCACATACAGAATAAGAAGTTTGAGCCCTCTGCAGAGCATGCAGAGCATCACTGAAGTGGTCCACAGGTATCCTATGGGACCTTGGACAAGGTATTATATTTCTCTGGAGAAATTGTTTGATTTTGCTTATGTTTAGTGTGTTTTTTTAACTATTATTTTTATATCAGCACAGTGATACCAAAAAGTGGAAAATTCTACTGCTATGTATTATTTAGCTGGGGAACCGTGATGCCTTGTGTCAGTAAAGGCTGCTTTTGCAATAGGAGTGCTCGCAGATTTTGCTTTACCAGTAGCCTCCTTTTTGGCTGCAGTGTACTTTATTGGACTCTTAGGAGCTGAGAGTTAGGGAAAATGTCTTGTGCTCCAATTCTCCTCTCATAAAACAGAATTGGCCCTTCTTCATCTCATGCTAACACCGAGAAAATTAAACTTCAAGCAACTGAAGCCTAGAGACGCCGTAGTAATGACAGCTACAAAACATTTCAGTTTCACTTTGCACTGAAATCGGCCTAACTGCAGGCTGAGCTGGACAGTGGTGATTCCTCTGGTCAGTGTGTAGCCCATAGATCCATTACACAACTTTTTGGTGCCATTTTGGGGCTGCCAGCAGTGCAGGGTAACTCTGTCCATCCCATCAATGGGTACTTCACAACCTCTGCTGAATTGATTTCTGCCATTTCAATGTCTCCAGTTCCCTCACAGCTTTGCAGGAATCTCTCTGACTGGGCTGTAATTGCTCTTCTTTTGTGCTCATATGTCTCCTTCCAAATCTTAGCAATATTAGTGTGTGTCTCTAACTAATAATGTGGAAATTTTCTTACTCAGAATAATAGAATTAGAAAATTAACTAGGCTGGAAAAGGTATTTGAGACCATCAAGTCCAACTTATGACTTAACACACCTAAATTATGGAAAAATTTGTCCAAATAGCTTAAAATAGTGTTAAAATTATTTTAATAAGGCCACTTTGCTTGTTTGGCTTAAAAAAGGGCCATATACTTAATGCTGGCTGTAAAATCTATCTGTAATTAAATTTTCCAAACCCAAGTACCCTGCCCTTTATGAAAGGGATTTCCAAATTTCACATCCAATATCTTGGTTCATTTTAACTCATGCAAAATCTTTTATATTGATCTCAATAAAAATACTTATCTGTAGTATACCTGCATGGCTTATATGCATTTAATGACACCCAGTTTCCCAAAATGTTAATCAAGATGATAATCATTACTTAAACTGAAACTCCACTCTATCTTTAGTAGTATTAACTTATATAGTATGTTAACATATTGTTTGGGTAATTTGATTTCAAAATCATGTCTTCAGCAGTTTTAATAATTTTTCTGTTGGGATATCTGGGAGGATCAGGGAATAAACTGACTTTTCTTTGTAGCCTGGACTGAGAGGTAAGTGAAATGACCTTTAACATTGTCTGCATAAAATTTCTGCTGCTGAAAGAAGAGGTATCCTGCCTTACCTGGAGCCTACTTGTTTATCTAGTCCTCTAAATACTGCTTGCCCTTCTTTAAAAAGAGAAGGTAGATAATCAATGTATGCCAATTCTGGTAGGAATGTTAATACACATGTATGAATGTAATATAAAACAGTATATACTTTTATATAATAATAAAGTTTAAAAAATACATGCATGTATAAAGAGTTTAAGGAAAGCATCAACCATTTTGAACTTACTGTGAAGCAGGACTCAGTTTCATAACTGTTTTTTTCCTTGCTTCTTTCAACTTTAGTCAGAAAATTAATAAATTTCAAAAATGCACTTACAAATGTAAGGGAAGTCTCTGTTATTTGATTTAGCTCACTGTGAAAAATCCATCACTTGTTTTCTGGCAAAAAAAATAAAATAATAATAAGCCATAGGCATCTACTTCAGAAGCTCTTGTTAAAGCTTATTCAAAGCATATCCAAGGGCAGAGCTGAGAGAAGAGGCATAAACAGGTTCTTTAGCCCTCAGTAGCCTTCATATTTCTGAGTATGCAAGGATTTACTCATAGCTTTGAAGTCTTACAAAGACATGACAATACAGGTAGCATGAACACATTGTCATAATTTAAGTCAGTCATGCTTTAGTATACAAACAATATCCCTTTGGTATCCCTTTTTTTATTAGGAACAGGAAGACGCACCAGGAATTTCTATCCAGAGTTTTTCTTGTAATGAAAATATCTCACCTTTCCTCTTCTGGCACAACTGGGTCCTTCACAACACTTGGCAACTAGTTTTCATGGAAGAAAATGGGAATTGGTCATAGACCTCTGCTTTTTTATTATACTATATTAATGTAGAGATAGTATGAAAAAAGAAAATCATCCATTTCTAACCTTGACTACAAAAGAAGCATAAGACAGGTGGGCAGTCCTCAAATTTAAAGGAGGATGTTCATAAAGCAACAGGAAACGCTTTCACAGCACAAACTAGTGAACTCAACCACTTCTGGAAGAAAAAAAATTCTGATTATAATTCCTCATTCTCTTTTCCCTTTTCTGTCTTCTGACAGATACTCAGCAATGACTGGAAAATATTAATCAGCTTTCAGGTATGACATTCTCCCTAAGACTCCACTTTCCTACTAAGAGCAAGAAGGAAATGAATATATATAAACTCACACATGGATAAGCTTCACAGTAGCTTTCCCTGACTGGTCATGCTCACCATTTGCTGTTTCATACACTGATTTTTAAGAACAATTAAAATGTCTGTGATAGTCCTTTCAGGAATGAATGCATCAAACTCTAATTCTGCATTTCATGCTATGCAGACAGTTGAAGAAATGTAAGAAAGCTCCAAAGAAGATACTGACATTTGCTAAATGAAATAAAAAAGTAAATTTTCATATATTTAATCAGGAAAATGGCACTATTTTTTTACCAGGAAGGGTTTTTCACATGAAGCCAATAGAACTGGAACAAGTTTGTTGTTTGGTTGGCTTTTTTCTCCCACAGGCAGTCCACAAGAGCAGGGTGAATACAGAAAAATGTTGTCCAGATGGAAAACACTATGTCATATATATCTCTCTACTCTCTTTCATTGTTGAAGTTTAAATAAGTCTAGGATAGATTATAAGATATTTTATCAGTTTCACAACACGTATTAAAATAATGTAAATAATATAACAAAATAACAGAATGCTGATTGCAGAAAGCAATAAAGCCCCCCCCCTTTTTTTTTTTTGCAGAAGTTGTGAATACAATGTTCATGTAAGATTTTCTAAATAATTTACTGTATTCTTAAGAAAGAAGTTAAACTTAACAAAAATAGCCTTACTCCGTCCCCTTTTCTACTTTCTCTGGGTACAAAGAAAATGATTATTTTATACTCATTGGTTCAAAAGTAAAAGGAAGGAACAAAACACAAAAGGCAAAAGAAATTGTGACAGTAATAGTACTATGTTAATTTCTACTGAAATACTGTATATAACATCAAAGAAATGCAAATTTGAAATGCTAGATTGAATAGATTATAAACAACAACAACAACAAAACTCAACAAAACCATTCAGTCTCATTATTCCTCAAATATTTTGCGCTGATTTAAAATCTACAGAATTTTTCCACTACATCATTAGCACCAAATCTTTGGGGGTTTGTTGTAACTTTTAGAGTGCAACTAAGTAAACAACATTTTACAGTGAACACAATTTTTTTTCATAGGAACCTTAGAAAGATGTATTCAACATGAATTCCAGATACAGAAATATCTATTTAGTGTAGCCACAGGGCCAATAATAAAAGCTCCTTAGGAGATGAATCTCAGCAGAAAACTTCAGCAACTGATCTTCAGAGCAACACACCTAGCAAAAGCCAAATTCTTGGCTTGGGTTAGTAAAACTGGAAGCTGCATTCCTTCTTGTTTGTTCAAACTTCAAAAATCCCAGATATAAAATTTTGGACTAATGTACTGATTTTCCATGGGAACTTTTCTTAAATTGTTTTGGAAATTGTGAATAGCCCATGCATGGAAGCTATTTGGTCTCCATATCAGTTGTTTACAAATCTTTCAGACACTACTGGCTCTTAAACCTAGTTTCATATTTTGGGGAACAACATGGCATATTAGGCTTCCAAAAGAAACAAGTTCAAATTTTTCTTTCAAAACCCATGAATGAAAATTGACCATTTTTGTTAAAGAACCCCTAATTTGCCCTTTTCAATTGTTTAAAAGAAAACTTCTCTCCAATAGCTTACCTTCTTTCCTAGTTGGATAAATCAAAACATTTTTGCAGTCTTATGTCCTCATTTTCTCCCTGGAGTAACAAAAACTTCAGCACTATGCATTTGGCAAACTCATACAAGTAGTTTCTCAACTGCTGAGTAATTTCAAATTATACGCAAGTTCTGAAAAAATTAAACCTTTTTGTGATATCTCTGCAAGCAATAAGACACTGTTCACTGCACTTTCTAAAGGAATGTAGACTTTTCAACACGCTACAGATTTACTTGCTATTTGCTTCACTGAGGTAAAAGTAAGTGGTTAAATTGAAATTAACATTTCAAGAGTAGCCAAGTGATAAGAAATGCAGGAAAATATGTGGGGTATTTAATTTCACTCAAGTGACATTATCTCAGCAGATACATTATATTATCTCAGAAGACAGATTCTGTTCTACTGACGCTGTTAACTCTTATTTGTTTCCTAGTGAAGCAGTGCATCACTCTGGCAGGATGGCAATGGCCAGCTAGTGATTATTTAGAAGGAGCCTTGTTCTCTCCAATCCCGGTTTTGTTTTGTGTCATCAGCAGTGACAAGCTTCTCAGAATATTGCTAACTCCTTCATTTTCTTCCTGAAAAGAACAAATACTGTTCTACAGTCAGCATTTTGACTTAATCCAAAATGGTGGCGAGCCTATGACAAGTGCAATTACAGACAAAAAGTAGGCAAAAATAATAAACTTTATGTAATGCTAGACTTAATGCCAAACTTTAAGTTAAACTTTAAAACTCATGACAGCATTTTGCAAAACTTGCAACAATTTTATATCCATATTCTGCTTTATTTTTGCAGTTATTATTTATTCAGTCATTCAAAATGTGAGTTTTTTGCAAGAGGGGAGTGCTGCTCAAATGCACAAAAGGTATGTATGGTCTTTAGTTTCGTAAGTTGTGGGGAAATCTAAACTTCAAATTTCCTGAATCTCTTCCAAGAAACATTGAGCCTTACCACCATTCCATACATTGTTTACATCTTCCAGGTGTTGTAAAAACGGTACATTCTGTTTTTTGCACCATACGAGAGTGGTACATCAGAACATTTTCTGAGTTGTTTTAGCCAGCTATGACATCTGGCTAAAAGTGCAAGAGGAATAGAAAAGAGGAATAGCTGCCATTTCTGTAAGAGGACAGGTGGAACAAACAAACTTTGCTTCCTCTCTTCACCTAGGTCTGCAGATGTTGCTCTCAGCCTGGAAGGGTGTGGATAATGCTGTTGAAGAGGAGCCATGGCTAAAACAAGTACCTTATCACTAACTCAGTACCTCCAGCAGGGTATTTTGTCCCTCTGTCCTTTTTGCACGTGTTCTCACACATCCTATCATGCACGTGGGATTGTCCTACGCAGGGCCAGGAGCTGGACTCTGATTTTTGTAGTCCCTTCCAACTCAGGATATTCTATAATCCTATGCTTCTATCCTAATACTCTGGTGCTGGGGCACTGCTTTAGTGCCAATCAGTCTGGGTAGCAGACAAAACAGACTGAGTGCCCTGCAGCACTCTTGGGATTGACTGTCATTCTGGTGATGAAGTGTCTCAGGGCAAAAAAAATTTAGTGAACTAGAAATACAAATAATTAATACGTCTTTGAACCTTAGGAGAATTATGAATCTTGCATATTTGGGGATATGAAAGGATAAAGTGTGCCCTTTTTCTTCCCTTAAGAGATAACTGAATAATAAGTTACTGAAACTGTAGAGGACTGTTTTGCCTTCTTGTTACTTAAGTGACCTTCTAAAAATTATGTGTCTTGATAGTGCTTCCACTTGCTGCTTTTGTGATAAGGGCACGATGCCTGGAACTATAATTAGGAGAAAGAATATCTTAAAATAAGCAGTATACTGCCTTTCCCAAGAAATAGCTAAAGCAGATCTATATGATTCATGAAAAATATTCTCAAATGTGTCTTGCTCTCTACCGACAAATGCTTGTATAACTGCAAATTCATGGATACACACTCAGCACTATGCATAAAAGCAGTGCAATTGACTTCAAACACAGTTTTAAATATGCATGTATGTAAGTATTTGCAAAGATTCAATCTTTGTAGACATAAGCTCTAGTTCTTTTTAAGGTAAATAGCCCTTCTTATAAAGTTCAGCCAGCCAAATGTGCATGCCAATTTTCTACCTTGAAAAAGTGGCGGTACCAAGGTGGAGACTCAGCCTGACAGTTCCCCTTTGGCAGTGCTTGGAAATCAGATCTTTCCAAACAGCCACTTTTGCCTCTTGCCTGAGAAAACCCACAGACAAAATCTTCAAGGGTTTCTGTCCTATTGGACCAGACAGCCTGAGGTCAGACAGTCCCCACACTTCTTAACGTGTCATTGAAACCATTTGCTTCCTAAGTGTCTTTAAAGCAGTTTAATTTGGTTAATTATGAAGAAAATAAAAATGTAGTTTGACTCTTTGTTAAGAGAGAAAAGAGAATAACTGCAGTGGCTCCATCAGCAAACCTTGTATGCAGAAAGTTATTATTCTATTTAATGCACAAGAACATGGTCTTCTCCTTCCCTCTTCCCCCTCTCACAGGAGATAGAAGGATGGATAAAAAAGAAAGGAAAACATTTGACAATATTAATTTTAGAGGCAAAAAAGCAGCCATTTGGACCTTCTCATTCTTGTATCACTTGATTTGGAAAAAAATCAGGTGACCCAGTTAGGCAAGGTGCTTGGTTAAGTCATTGGATCCATACTTATATGGAAATTTCTTAATACCATTTTGAAAAGATGAAAAGCTTTCAAAGTGTAGGAAATGTAATTCATACCCACTTGAATGCTTTTGCACTATCACTCAAATGAAAATCATCTTTGCTGCAAATAAGATTCATATTTCCAATTCTTAATTTTTTATTTGAGATTGGTTTAGTCTGAAAGTTGTCTTTCTGGCAACAGGGCTGGCACATGTATCTATTCCTCTGATGGTAAATTATGCTGTGAATTAACCTTTTGAATGCTGTGTCAATATTCAGAGCTCTGCTTTTATCTGTTCATAGTGTCAGATTCAGTCCTGTATTCCACAGGGCTGAGTTATGGCTCAGCAAAAGTCAAGGACTGATCCTCTTAAAAAAACTGTAGTTGCCATAGTTGTAGCTGTTTATTATTAGTACTGGTCTCATGGCACAAATAATCCTCTTTCTAATTGGACTCATTTGCTTTCAGTATTTTTGACATTTTTGACATATTTGACATTGTGCAGGGTGAAATTTGACCTCATACCACATTAAGTAGTTTCTTTTTGCTCTGTAAGGAAAGTTCAATGGACAATTTATTTTGAATGTGATCATTATATATTGTATCCTATAAATAATTTTATCTGCTTTTTGAACTGTTTAAGGGAATCAAGACTGGCTTTATGAAGTTTCTTCCTAGATCTATAGTATTTTGTGAAATGTCCCCAGATATATGTATTGAAAATAATTTTCAGTCCAGTTCAAGACAAAAGATGTATTCTAGCATACTCCAGGAATTCTGGAATCACCCTGCTTGTTTTGTAATTTTTTTTCCAACTGTTGTCTTCCTCATCTCTTAGTAGATGGCATGGTAAAACCTGAGTAAAAGAGAATCTGTATGAAAGACTGAGGAAGTTTTTTTTGTATTTTATTTGCTTTTGTCGATAAAAGACTACAGATATGTGCTTTACATGTTTACCTTTTTGTAAACGAGAATGCTATCACTTTAGATGGCATATATTTTTGCACTTGTTTAAAGAAAATTAAACTGATATATACTCTGATTTGGAAACTTCTGGAGCAGCTTTGATAGAATTTACTTGGGTTTAGCTTGTACCAGTGTAAACAGCAGCTAATACACATAATTATCTCTGGTATATATAGGGCTAATTTGAAGCAAAACTGCTAAAACTGCATTGCCACATAATTCACACTGTATTCCAGAATTAAGAAATAATTTCAGATAGGGAGATTAAACTACCAAAACAAAACTAACATACTTCTTTTGAACATGCTGGGTGCTCACTAAGAATACATCCCTATCTGGGGGGAATTGAACAAGCAGTGCCAGGAAAATTCTGGGATCAGGCAGCGGGCACAGGGCTCCTGCTGCCCAAGGGAGCTGCAAAGTGCCTGGATTGAAGTTGGGAATCCTCCTTGAGGGAGAAGGATAGGCTGTGGTTTGCTTTTTCATCCTTAGGTAACTTCAGTTTCAATCCTGGCCCTAAGACAGTTGTTTACTTTAAGAAGCAATTTGGTCCACTCTGGCAGGGCTGTGACCAAGCAAATCTCTGCAAAGTAGAGCAAGCTGCAGTGCTAGCAGTACTGGGGAGGTACTGAAGAGTTCTGGATGATGAATGATGCTCACTTTTCTTCAAAATGTGGGATAAAACTCTGGTTTAAACAAAGTTTCCTTTTGGAAAAATATTTATGCTAAGATATATATATATATGTATATAATGCTAATATATATATTTATGCTACTATGCAGGAAGACAAAAAAAAGCATCAGTTAGCTGGAGATAAACATGGGAGAAAATTGCAAGAAAGGAAAATATTGGTTTTGTCTTCTTTTTTTATTTCTTTGGTGTGCCTTGAGAATTGGAGCTCCTTGAGATAGTAGCAGAATGAATTTTATTCTTTCTCTGCTCGATGGCATGGGTAAAATTGAAAAGGAGAGGTAGACAGTCTCTGGTGAGAATTTTTTTTTCCACTTTAAATTTACTGCACTCCATTTCAGATCTGCCTTACAGCAAAACTGCCTGTACCACTTTTCTGCACCAGCTTCCAGCACTCAAAGCATACTTTCTAGTTTGACAAAATATTGAAGTTTGAGAAAGCATAAAATAAGTAGGGAAAAGATTTTGAGATTCACATAAAACTTCAGATAACTTTCACTTATTCAGTGATTAAATATTCTGTATTTAAATAGCCGTTAAAACTCTTTTATGTTGGTAATATGTATGAATATAAGGCTGCCCTTGGCACCAGCCTGAATGTGGAGTTGATCAGTCTGGCAGCACATACCAGGGCAGGGATTGTCCCTCTGTGCTGGGCACTGCTGAGGCCACACCTCAAATCCTGGGCTCAGTTTTGGGCCTGTCACTACAAGAAAAACATCACAGGCTGGAGTGTGTCCAGAGACGGGCAAGGGAGCTGGGAGTGCCTTGGGAACAGCCCTGATGAGGAGCAGCTGAAGGAGCTGGGAGGGCTCAGTCTGGAGAAGAGGAGGCTCAGGAAGGTCCTCGTTGCTCTCTACAGCTCCCTGAAAGGCTGTAGCAAAGGAGGTCAGTCCCTCCTCCCAGGTAACAAGAGGTAGAACAGGAGGACACAGCCTCAAGTTGTGCCAGACGAGGTTTAGATAGGACATTGGGAAAAACATCTTAATTGAAAGGGTGGTCAGGCTTTGGAAGAGGGAGTGGTGGAGTCACCAGCCCTGCAGGCGTTCAAAAGACATGTGGGGCCATGGTATAGTGGTGAACACAGTGGTGCTGGGTTAATGATTGGACTCGATGATATTAGAGGTCTTTTCCAACCTAAAATAAAATGAGTCTATATCTCATTTGGGCAGGAGTTTCAGGGTAGTAAGCTCATGACCATGGCTCACTCTCAGCTAACAGATTTTTGACAAGGGGCATGGGCAGCCAATAAACAGATCACATTCAAGATGACCAAAGACTTGTAAAACACCAGAATGAAGGGGATTGCCCACAGTGCCCTGGTTAAGTTCCTTCTTCTCCTTTCTTACAAATTGCTCCACAGCACACGAGCTGATTTCAAGCCAGAGAACTGACCTCTTAAATCCTGGGAACAAAACACTTACTAAGAGGCTCCTACTGGTCCTCTGGATTAGGTATGCCTCTGACAAAATATATCAAAGCCTTCCTTATGCTGTTTGGTGATTTTCCTTGCAATGCCTACACCACCTTTCTATTTATTACAAAGCCTGAATGCAAAAGAAATGCAGTTGGGAACAACAATTGATCCAAAGCAAACTGAAGCACTGAGAACTTCTGAAAAAAGAGACAAGAAAAAAACTCAGTGCCCCCAAAATATTAATAAAGCATTGCCTTTATTAGATCTGTTTCAAATCATGGCTTAATTAGTCTAAAATAAAAAAATGGACTGAAACCATATTTTGTAAAATTAGTTCCCAAAACATCTATTTGGAAACAGATAACAAATCAGCTCTTTCAGGACTCTGAAAGAGTCTGTTCAGGATTCTGAAAGAAATTGCATTGCTCTGAAATATACCCAAATGATCAGCTCGCTGATTAGACTAATGGAGAAGAGTAGAAACCTTTTGTCATTTCAATATAGTGAGGAGAAGCTGGTCTTTTTTGCTGTGTGAAAGGCAATATGATATTGGTGGGGCTGGGAAGGGATGTGGCCATACAAAAGAGCAGTCTGCAGAGTTTTTCAGATATGTGCACTGCACAGCAGCGTGTCTGCCTTACACATAATTCATGAACTCTGCTCTATACGTGTGATACAGTGAGTAGTTTATGACAGGAAAGGGCTGCTTTCAGCACGTCAGGTCTGGCTTGTGGTAGGATGGCAAGGGTGGCACAGAGCTGAACATCTTGGTTCTCAGGGTAGGTGTGGCAGCTTTGTTTAGCTCAGGTACCTCGGGGCAGCCAGCTGGACACTGGAACAGTGCAGGTGCATCCACATTGCAACCATACATGGATTTAAATACCCTGTTCCTCCATCCAGAGGGCCAGCTGAAATGCCAAAATGAAGCTGGACCATGCAGTGGTGTGGCTGATCAGGAGTGAAGACCCAGATGTGAACCTGAGAGCTCCTTGTTGTAAGAGTGCAGTACCTAGAGCAGTACCCAGACAAGTCTCTGCAGTGACTGGAGGGACACTGAGCCATTAAGAGAGGAACTCATGCACACAGAACAGGGCAGGGGCTTTGAAACTGCTGTGTGAATACCTCCATTCAAATGCCAGCAGTATCATAAGCTGTTCCAGCACCTACAGCTCTAAACAGCTCTACAGCTGTTAATTTCTGCTTTCCTCAGTGCATCAGCCTATGGATGTATTTTCCTCAGAAGTGCAAGCCTCATTTCACAAGCTCCTCCTCACCAACGAGAAGCTCTGGGAGCCTCAAGGGGCAGCAAATGAGCCTTATCTTTCAAGTCTGTTAACATCTAGATTTGTACTAATCCTGCTCAATGCGTTCTGGAGCTTCCAGCTACTCTGAAGGCCAGACAGCTTCCCCTGTGCCAGTGGTGCTTCTGTTAGTGACTGCCCCTAAATCCTTGCAGCTACACATGAAACTAATTCAGTGCGTGTTAACATTCTGTATATCCACTAAGTCCAGGAGATTATTTATGGAAAAGACCCACTGCTGCACACCTCTTCTCCAAAATGTTTCCAAAGTAGGTGTGAAGGTCTGGAGATAAATTCGAAGAATTTTCAAGTCTGACATGTGTCTGGAAAGTTGTCTGGAAACTGCTTTATGGCTGTAATTGCTTAGTGGTGCTGTGAGTCCAGGGCAATTTCTGAAACACTCAGGTACAGAATATGGAGAGAGAGAGTACCTTCAAGCAATTCTTCTTTGAGAAAGCTGTTTTATGAGGGTCGCATTGTTTTCCCCACTGGCCACACATTGCAACACCCACATCCCAGGTTACCCTGTGTTTTGTTGTGCTAAGGCTGCATTTTAACATTAATTATTGCAAATGTGCATGTATGTTTTTATGTGTCAGGACTAAGAAGAACCCTTGAAAAATCCCACAGAGAGGCAGTCTATATGCTAGGGATATGTGGCTGGGGTAAAGGAGTATGAATAACTAACCTAAAGACACTTCATTTGCATTTCACACAAAACTATTGTGCTTTTAAAGAAAGTTAAAACTTTGGATGAGTTATTCTTGCTGTGGCAAAACACTGATTAAACCCACTATTTCTGGAGGGCCTGAGCTAAACAGTTAATCTAACACTTGCTAACTCCTTTTGAAGATGACAAAGGAGAGTTCACATGACAAAAGCATCTGTGGATTGCTGCATTTGCCTTGAAAAGTCAGTATCACAGCACAGCAGCACAAGCAGCAAGTGGCCAACAGAGATAGATAAAGAGGCAGAAATAACTTGTGGAAAGGGCCTCACATGAGGAACCAGTGGCAGCAACTGGGATGAGGAAACCTAGCAAGGACAAGCAGAAGGAATGAGTAAATACTTCAGTTTGAGCATCATCAAGTCCAGTCTAAATCCAGCGAGACCTCCCTGCCCAGAAGCCCGAGCTGGCATTGGTAGATAGGCAATACAGCTTCAGGCTGAAATGTGCTTGGGCTGACACACAGCAAATATACTTTCCTGTAACGAGGAAAGGGGATTAATTAATATCTGTTTAGTCTGAGGGGGGACACTGCTTTTCCTGCTGGGGATTTTTCTCTCTTTGAGGAGCAAAGCTCCTCTCCGGCCTGGTTAAGCCTATGTTATTAATTAGCTGGAAGGATGCAGTGCAATTCATTGCCCACCTACTCAGATCAGCACCTTCTAAAGACAGGACATGATTTTCTATTTCCTTTGACAGATGCTTTAGCATTTCAGGGAAGACTCACTGAACCTAGACCCAGGTCATCCAAGACCTGGCAGGAGCTGTAGTTATTATTCAAGATTGAGGAAGATGCTCATTAACAGGGCAGACAGTGAAGAAAAGCTGCTTCATTTCAGTGCTTGTGTGTATGCACAATATTAAGTAGCACTCCAAACTATACTGGGAGTCTCCATCAGGCCAGTTAAGCTTTCTGCTCTGATTAGAGAGATTTATATTCCTCAAGACAGTGAACTCGTGATGATCTTTACTGACTTTTCTTCATAAGTGGATTTCTTACATTAAGCAGATCTTTGCTTCTGCAAATTTGCCAAAGTACCCTGAGCTTGTTATAATTATTTATCATGAAATGTAGTTGACCTTGTCTACAGGCGCTGAGGCCCAGATGCTCCTGGCTTCTGAAGAGGATGGTGCTCTCATCCTGTAGTTTACAGCAAAACAAATATACTTCAGTTCAATTTAATCACAATTCTTGTAAATCTTTCCTGTGAAAAGGAATTGCTGTGTAGACCCTTGAGGTATTTACTCTTTGTGGCAAAATTGATTAAAGATATTAAATATGAGATTTTGATTCTGATGATAGATGAAGAAAAAGGATCTTGTTCAGCAGTGGCAATGGACTTCCTCAACTGGCATTAGTAGTGATTAGCAGCAATTCTCTTTTTTATTTTGTAATTTTATACTGGTGACAGTTTGTATGCTTGTATTTCCAGAGTTTGTTTACAATCTGTAATGAAACTTTTTTATAAGTCCCTATTCTCTTATTAATTTTATGGAAATAATTTTGTTTGGACTTTCTCAGTCACGAAGATAAATAAATGAGGAATAAGGTCCTCACAGGTGTATTCCCTAAACACCTCTGCATCTTCATAATTTTCCTTTTCTTCTTTTGTGTTGATATAATAATATTTCAGATGGTAAGTGGCCCACTTTTCAAATATCTGTTTAAAACCAAATACAAATAAACACTATTGACACAAAATTGATTTTTTTTTCACAGTGTGTTGAAGCAGCATTCAGTTTGATAATAAAATGGATTCTTGATCATTTTCTGTGCTGGTAATTTCTCTTGCATTAAAAATAAAAATTTTCTATATGTGTTTGTTTTTTTTTCACACCCTGATTTCAAAGGGACTCAGGGACTAGAGAGTCTGTACAGTATAGAAAGCTGTTGGCTTTTTTTAATACCAGGTTTAAATAGGTCTGCAGCCATTACTCCATAATTTAAGTTATAACACAAGTATCAGTTACTATATCAGTAACAGATTTGTTTCATTCCAAATCATGTTGAAAATGAACTTATTGTCTTGTCATTTAGTGGAAACTGGGGCAAAATTGAGTGTTTGTCTCAATGAGATTTCCTTACAAAATAACACGTAACATTATGTTAAATGTGAATAAATGAATAAATGGGAAAATGGAATGGAATCATTGCGCTTTTTCAGCAGTTTAACCTCAAGTAGTTATAAGGTGATTTTTTTATTTAGTTCATTTATAAAATATTTATGCAGAAATACTCATGGAGAAGCAACTTTTCATTCAAAGAATGGCTGGCAGTGAGGGGTAAGTTGTACATTAAAAATAAATTAGAACACAATACTCCTTTATACAAACACTGGCAAAAATAAGAATGCTAAGTACATAATTTTCTAAAAATGTACATCTGAAACACACTCCAGTGGTGCATATAGTAAGTGAAGTTTCTACAGCTTCTTATCTGTTATATGCCATTTCTTGCTGTAAGGGGAAACCAGCTACTAAATCATTCAAATAATCAGCAAGGAATGCAGCCTTCTGTGCATTTTGTCTTTGTTTGGAAGGTATCTCTTTTGTGCTGTGACTGGCAACTATTATTTATCCACCTTAGAGTGCTGTGGGGAGCTGCAGACCAGGGTCACAGCCTGTTGTGCAGGCTGTCTCACCTACAAAAGGGCCTCCCCTGACTCAAATGTGTTACCAAAAGCTCTGACCTTGGAAAAACTTAAAACCGTGTAGTGGGACCAGCTTGGTTAGTGGGAGGCAAGGAAATGTCTTTGAGGGTTCAGGGTTTCCTGGGTAGGTGAACTAAGCCAAAGGGAATACGAGAGTGTAATAACAAACAAAAAAATAATACTAAATCAAGGCTGAATCACAGTCTGGCAACATCAGAAACCCAGAAGAGCCCAGGACCTTGCTGGAGATAGAGGATTTCTTTATGAGTGTAGATATTTTGTTATGTCACACCTACTGAACAGTGATCCGACTGAATATTATACAGACCATTTTTTTTTTAAGTTTTAAATCACCCTTCTCCACCTTAAATCAACTCTGATTGCATAAGCTTTTTTTCTAAAATTGTTTGATGAGCAAAGGAAATAAAGTGCACATGTGTACAAGGAAGAAAAGAAACAAAAAGTATCAGAAGAGCAATTTCAGCTTTTAGTTCCCAAACATGGAAAACAGTTATCTGCATCCATCAGAAAGAACCTTATGAGATATTTAACTTGGTAGTACCAAAAATAAGTATAGGACATAAGATCTTAGTCTGTCACACTCAAAGCTGTGATCCTTCCATTGCACTTTTACAAAGGAGATTAAATGGGTGTGTTTATAATTTATTTAAATCTATATATTCTAAGTAATCATTGAAAATTTTCTATGTAGACTCAAGCAGATTGGACAAGGTATTCTTTACTTCTAAATGAGTGGCCATTGTCTACCATTTATTATAAATTTTCTTGTGTTCAAACCTTGCAGCAGGTGGATAGTGGATAGTGTTAGTTTTTGGGATCAGTGCAGATGAGACTTAAGGGGACGGGCACTATATGTGATGACAATAACAGTGGGAAGAGAGGTCTCAGTGCTTCTCCTTCCCAGGCTCGCAGTGGAGCTGTCATAGTCCGGTATTTTGCAGCTTTCCCCACCAGAGGAATGTGATCCACTGAGTTCTGCCTGGTGATGGCCTCTGCCTCAAAGCACATTGTCTTTCACTTCTAAATTACGTGTACTGGGAGTTCTGTGTGATGCATTCATAATTCCTTGTGCTTTTATTTTCTTGGAGACTGTTCAGTCTACATTTTTTTAGACACTATTGATTTTGTGTCGTGGGATGTACTATATCAATTCAAGGAAAAAGAAAGGAGACATTCAATAATCTTATTCTAATCTTGACAGACCTTATCTATTTGAAATTAAGTATAAGGTCATTTACCCTTTGTTGAGACTGAGTCAACAGTTCTTTCTTTTGCAAAATATTTGAGGTATGGGACTTAGGTTATTCCTAGATCTAATAATGATTTCTTTTTTTCATACCTCGTATTAAAATGTTCAGAATATTTTTTTTCCAGTAAGCTTAATGCTTCAAGGGAATTGAAAACAGGCAATAGCCTGTGATCATCTGCATTACTGTTAAACTAATGGATATTTTTTCATGAGGCAAATGGAGGAAAAGGTCACATGAATTGTCATTTCTGAATCTGTGTTCTGATATAGTTACAGTACCTCCCATTAACTTCTCAGGGGAAAGTGAACAATTTACTGTCTCAATCACTTTGGAAGGTATGGAAAATGGTTAAATTAGGTACTGGAAAATGTTTTAGCTGACCAGAGAGTTCTTTTGTTCATAACAGACAGTCATAACTCACTCTGCTCAGCTTATTGGAAATATTGGCAGTTTTGGTCCTGTCAATACAGAGTGTTTCATACATGCATGTGCAGTTGACTTGTACTTGCCTGACCATCTTTCGAGTTCACATAAGATAATTACTCCCATTCGCCCAAGAAAATGGCTCCGAAAAAATTTTTGTCAAATCTCTTCCCAGTCCCCTTTCCATATAACACTAACCAAGAGGGATGAGGTACTGATAGCACAAGGGGAAATGCTCTCTCATGCTGCTCTGGGGGCGTCTACTGCAGTAGGGAGAGTTAGAATTTTGTTAGTTGCTGACTGTTGTGTTTAATTCAGCGGAGATAACTTGTTCTGCTAGTTGATAGGGTCAGTAGTTAGAATGTGGTTTGTGAGTCATTGGATTGGTATGGGGATTTGTGGACCAGGCAAGTCCAAGTTTAAGCAGTAGAGCACTAAGGACCAGAAGTGAACCGTGTTTGGATGAGCTTTGCATGGGGAAGGAGGGATTCACAGGGAGGCCTCTAAAGACTGGACAAAACAGAAGGCTGTAGACAGCTCTGCAGCTACCTGCAAAACCAGCCACTCCAGCTTTGTTAAAATCTGTAATTAGTGTTGTCTACCTCAAGGGAGGCCCTGGTGGGATGATTCTTGAGCAGGTGCATCTCTAAGCGTCCTTCAGACTCCAGGGTGCCTGGCTTTGCCAGACCACTCGTGCCATGTCTCATCATGCAGAGATGGCATTAGAGATACACCACAGGTCTCCTGCAGTTCTGTTGGTTCCTGTAAGGAGTAGATATCCGAGATGGATGAGGGCCAAGCCTCAGATTTCCAGCTATTGAAAGAATGATTTAGAGAACTGGTGTAGTTGAAGGAAGTCACAAGGAAGAATTCTTGGTCAATGAAAACCAGAGGTGAAGAGTAAAGGTCATGCTTTGGTGGTTAATAGAGATGGAGATGGCTGGTTCTATCTGGAACAATTAATGGCACCTGAAATAGGGTGACTAGGGATCATGGGATCATTCACATCTGGCTGAAGATCACAGCTCAAAGTGATGGAAGTGACTGTAGGTACCAGAAGCAGTGAACTGGGTGGCAGTGACATTATCGGGTAGCCTTGGTTCTGAAAGTGACAGGCTGATCGTGTATCAACACAATTTATGAAAGAAAAATTTGTTGCATTGCAATTAATGTGTTTGTGTGGGTGACAAGTGGATGTTGTAAGAGTTGATGAATTCATTAACATAAGTGCAGATTTCCTCCATCACTTGTAGATTGATGCTTCACCACTTAAAGAAGAAACAAATTCAGCCTTTATTTGTTTCTTTTACTGTCGTTTCCCTTAGACAACATCCAGAAGAATTACTGAATTCTGTGCTCTCACATAGCTTTGTGTTTAAAGTTACAGGCAGCAGAGGCAATCCATTTTCTTGCTCTTTTGCTAGGAATGATTCAAATTCCCAGTCTTCCTCTTCCTTGCACACAGTCCAGCACAAGATTCATTTCCCTTGAATGCTATCTCTGAGAAACAAAAGTGATAGATTTTGGCTACTACTTATCATTTGCGCAGCAGTGTACATCCCAAAAGCACTCACTAACAGCTTGGAGGCAGCACTTTTCGTGTGTCTGAGGAGAGAAAACAGAATCACATTTTAGACAGCTGAATCCATGTCTCTCCCCCATGAAAAGTATGGAGAATATTGACTTGGCATGAGATCTTAAGGCTGGAGAGGAAGCTCTGCTGATTTTGTGGATTATGCCAGTTTAATGCAAAGATCTGACAACCTGATCTGAGATTTGAAAGCAATATAGGCACAGGGAGAGGCAGCATTTGACTTGGTTAACTGATTAGAGGTGTATTTATGACCTCATATAACTTGGTAACTTCAGGAAGCCAATACTGCTGCCTTGGCTTCAGGTCAGTGGAGGGGAATGGAGGGAAGTCTCTTCTTTGATGACACAGTGATTGATGACCAGTGAAACTCATGGCAGGAGTCTCACTGAAGAGAGGCAGCTCTATCAGCACTTCAATCAGCTGTGTTTATAATTGATGGCATGGCTGGAAATCGCTGTGATTCATGACCAATAATATTAATGAAAAGACTGACTCTTTAATTTCAGGGAAAAAGACCAGGAACTGCTTTAAACTGCACAGGATTGTGATTAATTGCTTGAGAAGATAAATGGTGAGTGGGTGCCTGACACCAGTGCTGTTTTGAGAAATCTATTTATGCCACCTTCAGAGGAACAGGAAAAAGAGGAGGGAACAGCTGTCTGAGCACCCTTGCTTGTTAAACACCCCCCCCCAGACTCTAAACAAAGCAATGAAGCCTGTACAGGTAGTTCAAAATTGCAGCAATGAGTTTTGATTGGCCAAAATTTTGTTATATTGACTCTCCAACCTTCTGGCTCCTCTGGGTACATCCTGTATTTTGTTGCATCTACAAGTATTTCTTTGTGTTCAAAAAATCCCAGACGAAAGAGTGAGAGGAGAGAGGGAAGAAAGAATGGATGATAAGGAGGTGGCAGAAAACATAGGATAAAAAGTAGTGCTGAGTTAAGTGTCTATATCTTATTTCCTGGGAGAGCTGGAAAAAGCAGAGGACCTCCAGCTAAGTGGATGGGGTGAAAACCAGCATTGGGCAGGGGGCAGCAGGACAAGGTCAGGGCTTCAGCCAAGCTCTACCCAATCAAAGAGATACAGTTCACAGTTAGAAAAGAGATCTGAAATATTTGAGATGGATTTATCTGGAAAATGGGCAAATTCTTGCAGGAATGATAACCGACAGAGATTAGAGCATTGTCTAGTCAGCTCAAGAATCTGTGGACTCCTTCAAATCCAATTCAAAGGATATAATAATTTTCAGCTGGTTCTTACCATTTAACAAAAAACCTTTTGGCTCTCCTCTGTCATTTGCCCATATCACAACTACAATCTAGTGACTAAAGCCATCTATTAAAGATTTCTCTTCAGTAACAAATATGAATATGCAACTTTTCACCTCTTCATCCTCACAACTATCTTGTTTATAAAGTGTTTCAAATGCCAAGTTTCAGTTTTTCTGCCAATATTCTTAAACTGGAACATTGGGTTTATTAAAATACTCTGCTGGATAGAAATATACACCTAGCTGATAATATCTGTCATCAGCAGGTAGTATCCAGGAGCCCAGGTCATGGACTAAAACTTCATTAGACTCTGGGCTGTCAAGACAGTGAGAGAAGAAAAGCTCCTAATGCATTGAAAAGTAGGATATGTGAACAGTGAGTTCAAGTGAGGCTATAGTAATGTTTAATTGCTATTGCTGATCAGAGAAAGAAATATTTTTAAAAGCTGTATTTAATGCAAAGCTACTGTCCTACATTCTCGTCTTCTTTTTCATTAAAAATATAGAAAGTACTTCTGTGGTTGCAAAATCTGTTCCCTCCCAGGAGCTGTGCTCTCCTTTGTAGAACCAGCTTTAAAAATGTACCCTGCATGTCCTACCTAGAGATGTCTTTTGGAGATCCTCTGTGTGCTTAGCAAAATCACACATTGAAGCTGAAGCTGTGAATAAGGATCTAGTTGAATCTGTAGCCTGGAGCCTGTTCTTATTTAAAAGAGATTTTTTGTTCTGTTGGCTTCTAACATGAACACTGCCAATAAATCATTTGAAACCATTTTCTTTTCAAGAGATATTTCTCCTAAGAGCCCAGGCTGACCCCTATTTCCAGTGGACTTTTGAGGAGCCAGTCATGCCTTACATGGAGCTGCTGAGCTGTGAACCCACTCTGCTGCCGATGGAGGTGCTGAGAGAAGAGATGATTAGAAAGAAATGAGGGAATCACCCTCACAAAATGCCAGTGGGTCTAACAAGTTGAAGGTGCTCCACCTACTCATCTCAAGAATTTTCCATTTTATCTTAAGAGAAACTGAGTTGTATTTTATTTTCTATTAATAACACTTCATTTGTTCTCTGGTGTCGTCTTCCTCTCTGTCTCTTCCAAGAACAGTAATCCAGTAGACAAAAAGTTACATTAGAAAAAGCGATGCCACTTAAGATATATCTAACAAGTATTTTGTAGCAGATAAAAGTTTTCTTTACACATGCTTTAGGCTGGATGGTGAAAACTCTGTTCCAACCATGTATTTAAATTATTAAGCCTATAAAGAGCATGGGTTTTTTTGTAATCATATCCTCCATCTCATATTTATACCTTCTTTCTGAAGTTAAACCTCTGGTACTGAATTGGAGACTTTGGAAATAGCCTCTGCTTGTATTTCTGAAAGCATATATAGGTTGGAAATCTTGTGAGACCATTCGTTCTTCTGATTTTTTAAACAGGTAAGAAAAACTGTTCCTGCAGCTGAGTAAAAATTCTACATCTTGTTTGATGAGGAGTTAAGACAAACACAAATACTATTTGTCAAATTCAGGATGATTTTCCTCAAGGCAAACACTAAATGCCCTAGTGTGGTGACCTTAATTACTGGTAGTATCATCAAAAGATGGATTTCAAAAAGAAAAATATTTTGAAGTATTCTGCAGTCCCGGCTCCTGTGCCTGCCAGCACAGCTAACCACTCCTCCCTCCAGCTGTGCTCCCTCTGTGTTTGCAGTAGGTAGCCCTGCCCTTCTCATCTCACCACTGCTTTGACTTCCCTCCTTCACCCACAGTTGTTACCCACTTTCCAAAATTAAAGACCCCTGCAGTCACCAATTTATGCTGAAATGGTTGTTCCTTTCCCTTGGCTCACTGTTACTTGGTCACTACTTTTTTAATCCCCTCCTTTTTTCCCCTCTGTTTCTCTCTCAGTCACTGCCAAATTCATATAGTGCCCGAAGTCTGATCAGTCTCCTCATTCTCTAGCTCATTACGAGGGCCACAAAACCAAAGCCGTGTTTCTCTGATATTTATCAGATGTGGTTTTGTTTCATCAGGTCTTCTGATCAGAGAAAAATTTCTTTGCATAGGTCAAACAAGGCTTAGACCATTTAGTCTTATTAGCCCTCTTGCGCCCAGCAAATCTAAGAGTACCACAGATCTTCAGTTAAAAAGGTATGTTACTGTGGAGATGAAAACAAACGTTATCTGAGAAAATTCCCATGCATGCAGTAGATAATTTCTTTCTCTAATTTCTGCTACTTAGTTATTTCAATCATGTTGCATTAAGCATTTGGTCATGTATGCAGTTTGGTTAGTGCTCATGGGATTACTCATTGTGAGCCACCAATTTTCTGCCCTACAGACTGGAATGCTGTAAGAATCTGCTCAAAGTTTTGCATTATCTCCCATTAGTGCAAAAATACAGTTAGACCTCTAAGACAGAAATTGGCAATTTTACTTCCTTCTTCCTACACTGTTAGAGACAGACTTGTTTGCTTCCAAAAAACTTAGTATAACATGATAACAGCAGACAAGCAAACTGTTTTGGACAAACTCAGAATCTGTGTGAATCAAAAGATGAACTTCTGCACTTAGTATGAGTATTTAATAATTTAGGTATAACAGTTACACATCATATGTTTCTTCAAAGGCAGTAGTTTGATAGTTGTTAAAACCAGCTCTTTTGTTTGTCTCCAATTATAAGGATAGCACAGTAAGTTGTTTCAAGTCTGTGAGAGACACAGCACTCACCAGGATGATGGCAGAGAATTTTTCAAGCACAGTAGCAAACAGTGTCTCCCCGAAAGCACTTGCAATCAAAATAAAAGATTATATGCTAAAGATTATCAAGGCTGGCAAGCTGGGTGTCCAATTAAATTGATTGTTTCTCATCTTGTGAAAGGGATCTGGGCTAAAACCAGATACTCGTAATATATATGCCATGATGCACTGTTAATTGGATGTCAGCATTTTTCTGTCATGTTTTTGACCAGATCAAGTTAATGATGACTTGGTGGTGAAAGGTTCTTTGTGCTATTATCCCCCGATTCATTTGCAAAGTTTGCAGAAGAACACTTTTGCTGTTATCAATGCAATAACTTTAAAAAATTCTAGCATAACTTAAAATATCTCTGATAATTACACAAGAATGGCAATCATAGGCCAGAGAGAAAAGAGAGGCAACTTAAGGTCAGTATGATGATCTCTAGCAAGTCCATAAATTCCTGTTGTGCAAGTCATTTATTTTTCCTCAAAAGTTTCCTTTTGTTGGGAACAATAACTCTCTGCTTCCATGTATTCTGATTCCTGTGGTAATTTTTAGTTATAAGAACAGTTATTTATTATAGGGTCTGAAAAGAGAACTTAGACTCTGTGAAAACAATTTAACAAAATGGGCCTCCATGACACATTGCTTTTCTTGGAGGAAATGTCTTCATGTTAACCTTTTACTTTCCTTTTAGTTTTGTACAGGGCCATGAATATTTATAAGATGCTATTTGGTTCAACCTGTCATTTCACCTACTAGGCTATTTTCAAGTTTCAAACCTAACACCAGTCTTCTCCACTTTTCCCAGCTCTGAGTATTCAACTACAAGGTTTCATTGTCTTTCTTCTCATCATGAGTGCAGGGATAGACCTCTCACATTAAGAGGAAGGGCGAACTACAAACTGGAAAGCAGCAGCGGAATTTAGTAATTTCTGATGCTCTGAGTGGAGCTTAAGCAAGCTGAGAGGAAAGAATGCCACACAGTACTGATGAGAAGAAAAAGATGGCGGTTTTTTTGCCTGCTTAAGAGTTCAGACAAGATCAGAACTGCCCTTTGGCCATACAGTTGACTGTGAAATATCAGCTAAAAAAAATGTCCGTTTTAACTGCATGTCATGGAGCACAGCTTCTCTGTGAGAGACGTGGAACAGATGCACCATGGCATGCTTGAAAACAGTACGAAGCCTTGGAGAGTTGGAATCTAACAGTGAGGAATAAAGCATTGTCTATTTCTATATATAAGCAAGCTAAATGCTGTGGACAGATTTAGAAAACTGGTGATGTTGGCATTGTTTTCCATAAATACTCTTTTAAATAACCTGTGTGTTGTTACTACATGTTCATTCATTCACTTTCATTCCACTTCTGTAATCTCATCTATTTCATGGGGCTTTTAATCATCCTACAGCAGAGACACTAATTGGTTTTTTTCTCACCTACTTTAAGCTTTTTTCTGAACCTTCTGGCAATGATGGTGATTGAGTAAGTATCATCAACATAATCTTAGAAGGTCTGTGGAAATCTCAGATCCAGTTTTCCCTTTTTACAGCTCCCTCTAAATAAGAAGATGAACCAAAAGAAACAATCCAAAACCAAAACCAAACAAAAAAAAAAAAAACACAAAAAAGCAACAAGAAATCCCATTAAAAATTTACTTTCTAAAAGGGACTTTTGCTTTCAAAACCAGAGGGGCAGAAGGAGAAATGGTTGTAAACAATAGGTTGGGAAAGCTTAGTGAAAATAATGGTTTTCTAGTATCATCAAACAAGGGAAAGGCAGTTATCCTTCAGCTGGATCAAAATCACCCTGAAGAAAGCTGCTATCAGAAAGCTGTTATCAGAGAATTGATCAATCCCATCCCTCTAAGTAGTGCTTCATAAAAATTAGGATGGGAAAATTGGAAAAATCTTTCACTATTTCTGTTTTAGGTATTAAAAGATATAATTCAAGATAAACAAATGGATACTTTGTTTATGAATTTTATCAGTGAAATTGATAAAAGCAGACAGAGGGAATGTAGTAGATACTTTAGTGAGCTGCACTATTTATTCTACTGTGATTTGTAATTATTCAATTAGATGCCTTCATTGTCTCAAGAGAAATGGGCTGGACTACATTAGAAAGAATTTTTCTGTTGGCAGCTTTTGGATATATATGGACAATGCTGAAGACACAATGTATTTGGATCCACCTAAAAGAGCAGATATTAAAGAATATATTTTATTCTGTGCAGACTATCAATTAATTTTATAAATGCTAAATATTTGAAAATAAAACAGTGGAGACAACCTCCCCATTTCCACTTATTCTTCATGATCTGCTAAGCTAAAATAATGCATAAACATAATTAATGTAAATAGAGAAAATCAAATAATACTATTCAGAAAGAACAAATGCTAAGCTGGCTCACAGCAGATTGATATCAATTTCTCCTGATATAAGGAGTGAGTGGAGAAAGCTAGAGGCTAGAAACACCAAATAAAAATCTCAGTGAAATATTTCTGAACATTCTGCTAAGTGGAACGGTGTTATAATTATTCTCACAGGTTCTGGGATACCATAGCAATGAGCACAGAATTGCAATAAAATGGGAAAAAGGGTCTCTAGAAAGTGCAGTGGCAATGCAGTTTAATCAACTATTTCTAAGGCTATGCACTTTTTTATTGAACCAACATAAACACTGAAAAGTATTCCACAAGCCCATGGTGTGCCCAGCACATTTGTGGTACTCGAGTGAATTGCTTGTCTGTAGGCACTGTTTCAGACAGAGAAAATTTTATGACTGAGTAAATATTTTGGAACTGCAATTTATTTAGTAGATCATATATATTTTTCTCTTTGTGAATGTTCTGCAAAACCATGCCTCACCTCACAAATTCCTGATTATGCTGCTGCTCTGACCTCCAACATGGGGCTGTCCTGGCTTTTGGTGCATATTTCACTTTTTGGTACTCAGGCTGGCAGCTGTCTTTGAAAGCAGTGGCAGAAGAGGATAGATTTGGCTCTAGTCTCAGCTGAAAATATTTTTCTTTCCATCCACTAATGCCAATGGAGATCACCCTTCAGATAATTGCTTTCAGAAACACTCCTGACAAAACATGCTATTAACAAGGGCATTCACTGCCACTTTTCTGTCCTTCCTGGCTGAGCTGTCAGTGAAGCGTTTCTGCAGCAGACCAGCCTGGCCAGACCTCACCACTGCAGGGACCCATTGCTCTCTCCTAGTCTGTCCTATCATTTTCTAACACTTTTACCATTTAAAAGCAGTATTGAAGACCTCTTGTAGATGCAAAATCATTCTGAACTCGTCCCCCCTGCCAAGAATTCCCATGTATCCTTTAGTCCTTCTCCATTCATGTCTCAGTAATACATACTTTTGGAGAATGAAAATTGGGAAAATGTATGAGTTGTAAGCTTGAAGGTTATGGGGTATTTGTCTATACATGCAAGCCTCCAAGGAGGCTTGGAGGCTTTGCTGCACCTCCAGTGCATCCCTCAGCAGAGACATCCCGCCAGTGACAAAGAGAAGCTGGCACAGAGAAGTAGCAGCTGTTGCTAAGGGCACAGTGAGGGGATCATGATTAATGTGGGAGTATTCACTTTCTGGGTATTTTCATTAAGGTTATTTTAGGTGTCTTTTTTTTTTTTTTTTTGAGTGCCAAACCCAAGATGGAAACAATTATTTTATGGGACTTTGATTTGTTTAGAGCCAAATGTATTGTTCTGAACATGTTAATTTGGAGGACTTCTTTTCAAGTTTCCAGCTGAAAACCATCTTGGATGTTGCCTGCCTTGCAGAGAGATTTCTTCTCTTTGTGGGAAAAACCATGGAAGTTCTAAAAACTCACTAACTACTCAGGTCAAAGGGGAAATGCAAGAAAGACAGAATTAGTAATCTTTAATGAGAAGTCAGTCATCAATGCAGTTAATAAGGAGCTTTTTGAAGGCTTAGCATTGGATTTTTCTCCTTATAAGCCTGTCATCGAATGCTGGCACAGATTAACCCCTTTAATCCTGTTCAGTAGAAATTATCTATGGCCTTCTGCAACGCATTAGAAAGTTAAAGCCAAATTCAATGTATTTGGCTTGAGTTTACCTCTTTTAATCAGCACCACACCCAGCAGGGCAAAAAAGCTGTGTATGAGTATGTGTTTAAATTATAGAGTGCACAGAAGGCCACAAAAGGCTTGGAAGGTTCAGTAATGTTAATTTTTATTCTTTGAGTGCCAACACAGTTGTTGACCATCTTTAGTTCTAATTAGTCTGGACAACAACGTGTTTATTCCTGGTGTACTACATTGCTGTTTGCCCAAGCACTGAAGAGCAGATTTCAGTGTGAACACGAGCTCTCATTGTCTCATTGAGCTCTCATAGCTACATTGTTTGAAAAGATGTTAAATTCTGTAGTCATGCACTAATAGATTAAATTATGAACTCTGCTCTATTACAAATGTATCGTGAGATTGTGATGCTTCAGTTATACCTCTACTGCAAAGATTAAAGGATATACATCATATTTCAACAACTGGGCTTTTGCCATTAAGGAGTTATGTCTCCTGAGATTAGCATCAGAAAGGGATGCTTGTACTGCAAGATTGGTAATATTGGTAACTTGGGTGGAACCAAGGAGTAGGTTCAGGCTTCCCATGAACTGTACATGATGAGCTTTAAAGATTTCAAAGCAGAAAATTGATTATGAAAACAATCATAGATCTTAACCATCACCCGTTTTGAATTCTACACCTATTTTGACTTAAAACTCTTTAGTCTGCTAGAATCCAAATGAAAGTATTATTAGAAAATGATCAGTATGCTAGATTACATCTAACTTTTCAGTGTATAAGTCACTGAAGTAATTTGAAAAAAAACTAGTCATTACAGTACACTAAATCTCAAATGTTGCTTCTAACAGCAACTGCCAGGAACAACTACTATAGTATTTGATCTGTTTAAGATAGATAGGACTCTCAGATGGTCTGTGGATATTGAAATGTAAAAGGAAGAGGAAGTATGTAGGTCACGTACAATACTGGTGTCTTAATAAAAAAACAGTGGACACATTATGAAAACAAATCAAAATAAATCATTCAAGGATTTGGGAAGAGGACTGAACATTGTCAGATCAGATTAAATGCTCCTAAACCATGTCAAGAATGAAATTTCTTGTAGGAATTGACCAGAAAAATGCTAAATGGGGCAAGGATTAGCCACATGTGCTTGTATCATGCAAGTAACATTGGACAACTTCAGAATTTTCATAATTTCTGTTTGAATAAACAGCTGAAAGCTTAGACGACTATGTGAAGACCATCCAAGTAATTTGAATCTGGAGGAATTAACTGGAAAGCTTTCAGAGACAGATTTTTCACATGAGATTTCTAGCATGAGTGCTTACTAGCTCTGGTCTCAGGAAAAATGCTGCTAAGAACACTCTTTCATAACATTCTTGATCCTGTTTGGGAAGTATATGTAGGGAAAGAAATGTGTTATCTACCAGAAATCTAGGCTGGGTTCTAGAGATCTTAGAAGTTTAGGGAATATGGCACCATTTTTTTCATTCTTACTTCTTTGAAGGGTGGATTTGAGCTTCTGAGAAGAGTCTTGGCTTGGCTTGTGACTGGTTACAATAGCAAACTCTGACCAACCATTTGAGTGCATCAAGCACAGAAACATTTCTTACACTATGTTATAGTGTTAATTGCAAAATGCATTTTTCAATCTTTGGTTTTCCTGCTTTTCAACTTCAGCCTCTGTAGGAATTCTGTGGGGAAGACAATTGACTTGCAGGTGGCTGAATGGTACTGCTGGGCCCCCATAAACAGCTCACTTCTCAGCTCAGAGTAACGTGACCACTGTAAAGGCCATTCTCGTTTCACTTTCACAACTTTTGCTCATCCAATACTTTTACTCACCCCTTACCAGTTCAGTAGCATGAAGTGTGTGAGGCAGGCAGTGCTGCTGAGCAGGCAGTGCAGTTCCTGGGAGCCAGGTGTCTGGAGTTGTGTGGCTGGCTGCTGTCAGGGATAAGCATCTCAGCACAACAGCTCTTGGCTCTCTAATGCTCTCTGTCTACTCTAAATCCTTCCATAGAAATGATAATTCCTAAGGCGGGGGCATTACAGCCTTTCGTTGAATAGGGATGCTTTCTAAGCTGAAAAGTAAAGAAGCAATATTACTAAAATGAGCATGAAGTCAGTCCTGAGTAACAGCAGAAGCTCTTGGGCCACACAGCTCTCAATCAGACCACCAGTAATAAAGACAATTCAAACATCTGTGAAGAAAAGGGATCTACTAAATAACAAAAATTTAACAGTGGGCAAATCTTAGCCACTGCCAACAGGGAATTTATGGGACTCAAAATGGATGACTGGATAGCTGAAAAAATTTGCTAGCTAGCTAGAATATTAAAAGAAAAAACTCATTTCCATTATAGGAAATAGGTTATTTTGTTAATAATGCAATCCCCTGAAAAGACCTACTGCTCCTGCAGTACAATCAGATGCTGGTTTTATATAAAATTAACTTCTCAGATCTACACAATATATGTCTGCTCATGCTAAAATAAAGAACTTCTCTTGACAGCTGTCCTTTGAATGTAAGAAGACCACAGCATCAGAACAGTTTCCCTGGAGAACTGCAAAAATGAATCAGAATTTTATATTCAAGAGCCATGCAGTCTCACTCTCCAAAATGTGCAGAGAGGTCAAAAGATTTTTTTAAAGTTCATTTTATATTTCATAATTGTCTTTGTATATTTTTCCCTTTCTCTTCCACAATTCCTATCTCCGTGACTGTCTTTTTCAGTCTCTCTTCCCTTACTGCCTCACACCTTTTTTAAATTTCAGACCCAATTCTTCTTCCGATTTTCCTTTAGTAAAATTTCAGGATGAAGATTCCATGCAGTGAATTTTGGCAACTCAGAATTTATATCTGGATTTTTATAAATAGATCACTTTTTTCTTTATAGAACAAACATCACTTTTTCTAAGTTCTTTAGCTTTACTATTCCTATAGAAATTACTGGCTACTTTTTTACTTCTCTTGCTTTCTTTCTATTACTATCAACATGATGATGTCTCTGACAATGTGAAAGCTCACTGTATGAGGTCTCCTATATTTTTCAGGTCTCCTACAATACATTCTGGAAAGAATCTTCATTCCCTGCAACACAGTGAAAATTACCCATCCCTTGAAAGCATGGAATTGTCCTCCAATACAAGTCCAGCAGTATTTCACTTCTGTAGGCCAAAACAGATTGTTGCAGAAACATGGCATCAACCTGAATACTTTCTTTTTTCCCTAAGGGGAGCTTAATATTATCAGTAATAATACCAGACTTTTGCAAAATGTGTGTTTTGTATTACATTTAACCCAGCACTAGGGACTTTATCCATTTAATTTGCACTCTTTAAATCCTAAATCATGTTCAGAACTTATGTTCTGTCCATTCCTTACATAAAAATCTTGACTAAAAGACTAAAACTCTATATGAAGATAGGAAAAATAGACTTCTGCCCAACAGGGAGAGAAGAAATGATTAGCAAACAAAAAACCAGCAAATGTGAAACAGAAGTAAGGACTATTTCTGCTAATATTGGCTAAAGGGCAGCACTGATATGACTGACCTACATCAGGGAGATTGGAAATTAATAGGGGAGAGTGTCAAAAGTGCTCATGCTGACATAAGGTGCTTCTAGCCAATTACTCCTGTGGACCGAAAAGAGAAGGATTGACTTGAATTTTGCTTCCATATTTTACTTTAAATGTGGTGGGTTTATTGGTTGGGTTTTTCTTGGATTGGAAGTGAATCCTGGAGTCAAGAAAATCATAAAGAAACATATATGGAAGAAAAGAAGCAGTTGGAGAGGCCGAGAAGGAAAAGTGAGAAGTATGCAGGGTACAGTTCTTTGATGCATGCTACCATTGAGTTCTAACATTTCAATATTATGCTTGTAGGAATATTTACCCTATGCCTTCAAAGGGAGCAAAACACTAATTTACATGTCATCTTTTTCAAGATTTAGGAAACATTTCTTTTGTACTGGATGTTGCAAATAACTTCTGTAACATACACTATGATTTAATGATGCTCTAAAATTTCAGTGCAGCCAGTAAATCCTTAGTTTGCCACCATAACAAAAAATTAATGGCAAAGCAGATAAGTAAAAAATACTAATTATGTTAGGTAGTACACATTTCTATTAATTCAGAAGGCCTGATAAAAGCATTTAAAATCATGTCTCTCATGTAGGAGTCAATTTTGAAAATAAAATAAACAATGACAACTTCTCCCATAAGAAAAAAGTTATTAAGGTTTTGGGGTTTTTTTTAACTGTTATCTCAGTGTACACATGTAACTGTACTACCTGACTTTCTGGTAGTATTGCTTCAGGTTGTTTTCAGAATCTGTTTTTTTAAAGTTCAATATCTATGTTAATGGAACCAGTGCTCTAGAAATGCAGCACAAATATTTCCCATATTTACAGTTTGTCAAATATGTCCGTGTTTAATATTGATATATGATGTTTGTTTTCCTAAGCATTTCTCAGGGTGGCTTTGTACCTTCATGATTCAGCCAGTCTGATCTGCCGTGGGATTTAAAGTGCAGAATAGATCCAAACCCTTCACATCTCCATGGAAGTTAGGTCAGGAGGGGGTAGAGGTGAACACACAGAGGTAATGCTGGACCAGACAACAGAGAACAAGGGTGGACAGGGACACAGAAAGGAGCACAGAGCAGGGCAAAATATATTTGCAAGACACAGTGCTGATTTTTGTGCCTAATAGTCTTAATATTGTTTGTTACTTCATGAATGTAGAATGAACACAGTTCAATAGTATCTTTTTATTTCTCACCATTAGTCAAAGACTATTATTTCTCCTAAATTTATGTTGTTACGGAGTAATTCTACTGTTTTCAGTTTATCTACTTCATGCTGATAAAGGAAGAAATCAAAGAACCATGACTCAAAACTTTAAAATATGTGCCTTGAAATAATAGTATTATCAAGAATCACATTAAAAGGGGATTTGAGATATAGAATTTTATGCTGCAATCTAATATTGTTCTCATAGAAAATCCAAGTGTATTTTGCAAGTGCATTGCAAATGCAGTGTACAAAGCAAATGTGAGATGAATAAAATAATTGAAATTATTGCTATGTCAATAAGTTTTGCATAAATAAGTGGTAAATGGTTGCAGTTTGAATCCAGCAAGGATTTCAGCAGAAGTGAATAGTGCTGCCTTTGACAGAAACAAAGAAGCAGCATGTTCAAAGGACATGTGGCATGAGTGGAAAAATATGGGATTAAATCTATTTCCTCGATAAGTCAGAAGGTAACAAAAAAGATACATGGATGGTGCTGGTTCTTACAGACAAAAAGAAGTCAGAAGCTTGTTATGAAGAACAGAAGGATGGGCTGAAGAGCAAAGAAGGAATGCCAGAAAAAAGTCAAGACTGAAGACAGACTATGATTTTGATGTTCACTTCTTTCTTAGTAAAAGCAAACTCCACAGGCCACTAATGTGGGTGGTATTTGCAGGTCAGCATGATGCCTCTGTTCAGATACATTTACAGTCAAAAATCATTAGGATAAACAGTATCCATGAATACACAGGGAATATTATATACGTGTAAGATTAATTAATGCAGAAATTAAAATTACGTAGGCTTAACAGAGGAAAACAGGCTATAGATGAAACTCCCAAAAATGAATCCTGGGAAGGAGGGAGAAGGAAGGGAATACAGCTACTATAATATTGACATAGAGGCTTTGAAAAGGAACTGAGAAGTAGGCCATCTGTCAGCACAAAGGTCTGCAGATATGGACCCAAGAGATCCTGAGAAAACACCCCAAGCATTCTGTCCTAACTTGTATTTATCTCTATAAAGAGACTGAAAACATTATTACAAACTTGCAAGACAGAGTTAACATTTCCCAAACATGTCACAAGTGAGGCTGAGACCCGAGAGGAATTGCTTGTGTGCACTGAAGTAGAAAAGGCTGTTCAGAGCCCAAGAGCTGGTCCAAGGCCAGATGGCTTTATGATGGTTCCTTAAGACTCCAAAAGAGGAGATAACTCCTGCTCAGAAAAGACTTATCACAGATATGGACAAATGGGCAATAATGGCCCCTGCTGGAAAAATGGGCTGTTGTAACTCTCACAGTGCATGAACTATGATTTATTTTGTCCAACAAGACACCATGGCTGGAGCAAGAGAGGCTTATTGAACAATGCTAATGATCTTTATGCATTTAGGCACTGTATGTCAGCAACTTTGATGTTTATTGAGTATAATTTTAGAACAAATTAGAGGTTTTCTTTACAGAATTCTAGAGACAAGCTGACAGGCAGGCCTGAAGAAGACAGTTTAAAACTGACACTGAAATTTGTCTGCTTTATTTGGCCAGCAGAACAAGTGAAGTTGCTTCTGTCTCTTTTGATACTAATTTTGCTGAATATACTATTTCATTTGATCAACAGTGTAGTTCTGGTGATGTGTAAAAGGGAGAATATGCAAGAATTACAATTTCTCTGCATTTTGATATCACAGCAGCCCTATGCAATTCACCTAAGGAGTTTAGCTAAGTTACTGTGTTTCTGTAATGGCTAATAAAATAGCAATGAAGATATCAATGAATGGACAAATGACTGACTAAATTTGATGGACAAGGTGAAGGGAAAGTATCAAATTGAAAAGTAATGGAAAACTTGAGAGTAAAGCTTTTAATTGTGAAACTCCTCTTGGGTTTAGAAGATAAAGAATTTTTAGCTTTTGCAGTCATGCAGACAAGATGTAGGTGGGAGACAGGAGGTCATATGCATGAACTAATCCTTTTATCCTCTCACTCAAGTCCCTCCTCAGAGCTCAATAAAAATACACATCTGAGATGAAGAGAGTTCCATTATGAATCTTATATTTGCTTTCCTTTTGAACCAAGTGCAAGACCACAAAAATTACTTTCCTCACATAAAAGGAGATGGAAGTTGGACAGCATCTTGCCAAACATGAGACTGTTGATACTTAAAAATGGAAATTTTGAAGAATGCAGTTTTTTGGGGTCTTAACCACAACGACATATTCTCATTGTTATGCTCCAAAATTTACCATGACAATGACAAACACTATTTACAAAGTACCTTACTGTGTTTACTTGACCTTTCCTCCAATCTTTTCTCTGAGGCAAGACTGCACCATTTCTAACATGTATAATAAATTTCCTCTCCACTCAGTGCCTGCTCTCAGAGGATTTGCTGCCCTGGGCAATGCACAAAGTTCTTGGGTAGGTCAGCAAAGGCCTCTGTGGACAGACCCAGAGCCTCTTATAAATGCATAAATCCCACTATGAACTTCACAGAGAATCCTTAATATTGTATCTTCTTTCTTTTGCATGAGATAGTTGTTGAAAAATAATTATGATTTTGAATAAAGAAAAAGTAACATGGGCCAATGAGGACTTTGTGAAGCACAGAATATACCTTCATAATCTCTACTCTGTCCCAAATGGAAAAATTAACAGAGAACCTCTCTTACACAGCATGGTCTTTAATGTGGGAAAAGGTAGGCTTTTGCTGGAGAAACTTTGAAACATATTACTATTTCCAATAGTAAGTCACATTGCATGGTTTATGTCCAGGTTCTCCTGGACAATAATCTACTGGGAGTAAAGAATTTTTTTACCTGAACTATTAAAAGCATGTTGCGTTTCTTATTTTGGCAGCATCTTTTGTAGAAGATAGTATCTGCTCACAAAGGCGCAGGACGTTTTGGAGCCCAGATGTCAATAAATTCAATGAGACTTAAGCTCCTAGAAGCTTTTTTGAACCTCAGTTTTACACCAGGTAAAACATAATACATTTGCTATGGGGTTTTTCTTCACTTTTAATGTTTGAATTAGAGAACTGAGTTCTTGCAATAGTGTCAATTTAACTGGAAATAGTTCTGCTTTTTTAACAATAATACAAATTTGCATAGCAAATGCAACTTGGAGATCTACATGTTTTTAACAGACCTAAAAATTAAGACTTTACAACCTTTATTAGCCTCCTGTACGGTGTAAATATTTTAAATGCACTTAGAACCTAGCTTCCAACATTTATGTTTGACAGTTTTCACTTCCTCTGTCAAAAATTCCCCATATTTCATGATCCACACGAGATGAATGAGAAACTCCAGCTCACAGCAACTGAGCCCGTCTGACTGTTCCCTTCTTTGCTCTTTTTTTCTAATTTATTGCTACATATCTTTTTTCCCCCAAGAGATTTCTTTGGGCTTCTTAACAGACTTACCTGGGATTATTCATTCTCTTCTGTCCATTTTCAGAACAAAGAATCAGCTACTTGAGAGTCACACAGTGCTTGTTAAGTACCTGTTGCCTACTGACATTTAGCTGATTATACTCCAAATTATCCTGTCTTTAATTTATTTCACATTTCTTTCAGGAAAGACATTTTCTTTGAATAAAGATGCTGTTAAATCCACAGGAAGCTTATAGCATTATTTTCTTGTTGTCAGATTCAACCCCAAATTGGATGTATTCTCTGGTATTTTTTGTCATATAACTGCAGCCCCTAGGACTGTGTCTCAGCTGCTTGGGTAACACTGGGTTTACAGTCTCCTCAGATGCAGACAGCTAACAGGCATTTGTTTGAGTTTTTAGTTAAAGCACTTCCATTCACAACCCTTAATACCAATATTATTAACTTCAGCTACTGGGGGCCAAAATGATGAAACATTTATGAGGAGAATTGCTTGGCTCCTTCTGGGAGCCTGAAGCCATTCATTGTGGCACAGCTAAGCACAGGAGAAATTAGTTGAGCCAAGGTATGTATTTCAGCAGGGTCTCAAAATTTTATTGCAGATGCAGCTTTCATTGGTTCACAGTCTGAGACAGACTTGGGAGTACTATGAACACTGATCCTCGTGGTGGGTGGCCTGTTCCCTGAGGAGGTTGGTAAAAGCACTGCAACATGTGGATTCTTCACAGCCCTGCTAAGACCCCATTAATGACAGAGGCCTCTGCCCAAATTAACGCAAACAAAGGCACATGACGAAGTCAGTAATACAGATTTTATTTAACAACAAAATGTGAGGTAGAGAGATAAAAATAGGAAAGACGGGGAGAGACATAACACGCAGAAGATAGTCACCACCTCACCTGTGGATCCAGTAGCATCCCACTGGCCCTTCAACCCTGGCTTCTCAGTAGAGAGGGTCGTAAAGTGCCAACAACCCCATGGCTTCAGTTCTGGCCAATAAAATGGGATCTGCTAAAGGGTATACATTTACATAAAAAGTTGAATTAAGAAGATACGACTGTTAAAATTTATGGCTTTCTTTAACTATATCATACACAAAGTTAATTTTAATAGAATTATTTTTTTAAACTTCTCAGTTATTTTTAAGGATTGGTTTTAAAATTCAAGACTATCTGGTTGACCTTTTAACCACTTAAATATTCAGAAATGGCAAAGATCCAGTATTATTTCCCTTAGAAAATAGCTCTTTCTGTCTCAAAAGATGCATTTATTGTTATTCTCATTTAAAACTGGCTTAAAGAGTATTGCAGAAGAAAAGACTGTCCCAACTCAGTTACAGTGAACCCTGTCTTGCACAGCCAGATGAGGAGCGCCCACTGCCCGGTGTCCTGAGTGAGCCACACGAGCTGCCTTCACCAGGCTGAGCAGCACTGCAACAAAAAACACTCTCCCATTACAATAAAAGTTGGGTTTAGGAAACAGTAGTAGTAAGAAAGAAAAGATGCTTAAAAAACCCCCGTCCCCATAAAAAAAAAATAAAATAAAAAAAAAAGCGCCCCTCCTCCCCCCCCAAAAAAAGAATAGTAATAAGAATAGGAATTAGAAGATGATAAAGAAATAGTACTAGTTAGTCATAATAATAAGAAAAAGCATAATAATAAAAACAGTCAGTTGAATAAGAATAGTAAGAATAAGAAGATGAAGAACAAATCCTAGTTGCAGTAGTAGTAAATCAAGAAGGAGAAGAAGATGATGAAGAGGAAGAGATAATAGTGGCAAAGAAGAAAAAAAGAAGAAGAAAAGAAATAATAGTAGTAATTAATAATATGAAATAGATTAAGAAAACAATAAGAAAAATAAAAATGTCTAAGAGGAAGAAAAATAAATATAGTAGCAGTAAATAGGAAGAGGAAAAAGAAGAATAAAATGAAGAAGAAGATGAAATAGTAGTAGTAGTAAATGATATCAAAATAAAATATACATCCACACATCTTCTAGAATCATAGAATGATTCTGTGGGAAAGGCCTTAAAGATCACCTAGTTCCAAATTATTATATTTTTCTCTTTCTCTCTCTCTGAGACCTCTTTCCTAATTCTTTCTATCTCTCTATCTCCTCTTTCTTATTAAATAAAATCCAAGTTAAATGAAATCCATATGTTGTTGTCACATGCTCTCATTTGCACCTTCATTCAGGCAGAGGAATCTCTCCCTAATGGGATCATAACACCTACACAGGGCCCCTCCCAGCTGCAAGAATTCTATGATTGTCAGCTTCTCACCTCCCTTTTCTTCTTCCCTGTGCTTCGGGCTGGGAACATGCTTGAAAACAAACATTTGCTGTCTGCTCTGGGAGTCCACACAGTTTTACCACCTGGAGATTTTGGTCAACAGCAAACTTCATACAAGCCAACATGACCTTCCAGCTAAAAGGCTAAGGGCAGCCTGGGCCATATTAGGAGAAGTTGCCAGCAGGCTGAGGGAAGGAATCCTTGTCCCCTCCTCAGCAATGGTGAGGCCACATCTGAAGTGCTGTGTCTGCACTGGAGAGAGGTCACTGAAAGGCTGTGGAGGTAATTCACAGGCTGGAGCATCTCTCAGAAGAAGAAGAAGGGCTGGAGGAAATGGTGGAGAGTGGCTGCAGAAGTCTCCAGGGGAATTTGATCAGGGTATAGAAATGTCTGAAGGGAGGGTTACCAGAGGACAGAGCCAGGTTGCTGCACCAGCACAGGCCAACCAGGCCCTAAATTTTCACCTCTGTCTCTTGATTCATTTGGAGCTAACTGGGGAAAAATAGGTAGCAGCAAAAACAAAACAAGCAACAGCAGAGAACAATTTCTTAATACAATTGAAACAAAAAATGTGGCTTTTTGGAAAGAAGCAGGCCTTGATGGTTTTGGCAGAACAGATGTAGGTTTGAGGAGGAAACACCCGTGGAAATGCAAGCCGAGAATGAATATTTTGACCCTCTATTATCACTGTATATTTGCTAATTTGCCACCCCATACGAACCTGTACTAGTTTCTAGGGACATGCAGTACCTAAATGTCTGTACCTCTCAGCGCTGTGGCTGTATTAGATCATGTCAAAACATCATCCATACAGACTAAGAACATTTGTCAAGTAAAATCAAGGTGTATGACTGTCTCTGCCTTTCCACAGAAGGTATAGAAAGCTGTCCGAAGTTCTTGGGAGAATCTCTCAATCAAATGCCCATAGAGTGCTGACTCAAAGGTGCTGACTCATTATAGTTAACTACAAAGTCATATATTTCTAGACTTCCTCTCTGCTTTGCTCCACACACACATCAGTGAAACCACATTTTCTACTGAAAAAAAATTACTTATTTACCTTAAAATAATTGCCTTATTTTTTTACCTATTAAAGCCTAGTCTTTTGTGTAACCACTGATTTGTAGTATCTTTTTTTGTACTTGGTCTGTGGTGTTTTCTACTACATTTTTTTATACACAGGAAAGGATTCTGTTCTGAAAAAAGAAACAACAAAGTTCCTAATGCCTCTTTTGCCTTCTGATTCTCCAACAAATGTTTCCAACAGCGTAATAAACAAACAGAAGACACTGTTTTCAGAAACAGTTTTCAGAAAATCATTGGGTGAAAATAATGGGATTTGACACTCTCCAACACTGTATTAACATATCCCTCTAATTTGATTCAAGAACATGTTTTAATTGAAGGAACTGGGACCTAAAAAAATTCCTTTGGGCTACTGTATTTCAAATGTGCATTGCTGTACCACTGTTACCTCTCTAACATAAGAAAAAAAAAAAAGCTTCCCTTGTGTCCTGGGGTGATTTTATGATGCTGTATTGTATTTGCATCCCCATCCATCTGTTTAGCCCAGAAATAAGTTCTGCATCCTTAAACCTAGATCTGGGAGCAAAAGGGGGGAGAAGAAGGAGTGATGCAATGTCTGAGGTGGTTGTATTCAAAAATATAGAGATAAGAGCTTCAGCTGTCTCTTGGTGCATGCTGTCTGCAGCATGGACAGGGAGCAGGAGAGAGCTCTCCTTTGCTTTGAGCTCATTTTTTTTAGCTAGCTGGGGCAGAGAAGTTCCCCAGTCTGTGGCTTTTCTTTTTCTTGGAACTGATCAGCACTGCTTTGGACTGAAATCCCAGAAAAACACTGGGATCTCATGCCTGTGGCCACCAGGGCCCAGGATGTGGCATTTTCCAGCAGGGCAGGGACTGATAAGAGACTGAGAGAGCCAAGCTACACCCCATGAAAAGGACTCTCTCTCTGAATTTGCCATCTCTTCAGAACAACAATTGTTTAATACTATTAATTTTTTTATGTTTGTGAGTACTTTGCTTGTTAAACAGTTTTTTCCACTTTTCTCAAAGGAGGTTTATCTCCCAAACAGGTGGGTAAAAGGGCCGCTGAATTCTGTCCTTTAAGGAGACATCCCTTTGGAAGTTCCCTTCCAAAGTTGTCCCAAAACAGGACACCTTGTCTTCAAATTTTTTATCTTTAGAATGTGAGTCTTATTATTCACCTAATTCCTTTTATTCTAGAACAGTGCAGCAACCCTTAATGGTAAATGAATCAATAAAGGCTTAGAAGTAGCATCTTTTGTTTCTTTGGAGAATTTAGTTCTAACTCTACAAAGTCCAAGAGGTCAGGATGTCCAAGACCAAACACGGGTAACAATATTTACAAATACTCAAAAATTCAAGTGATGAAAGCCATTAAAAATTATTGAGGTCTCCTTGTCACAAACTGCTTACTACCATTATTTCCCCACAATTACCTCCCATTTATTGCAGTTACTTTCAGCAAATCTTTTTCTTTCCGTCTCTGCAGTTCTATGTAAAACAGAATTTATCATTATCGCCATCGCATGCTAAAAAAATCCCATTTAAATGTGCATTTAGGGCAACCTTTTGTGCTGCTAGAGCAGTAACTTATACTTGTAATCAAACATCAAATAATAACTTCAAATAGCTATTGCCTATGAAAAGTAATGGAAAATAAGACACAAGTTTGCATTTTCAGGAACTTATGATATTGAAGTATGTTATTCTAAGATATACTAAAAGATGTGTTTTTACTATAAATAATGACTCCAAATACTGTTATTAACACTGGAAACTACTTAGCAATACCTGCAGGCTAAGGCAGTATAGAATCAGAATCCCTAAATGGTTTGGGTTGGAAGGCGCAGCATGGCCCTGTTCTAGAAATCATTTTTATGCACACACTTAAGACATTGTGATCTAAAGATGTGCCTGATTTTGAGTGGGCAGATGTTCTTGTTAAATTTTATTCATAAGTGGGGATATTTGTGTGTATATGTATCTGTGTGTTTATATCTGTCTACAGATGGAACACATGGACTTGCAGGGAGTTAAGTCACAGTACAAACTAAGAGCACATCAAGCCATTGATAGTGAAAAGCTGTTTCTGGTTTTTGGCTTAATATATCACCTGGAGAGCTGCTCCATTTCCTCAGCTCTGCCAGAACCTGGACACCACCGGCAAGAGGGTTTCCCTGTTCTAAGGTGATGCTTCTCCAAGGGTTTTACTTCTGAGCCTGATATCATAACCTGTGATTACTCAGTTATTTTGGGGAGGACACCAGAGCTGAAGGGCACCACAAACGGCAGGAATAATCTTTTTTTGTCTGTTTAATCTTTACCAAGTCAAACTTTCTAAATGAAGGGAATGCACATAAGTCCTATTGCCCTTGGTGTCCTCTTTGTCTCCATTTGCCTCCGCACATATTGACCCAGTGCAATGACAGATTAATGGTGACATTAAATGAGGTATTAAATTTAATCTTCTTTACTTGGTGTAGCTAAAGTTCCTTTTCCAAATCGCCTTTCTTTAATTTTTGCTTCATGATTGTCATTTTTCATTCGCTGATTTTATTCATGCTAGACTAGGCCAATGACCTAAAACTGCCAACTGAGGAGGGAAATGCTAATCACATATCTTCAGCTGAGAGCACCGGTGTAAATGTTTCCCATGCATTATTTACATTAATTATTTTCTGTCTCAGGGATTCTCCTGGCTCCTCCTAAAACAGTTCAAACATGACTAACAAAATGGCTAATTTTGGTTGTATATATTCAAGGCAGTCCTTCCAATTGACAAAGTCAATGTATAATTGTTTAATCCAGGATGTCTTAGAAAACTTCTGAACTTAGGAGGTCACTTCATTACTAAAAAGACTAATTTGTAATTTCAGAGCTTTCTCTCAAGATGTTTTGTAGTCTTTACATTTCTTATAGTGTATTAATGGGGTGTGGTGTTTACTTTTCAGGTAGGAAGATTATTAATAATTTTACTACAGCTTACACAGCCATAATGTTGCTAAATTATGAATTTAACATGAAAAATGTGTCACCAGCAAGGAGTTATTAATAATATTTCATTTTAGATTATATATTAGGTAGAGGTTCTTCACAGTGAGAGCAATGAGGCATTAGACAGTTTGCTTCCCTGGAAGCAAACCAAATAAGGCACTAGTTGAAGGTTCTTTGAGAAAACACTTTAAAATAAAAAAACAGCGCTTACTTTTTGTTTATTTTGAGAAATTGATATAAGTTTCAATAAAAATGTTCCTAGAATATTTTATCGGCCCTAGGACAATTACCGTTGTGATGACATAACTCTAATTCTGTTGGATATCTTGTATCCTTGTTTCCTACTGATGGAGACGTTCACTGAAACCATTCATTTCACATGCCAAAAGCCCAGAGGCTCGAGTCTGGGGTGTCACACCACACACCATTATTATATCAGCTCTGTGACACTGACTGTGCCCTTTGCTTTCAGATATGTTCAAATCCCAACACCGTCCTGCAAATCCTCGGTGCTTCACTATAGCACGAAGTCTCATCTGCAGGAACTCAGTATGTCTGAGTCAGCAGAACCAGAATATTTTTATTTCACACATTACAAGATGCTGCCTTTGGTCTGTGATAATAGCTTTCAGTCACCTCATCTCATTTAATGTAAAAGCATAGTGCCAGAGTATTCTTTATGGAAGTGTGCAATTTATTTTAAATTAACAGCTTTTTAATAGATCTACATTTACTCTTTCAAGTACTGGTGGAGAGGAAGCACATTTTATGCACCTAGCTGCTGAAATAAAATAAAATGGCAAATTAAATAACAGAAAGATGCTTCAAGGATGATATTAAAACAGATTTTGAGAGCATCAATCATTCAGTGCTGTAAACATGAAAGGGTTTATACTTTGTGCAAAACCAGAAATTATTATGGTGCACTCACTCTGTTTATTTCTTTATTAGCCTCATGGTACTGGTGTAAAATCCCTTTATCCTTAGTAAATTTATATATGGGAGGCCAGATGAATGTTTTGAGATGGTGCTAGTGCTTACATCATTCTTCCTTTAGTTTAACAGAGTACTGTATAAATTTTTGTCACTTTAGTGCACCATTGGTACCTTCTGTTTTTCAAACTTAACTGTATGTAGAAGTCACCCAGAGATAACAATATTTATTAAACTGAACATCCTATTCCCAGCAGCTTGACTTTGTCAGGTTTCAAACAGGTCACTTGGCAAGTATTCCCTTTTTCAGCCACATGGTGGTCAGCTTACATGTTCACTTTTCAGGCAATTTTTCTATACATGAGGTCCAGTCATGAACTGCATAAACTGTCTGTAAACAATAAAAAAAATAATTAAGAACATGTACAAAGTGTAAGATCTTTAAATACAAGAAGAAATGGAATGAATAAGGTGAATCACAGACTGAGTAGTAATCAACAGGGTCATGTTGCTTGCAAAAAATCCAAATCTTACTGTCTATAGGGTGTGTAAAGTGCAAAGAATTTCCATTTTAATAAGGCTCCAGCTGAAGTATTGTGTTTGGGTTATTTGTGACCTTTTAAAGAATTCTGAACAGACAAAAAAAGTGGATCCGAGGTCCTGGAAAAAAGTTTAAAGAAAGATAGAAGGAGTTGTTAACTTAGAAGACAATGTACAAAGAAAATTGTAATAATAATCTTCAATTACATAAAGCCACGGTTGTTACAAGTTCAAAGGCAACAGACTTTTCCAAAGGATAGGACAGGAACTAACAAACTTAATTTGCAGCAAAGAAGATGCAGATTAGATGAGAGAAAAAAAAATGTGCTGACTATAAGGGTGAGGATACACAGGTGACAAGGTGACAGAGTCTACATCACTGGAGATTTTACAGAAAAGCTTAAGCAATCATCCACCAGAGTTACCTAACATTTAGTTGGCTAAAAGTCATCTGAAGATCCTTCTGTATTTACTCAGCTTCTGATTTAGAAACACTGGATTCAGGAAGACAGTCCAGAAAAATATATCCCACGCCTCAAATTTTGTCTTTTGTGAAAACTGGGGGAAAAAAAGAAATCCAAAAAAACCCACAACAAAGATTTTCCATCTGAACAGCAGAACAATGAGGACTGCTCTATTGAGTCAGCAGTGAGCAACTTTCTCAGTCCAACTGGTCTTAAGAAAAAGAATATGCAAAATACCAATCCCAATGTTCTGATGGAGAAAAAGCCCACTCTCAAAATCAACAAAGAAACAACTTGACCCCCAAAACCAGCCACCAGATCTTTGGAGTTAATCTTTAAGATTAATTTTACTTTGAGATAAGAATGTTAATCGGTAAGAACATATCCATCCAGCTTCTGGCTCCTCTTTAATAACATTCTTCTTTTACCTGTTATGTTAAAGAACCATTAATCCAAAACTCCAACTGCACAGTCTCTCAAGCAGACCTTTATAATATCATCTCTGCTAGATGAAGCTATTCTTACTTTCAGGTGAATCTTATTAAAGGGATAGTAGGGAACCTCCTAGGTGTGAGGTATTAGCTGCTAAGCAGGTCAGTTATCCTCTTATAAAACAAAAAAGTATGGTTATGAAGATTAAAAAAAAAAGTAAAGAAATAACTTCTTTTTTTTCCCTAGAAGTGCTGCATGGTGTAATAAAATACTATCATAGGGGTGATGAAATGCCATCACAGAACTGACCTCTGCCACACAGGGATTTTCAGACACTAACAAATACTCTGCAGTCTGTTGGCATAGGCAAAATATTCCTGGTGTATATGTATTTTAAACACATATTTTGGGTTTTTAGTTTTTTTAAACTGTAGTCTTAACACATGGTATAAAGCAAGGTTGAGTAGACAGAAAGGTGTTTATTTTCCCACTTTGATTACATTCCCTTTGATTTCCAAATGTTCTGCCCACGATGTCCATCTTGTAGAGCCGTTGGCTCTAAAACCTGTCAGTCCTGGAGATGTCTGAGCTGTGAAGGAACTTCTGGTCTGGGATTGGCAGTGGCTCTCTGGGAAGAGGGTGTGGACAGGAAAGACACTACCCTTTCTAAATTCCTTCCAGCAGAAAAAACACCCACTTCCCACCCAACAGAGAAGGGGTGCTTGTGTATAGAATAAATTTCTGAAATCTTTTAGAGAAGGCTCACTTTTTGGACAGACTTTGTGCTGTTATGGGATTATGTGACAATCAGTAGCTGGTGCTTCTGTTCTAGGCCTTCACAGACTTTTATCAGCCTGGGGCTCACCCCAGAGAAGTGCTGCACATTCCTGCTGATGGGATAGATTTAACACCTTTCCCACCAGGTTACTGGGTCAGGTGAGGTGGGAAATCATCCCACAGCATCTCTGGAGACCTTGGAGGCTCTGGAAAGCAGCTGCTTAAGCTGGTTGTAAAACTCTATGAGATGGAGCCAGCTCCCAGACCTTGGTGAAACAGCTCAGGGCTGGGGAAGGGTCCTCAGGTAACTGCTGCGGCGATAGGTTGGCACCTCAAAGGGAGGAATTTCTCCAAAGGGGCTGAAAGACTTGCTTGATTCTGGCATCAAGAAAGGTTCTTTCCTCATCCAGGATGCCTTATTTTCCTTTAATGTTATTTAAAATAAAAACCCATTTAAAAGAGAAACTGCCAATGCTGGAACAGTTTATTCACTTACCCAGGAGAATGCAGAGCCTATAATATGTGATTCAATGTATGCTAAAGTCCCCTTTGGTTATAGAAAAAGTGAGCAGCTTATAATATGGTTGCTTTTCCCCTATAGGTATGAGTGAATGAAATGGGAAGTCTAATGTTATCTGTGTAATGAGTCTTGTTACTCAGTTGCCTATAGATGGCAAGGCTTGGATTCATAATTACATTAAGAGCCATATCTTATGCTGATCATTAGCAAGGAAAATTTCACGCTAGAGATTCATTGTACTAAAGACCAGTTAAATTACAGTGTGAGTCTGCACATTATAGATATTATGATTCATTTCTGGCTTTAAAATACTATAGTTAGGAGAAATTATCTTGCATATTTCAGAATAAAACCAAAGCCTGGAAGAAATCACTTAGTGTTTGTAGCATTTGACTTTTTTCACTGTAAGATGTCACTCCCAGCTCCAATTACTCTGTCAGTTTTCCAGTGACCGACACTAAAAATGTTACAGAGGTAGACTTATTAACACTTCTTTTTCACAGCAGAGCAGGAGGCCTCCTTGGTTATTCAAGCAATATAGTAATAACCACAATCAAAAGTGACATAAGGTGCCTGGAAAAGAACAAAAAATTTAAAGCACGGAAGCACAATAATCTACTCTGGTCTGCTATGCTGAACTTCTTTATTTAGCATTTCTACTCTAGCAAACTTCCAGAAGAAATAGAAAGAATGAAAGATAACAGCTCTGAAGGAACTACATATTCATCTCTTTCTTTTGGACATGAAATAGATTGAACAGTAGATAGGATGTAATTAGGAACCTGTCTGGCAGTTATGCACTCATATGAGAGGACTGCAAATTGAGGGTCTGCCAAATAATTAGTTTTTCTTAAACATGCAGCTAATTAAATTGCAAGATAAAGAAATTCTGTTTTTCTCTCTAATGTGCTATTTAAATGGTCAAGGAATAGGGCTTCAGAGAGATCCTCCTTCTGGGAAACAACCATTCCTCTTTTCCTGAGCATTACACGATAAATTTACTAATTAGTCAGGACAGATAATTGCTCTTGCTTATTTTGAGAGAGCCTATTACTGGTTCTGTTTGTATGTGGTTATGGTGGTGTTGTGGGGCTTTTTTGCCTTTTAATTTTTTGGTTTTTTTTTTTAAATTTACTGTTATAACTGTTGCCCTTTACCAGTTTTTGCCTGGGCAGTTGTTACCCTGGACACAAGCATTGCAGCAAAGGAACTGAAAACAGTCCACAGGGAATAAAGATGCTGTACCCCAGATTTTTTATAAATAAGTCTAAAAGAAGTATCAAAAACTCCCATTCAATGAATGCTTCTGTGAAGCGAAAAGAATTGTCATTTCCAGAAAGAAAACTGGGAAAGAGTCTTAGCTTTGCCCCATGGAATTTGGTCTAAACACCAAAAGCAGATAAAGGCAGGGATGGAGCACTGGGCATTATGTCTCAAGATGTAGATATGGATTAAGAAAATCTTGCAGCAAAAGAGACCTGAATCTCCTTATCCCAGAAGTGGGTCAGCTTCACACTGCCTTAAGGGAAATATATAGCCTTATCTCTTAGAGTGTTTTAACACTATTATAACAATGTGGAGCAGGTTCAGACAAGCATATAAAGCAGAATTAACATTTGCTTCCTGACCCCTATATTGATTTGTGCTCATCAAATGAACAGTCTCATTCAGATAATCATGTAGATATCATTTGTTTTGCTGTGCTTTTGTTTCTGTAATCAATATATATATAAATTAGAGAAAAATAAAATGAGCTTTAGCTTCCCTTTATTGCAAGAGAAATAAATATATCTGAAAGTTTCAGCAAAAAAACCACAAACTCTTTGAAGCCTGCTGAGTTGTAATCTTGGTACTGAATTTGTTTCCATGTAGGTATGTGGATAAAAGCCTGCTTGCTTCTGATGTGTTTTATGGGAGCCACCACACTGAGAGTCAAATTTGAAGTTCATATTTACATTTCACACACTCTGTTATTTTACGTGTAAGGTTAAATGCAGGTTTTTTCTTGATTTTCCTTTATCCTTCTGAGTCAGTTCCTGTTTCAAAGTCAGTTGTTATAAATTAGTCAAGATTCTAGGACATATCTTCAATTGCCCTGGAAGGACAGATTTTCAATTGTTTTATTTTTTTAATTACATCAGTAAATATAATTTTGACTGTGTTTTTGGGGCATCTTGCAGCTCTCCCAGTTGGTTACACATTAGAATAAAATCCTGGCAGTAAGAATCTGTCTTGAATTATATAAAACCACAACTGAACCATTGGCACATTTGCACTTTTTTTTTTTTTTTTTTTTTCTCCTAGCTGGAGAGGACAGCACTGAACATAGTTAAGTTTTAAGGAACAATTTATTGTTTCATTTTGTACTGGTGCTGCCCACCCCTGGATCATTCTGTGGGCTGATAAGCTCTTACTGGACTCATGGCTACTGAAAATTTTTAATATCATCCTTTCATCTTGAGTCAAGTCAGGTGCATGCTGCATTTCCTCAAGAAGTCTAGGTACATAATATTGATTTATCATTTTTTAAACAGGTTTTTATTTTCCACTTCTCCATGGTGAACTAATGCCTAAGAAGAAACAGATGAACTGCATAAAGGCTTAGATTACTCTGCTCTTTTCTCCCTAGTAATTATTTATGAGCACACAGCTGCTATATTCTGCAAAGTTCATAGCAAAAGACATGAAAGTTGAAGGTTGGCAAATGTGAGAATGTGAAATGTTATGAGAGATTACCGTTGCAAGTAAATTGTTCTGAGTTTGCCCTTCAATCTGTTTGTATTCACATTCCGTGTAACTTTAAACTCATCTAGTTTTTCCAGAAATTTCATTAAAATTTTCATTTAAATATATTTTCATTTAAATCTATGCAGAAATCCAGCATGTCATTCTGGTTCACTGTCATTTATTCTTTGTGTAAAAAATTAATTTTCTCAACATTTGCAATTTTATTCCTCAGTCTTGATATAAATTACTAAAATTTTGGATCCCTTGAAGAAATTCAGTAACTCGATTACTTATTTCTCTGAACTAGCTGAATAATTCTGACACGTCACACTTTTTGGAGACAGAGGGTTAACTGCAATTCTTTGCAAAGGCTATTTGGCTAAAAGTAGGATCCAATTAACCTACATTATTAACAATTGCTTCTTGCTATTCATATAAGTTATGAATAGACTCATTAATAAACCAAATAAAACAGACATAGGATCACCTTAACCGAATATGCTCCATAAAACTCAAGTAATTGCTATTTTTTATTACACCAGTTAATAATTCTTTTACAACAAGAACTTGGTGACTTGATAATTGTATTTAATACAGAGATACAAATGCACCTAAGGGCTCCTGTTGGTGGCTTTACCTGGATTAGCTGCTCAGCTCCTGCTGTGAAGGCTCTGCAAGTGCATCACCTCCTGCAAAATGTCCATGGGTTTAACTTCTCAGTTCTGCCTTAAATGCAAAGGGCATCAGAGGTGCTTGGGAAGGAGCACAAGACGGAGACCCAAAAGCATAAGGACACTGGCACTGCATTTTTTTGAGACACCCACTGTGTGTGATGCTGATCCTGTTCACACAGCACTATAAATGCGTGAGTTCATGCCGAATGGTGCCAGAAACGCTGCTCTGCAACTCTTTAACTTTACCCAAACAGCTCAAGGGATTTCCAAATTGTACTTTTTACTGGAATTCTTGAGATGCTGCTGAAGCTGTGCTGTTCCACTAAATTTACCCTTATATGCTTATTGTACACGTGTGGGACTACTGCCAAGTAGTTTCCAGTTGCCTGAAACTGTTGTGCAGTTGCACTCTGACAATCCCCCCTTGACCACAGTATTTGCCATGTTAAATATATTTTTATTAAAAGTGTATTCTCAGACATATGATGTAAAATGTAATTACTTACTGACTTTGTGGTTTTGTGTGTGTGTTCGCAGGACAAGAACTGTTTTAATGATCTTCAAATCAAGTATTGTAGTTGCAAATAATATGAACTAAAGTACAATATATGCCTGTGCTAAACTGTTATCCTGACCTATGGTAATTTCTGGGGGGAAGAAGGATGAGAATGGGGAAAAGAAGGAGAAATATCAGGATTTATCAATATTATACAATCGCATCATAGCTGTCTGATTGTTTTGCTGGTACTTGAAGTGATAGTAGTGAATAATGCAATAACATGGGTTCTTAATAAAAATGTGTTCTGCTTTTGCAAAGCTTTACCCACCCACCCCTCAAAAAAACCCCACTTTTATGTGGAAATGCTTTTACAGTCCTAAAATAGGTATCCTTTCACATCCTTCAGGAGAAGACTCTCCAGAAAAGGAGCTGCTGGATGTTCTTTCAGAGAGACAGACTAGGGCCAGCTCTACTGAATCCTGAGCTAAAGTCTAACCAGAAACCATGTAGTAGAGTTACAAAAGAAATAGAATTGGAGTAATCAACTACAGTGTTAACAGTGGAATTGAATATTGGTGTCTGTACCACGCATTGTGTGGTGTATTTAATAATTCGAGTATTTTCACTCTTCTAGAAAATCCAATGTAAAATTTCTGCAAGTAGGCTGATAATTAATACAATCAAACTAACAGAACTGAATCAACTGTAAGATGAATTCTTACCTGTCAGTCTTTTCAGCTATAGGTACAACCCAAAATTTGTACCAAATTTGGCTGCACAGACATGGCACCAACATCTGCAGCTGTGTCCAAACGCTTAATAAAGCAAAGTCTGAGCTTCCAGATCTTTTCCCCTCTAACACACAACAGTAACCTTAGGAATTAGATTTTTTTTTTTTTCTGAGATGAATGCATTAATGCAGCCTTTTCTTTGAATATAATTAACATTTCTTGAGACAGCTTTAACAGAATGATCCCATCTTCACATTAAAAGAGAGACTGTTCCACTGATGTCATCAGCAATGGCAGCTAACAGATTAATGGAGCAGGGGGGTGATACATTCCTGACCTTTCCACAGTATCTTTTAGAGCTAAAGAATCCTTTTCTTTTTCCAGCTCCTCCAATATTCTTCTTTCATTCACTCTTTAAATGCAATATATCTGACTTTCCAATTCCATGATAAACACAGAAACTGATCTAATGCTTTGGTAAATTACCAAAACTGTGTTAGTAATCTCGTTTTTCAAAGGAGTGAAAGGTAACCTGTGAAACCACAACAGTTTTAAAGGAGTAAAACAAAGCAAAGATGCCTAATGAACGTCTTGGTGAGGTATCTTTTTTCTTCTCATGTAATTTGTAAGGGACTCGACATAATATGTGGATGCTATCCCATGATTGCTTCTGTCCCCACAAACTGCTGGTCTCTAGGTCATGTTCTTTTTTTTTAATTGTTAGCTGGAAAACATTAAGAGTTAAATTATGTCCTCATAAAACAGTAGCATCTTGTTTATTCAACAGAAAAATGATTTATCATTCTGTCTGAATGGAGAAACTGTATCACATACAAACTCATCCGAAGCTTTTGGGGTTTTTTGGACTAGAGTGCTTAGGTGTTTGCTTGTTTTTTTTTTAAGGTAGTGTATTTTAATCACATGAAAATTGAAAAAAAATTATGAGAAGAATATAGACAAGGAACAGCTTGCATAACAATTTTTAATTCTAAAATAGAACATTATTTGAAAGGATAAGTAGCCTTGCACATAGAACACATATTTATTTTAACAAGTTTAAATATATTTGTTAAGTAATGTACACAGTTTACTTTATAGCCAGTTAATGTTTGTTCCTTTCCAAGACAGAGAAGATAAAATTTTGTGCAATTTACTTCTGCAGTCACTGCTAGAACAAAAAAGAAATAAAGTTGGTTCTCAACAGACAACCTAATTATGTTACGATTGTCTCTTTACAAACACAATTTTCACTTGTTTTGAAGTGCATCCAATTTAAATTCTTAATTCAGTCCTGAAAAGGAAATGTCAATACAGGAATTCCACATATGGCAGGTAAAGTTCTAGTAAAGAGAGTTAGTATCAACCTTTGATTTCTGAGTAGTTGTGCTCAGTATTTAAGCCCCATCAAGTGAAAATAAAGCTGGAGTGGCTCATTCCATGCCGTTGGTGGATATTGCAGAATCATTTTATAGTTCATCAGTTTGGCAAAAGCAGCAGTCTCTGCTGAAAAGAGTCCCAGAGAATGAAATAAAATAGGTCCCTTTATATGGTCTTACAACACATTCCTGCCTGAAGCAGGAATGTGTTGTGAGACCATATAAAGAAATGTTCAGTGGAGTTTGCCTGCCCTGCTCCTGCACTGGATCTTGGCAGCCAGGAGGAGGTGCCAGGAGCAGCTCAGCCCTGATGGACCTTCCCGAAGGTCACCTTTATCCTGCTCCCCTTCCTCCCCCTCCAAAGCTGTGTTTGGTTCTTCCTATAGCATTTATAATCTTAGTGTTGGGGCTCAGATTGCAAGAAACTAAACGTTTCTCCCACATTTCCTCCCATGTTTTCTCCCCATTTTTTTCCCCATTTTCCTCCGTTTTTTCCATGTTTTTCCCCATGTTTCTTCCTGTGTTTTTCCCAAGAACTGTTGATTTGTGGTCCCTTGCCTATAAAGAGGGAAGATGTGAAAATTTGGTTCTGCTCACCTTATTTAGCAGTCTGCAAAATGAGACTGAGAAGGGATTTCTTTTTTGCTCCTGAGTTAAGAGGAAGCCTGTTTAAGCCTAAAGCTGTTTGGAATAGTTTGCACACTAAAAGCATACTGATGGGCTGTGAGCACATATGCCACAACCTAACAGGAGACTTCTTATTTCACAGGTGCATTTTGCATATGAAGTTTGCATAGGGGAAAAAAAGAGACCAAGAAAAAGGCAAGTAATTAACTCTCCTCCCTGCTCCTTCAAAAGGCCTATTCAAGGTAACTCAGGAAGTTCATTATAAACCTGCCTCTTCTATCCTTGTTAGAGTAGCACTTTAACTTTTTGGTAAGCCATCTGAGTTTGTCCTTTGTGGCAGTAGAGCCATCTGCAGCCTTTTCTGTGCCCTCTGGTCTTTCCCCATCTTCAATAGCTCAGATAGAGTCTAATTTTGTTTTTATTACTACAGGCACAACTATGATACCAAGTTTTTTCCCCTGATCTTGGGACTCGGAATTGAATAAATTTTGTTTACAATCCCTGGCAGATTATTTTAGAGTAAAGTGTTCTGGGGTGTGTCACAGTTTATCTGAGCTATTGCTTGGGTCTGTCTGCAAGCTCTGGAGGACAATAGTGATTTGTCTCGTTATGCTGTCAAGCATTCCTTGATATCCCTGAAAAGCAGAGGACTACAGATACAATTAAAGCATAGACCCAGCATACTTATCTGTTATTTATATATTTATTTTAAAAGCAGCTTCACAGCTTGCAAACTTTGATGATACCTTGTGACATCTTGAGGTTGTCTAATTATTGTGGCAGGGTATGGTACCAGCTGTTGGCCAGGTCTCTGTGAAGATCTGCAGCCAGCTGAGCAGTACTAAACACTGGAAACGCTGACTCCCTGAAAGACCTGGGAGGAATTTAGGCCTTTGGAATATGGCTACCAGTGCTGATAGCATAATCTGTTTGGGGTTTTTTTTCTGGTGTGTGCTATTTTTCAGGCTCCCCTTTTATTATTTCATGTAGGTCTATAATAGCTAAGCAAATAGCTTTCATCTTTTCTGTTTAACCTCTTAAAAAATAAACCTCATTTTCTGTCACACCTCAGCCTTCTATTATGAAGAAATCCTCATAAATATATGCTCGAGTTCAAGATTTGTTTTGTTTGAATTTTGTACCTTAAATCCTGAGTTCAAAGATGTAACCTGCGAGCCCATTTTCATGTTTCCTGAGGCATAGAAATGGTCCCCTGCTATGTATGAAACAGCAAATTCTTTTCTAAAGTAGAAAAGAAACTGTAGGGGAAAAGATGGTGATTGTTGATTTATTTTCTGAATGAACATAGTATGTGAATTCCTATATCTTTTCTGTGCTATGTATACCAAATATTTTCTTCACATTAAAATTACATAATAATCAGTTTTAACTATTTGTTCTGTTTCTTTTAGTTTGAATATTAGGAAAAATTCCTTCGCACAAAGTGTTGCCAGGCATTGGAACAGGCTGCCTCAGGGAAGTGGTGGAGTCATCATCCCTGAAGGTATTTAGAAAATATGTAGATGTGGTGCTTTGGGCATGGTTTAGTGGTGGATTTGGCAATGTTAAGCTAAGGGTTGGACTTAGAGGTCTTTTCAAATCTTAGTGATTTTATAGATTTTATATGATTTTAAAGAGCTGGCCTGGCAGCCCTTCTTTTTATTGTAATTGTGCCACAGGTTAAAAATTAGATTACAGTGATTTACTATTAGGCTTGTGGAAACATTTGGATGGTGAACATAGCACTCTGAATTTAATTTGGATTATTGGGTTGGTAATGTTTTTAAGTTTTGTTGCTGCAATGAGCTCACTTAAGGTAAACAAAAATTCCTTTTTTTTCCCCCACAACCCAGAATAGGGCTTTGAAAAGAATTTATACCAAGCTGTGCAAAGTCTAGACTCAGGCTTACTATTTAGAATATGTGTCTATTTTATTTTCAGTGAAATAAGTGGTAAGTTATTAACAACATTCTCTGGAAAGTTGAGTTGGAGATTGTCTTGTAGTCTTTGATTTCAGCTATTTCTTTCAGTTGTCAAAGCATACAAATTAGTGTAATTTCAAAGAAGTTTTTAATCTAAATATCTCTTTAAAGGAAAAGCAAAAATGCAGCCAGAAAATACAGGAAGAGAAATTCCACCTTATATCAGGATTATGAGCATGGGAAAATTCACCTATTATGGAAGTTGCAGTTCTGTGTTTTGGATCATATGCTTTCTTTGGCCTGGTGATTTTTTTCTTTGGGGGAGAGGGAGATGGGAGCATTTGTTTTATGGAGTATTTTAAGGCCTACCTGAACTCTCTGGAGAACAGAAAGAAATAAAAATTCCCTGCTCCTTTTAATTTTCTTTTTTTTTCCAAGATACTATTGTATATCTGTCATGGTTTGACACGGGAAGAGAATTTTTTTTTTAGAAGGAAGAGGTTCACCAGTCAGGGGTCAGGTTTAGATACTGACACTTGGGGTGACCAATTGAAGGTGGACACGCCTCTGAGAACACAGAGGGGTTAAAAGCGGAATTCCCAGGAGGACTCGTCCTTCTTTGGTTCCGGTCACCGCATGGGACGGACCTCTCCCCTGCCCAGCCCGGGCTGGGTGGGGGAGGGGAGCCATGCGGCCTGCACAGGTAGGCCAGGAGGTAAAGGATCAGAACCGGCTGGGTCAGCTCCTGCAGATGGAAGGGTGGAGAAATCTGGGATGTCTCCGCTCCCCCCAGAGTCTCTCTCTCTCCCAGGAGAGAAAAAGAGACAGAGACTCGGTGGTTTTATCAGCAGTTCGCCGCAGGGAAGGAGAAGAGCGGGGGGGCCGCAAGGTGCCCAGCCGGGCTGTGGGAGCTGGAGCCTGGGCAGCGAGCCATCCTTGGGAGTTGGGACTTTTAACCCTTCCTGAGAAATGAAAGCTTTATGAAATATTACTCCTCCTGAATTTGAAGAAAAGAGAGACAGCTTGAAACCTCAGATGTTTAGAGAAGAAGGTTGGGGGCAGATGATAGAGTGGCTTTTTGGCTGGACTCTTCTTGTTTACCATAGACTGAACCACCCTTTCTTTCAAGAGGGACTGCATTTTAGGGGGATGCATTGGTTGAGCCAAGAGACCTTCTGCAGCAACTACCAGTTTTGGAGTGGACAGAGAGAGAGCTGAGGAGGGTGTGAGGATGCCCTCCATCTTCAGGAAGAAGAGAAGGCGATCTCTGTCTTTTGGACCCTCGGCCCCAGGGGAAAATGGGGGGGACTCTAGTCCCAAATTGTGATACTGGACTGTTGTTCCTGGTGGTCCTTGGCAAAGCATCCTTAAAGGGGCCCTATAAGCAGTCTCTGTCCATGCCCGGTGGTGAGAGCACTGTGACATGGAGAGAAGAGTGTCACATTGGCCGGTCTGGGCGGTGCCACGTGTGACATTGGAAACACAAAAGGTGGCAGTTGTGTTTCCTGGGGGTCTATGGTGCAAGGGGGACTCCTCTCTTCCCCGATGGACTCAGTATTGATTATATTGAAGGGTGAAAACTTGATTAAGGATCTAAATGGGTCTCGCTGGGGTTTGGTGGAGTTATGGAGGGAGGAGAAATGTTTTGGAAGGTTTTCATTTCGAATTTTGTGTGTTTTTTTCCTTTCCTTTCTTTTCCTTTTATAGTAGTAGTAGTAGTAGTGTAATAAAGCTTTTTCTTTTGTTATTAAGTTTGGCCTGCTTTGCTCTGTTCTTGATCACATTTCACAGCATTTGATTGGTAAGTTGTATTTTCATGGGGCGCTGGCATTGTGCCAGCGTCAAACCATGACAATATCACAGTGAAAAAAACACAGAAAGCTTTTCTGCTTCCAAAGTAGGTTCAATACAGATGAAGATCTTTCAGCAGTGATAAAACCATTCTTTTTTACTAATATTAAGACTATTGTATAAATTGGTTCATCTTTGACTACATATGCTTCTTACTTCTCTCCTGATACATCTAGTTCATCTCCTAAAGGAAAACAGAGATGGACATTTACACTGCTGGTCTCCAGTCATCCTCATTTTCTTCCCCAGTTTGCAACCATTGACAAATTTGCCTTTTGTTTAACCTGACAGCACAGGTTCCAGAGGGGCTACATTTTTATAGATATTACGAGGGTGTAGTTAAAAAGGAGAGAGGGCACAAGACAGCCATCATTACCATCTTTTCTTAAGAAAGTGACTGCAGCAGGAGCTCGCCTCAGTAAGACAGGGAAGTAGCCACGCTCAGAATAAAATAATTTTTATTTTTATTCAGTGAATCATGTAGGTCAATGCTCTGTAATGATGACAAAATAGAAGCAGAATTATGAGATGGAGATGCAGAGTATGTAACAGCAACTCACTCAGCTCTTCTGCTTATCTTTTCCTAGCTCTCTGCCTTACCTTTGGTACTGCTGAGTTTTGGAAATCACCTAATAAGAGGTGTTGGAACTGTGCTGTTACTGAAATTGGCATATAATAGAATTTGGGTTTTTTTTAACAGGTTATATTTTTCTGGGCAGTACTTTTTGTAGTTGGTTAAAATAACAGGAGTTGACCAGGTGCATATAAACCAGTTGTCAGGTGAGTTGCTGGGCATCTGATGGTTCCTGTTTTCAGTAGACTGCTGCCTGATCCTGATGAGATTGCTAAATTTTAAATATACAAATAGTGCTGTTACATTTTCCCTGTTTTTTAATATTTTTTAAATTTTTTTGGAAAATTCTTAGGATGGCCTACAAGCTCTGAAACAAGAGTCTGAGGGAGAGGTGGTAGTTACTGGTTTCCATTCTGAGGTGTGGATTCACATTCATATATGACCTTCCTTATCCAACACTATTAGAAGATAATATTCATTATAGAAGGTATGAACTGATTTCTTAGGCTGCACAAGGTTATAAACACATGAATTGTAATAATGTGTTGCTAGTCAATTTCTCACTTGTGTTTATTGGCACTTTTTCCTTAGTGATTAAATGGGTTGATGTGATGTACTATACAATTACTGCCAACTAATTCAGTGTATGTCCAGATATTAAGACACAAAATGGTGAATACTGGCAAGATAATTTCAGAAATCCTAAATAAACCTAAAGAAAGAAAGAAAAAAAAAGACATAGTTTATTTTTTAAATTTCTTTGAAAGCTTTATTTAGGTCTCTCTTTAACTAGTTTACTTATTCCTTCTAATTATACAATAGATTTTGGAACCACTTTAAAGCATTTGGTATGACAGCTTTAGATGTCAGTGAAACAAGCCCTTTAATCCATTGGACATTTAAAATATTAGTTTCATACTTCTACTTGAATCATAAAGTAAACTCAGCCACTCCAGAATTCAGGTAATGCCTGCAAGTTCTTCTGCCCAGATTGTTCTTTGTGTAAAACAGATCATGTTTAATTTCCCATGAAATAAAATTTTACTATTATGGCTGGCTGTGATGAGATTACAAGGAGAAATAGGGGGTGAAAGGAATGAAATTCAATTTATTTTCCAAGGTGTTGTAATATATCACATCTTCTATCTATTTTGTGTGATCTAGAGGAAAAATAATTTCATTTTAGTCAAACAATTCAGGAGGACTCTGAAAAAGTCTTTGCAACAAACAGTTGGGGAAAAACAACTTAAGTGTTTGAGTAACAAATAGCTCAGAATAGCTAATTCACTTCCCTGTGTCTGACAGCAGACCCCTAAAAATTTCAGTGCATATTTGGAAATGGGACTGAAGAAAACACATCATATATTGTCATGTGAAGCTATTGCAGAAAACTGATACTGTACTGAAGATACTGAACTCCACCAGGTGTGCAAGTGACTGGAATCACATTTCATGTTCTGAAGGACGTGGTGGTAACTACAGGAAGAGAATGTGCAGAGAGCAAAAAGTTTGGGCTTAAATTCTGGAGGCACCCAAATAATTCATGATGTTTACAATAACTTGCATATTATATTTATCCAGCAGAATAAGTGGAATAGGGAGGACAGGAATTGCAGATTAGGCTGTAAAACAGTTGGGTGACTGCAGAGGCCTTTACATTTGTAATTTAGTTTTTGAACTCAAAGATATTTGAGTAATTCAGGGTAAAGAAAAGAGTTGTAAAACTGAGAATATGATCTAAAAAGAGGTCAAACTGTGTAACCTGAGAATTTCTTTCTCTTGTGGCTTCTCAGAGGCAATAGTACAAAAAATGTACTGTTAAATTGAGGTGAGAGTTCTATTATAGGTACCTTTCTTGGCTTGTAAACTTTTTTCACTAATCCTTAATTAAATATTTGACTTTAAGTTTTGTTGAACACACAGCATTGTTCCTTTGCTCTGAAGCCTTGCTGGGTTCTTGAAGAAGTTGGGCTCTGCAAATTCTACTAACCAGTCGAACCTCTTGCATCAACTTCATCTTTCAGTTTGAAAAAATCTGTTTATTCTAGCTCACTTAAGAGGAAGACACGTGAATGTGAGCAGATAAAACCAGAGCTTGGAATGTATATCTAAGATCACTTCAGTTTTGGAGGAAATTTGGATTTGAAATTGCTACTCATAAAAATGTGAGGTTGCATGAAGAATGCTGAATTTTGAATACAGAGTGGGTTGGTAAGAACTTTGAATAACCTGGCTATATACATTTAATAGCAATATGTCCAAAAATGTTGTTATTATATTTTCTGATTCAATCTCTATTACATGGAGGATATTTATTTAGATACATATGATTTTGCTTAGAGAGGAATAAAATGTTTTAAGGATGTTTTGCTTATTTTATAGACATATTGATATGTTTTATGACTCATATATAGACTGGTTCCATGCACCAAGCTAGGTCATGGCAAGAATAAGAATTTTAGAAATATGAAACATATTATGTGGAAATAAAGAACCAAGATTCTAACCTACTATCTGTACCACATCTTTATGACACAACACGAGCAGCATTTTAACAGTTAATTTCTTCCTGAAGCTATTTAACTGATGTAGTCATAGCTGTTGGACTGTAGAAACTGGAATTAGTAGTGGACAAATCGTCTACTGCTACACAAGGAAATATACCCCACTATAGCCTCTCTTGGGAAATAGAAAATAAACATAGCCTGACACAGTTCAGTAAGTAGAAAGAATTTCATGGTCCAGTAAATCTTACAGATCATGATTAAATGTCTGAGTGCTACTGAAAATAATTTCAAGGGAAGATGTATAATTACTGTATTATGTTCCAAATATTACTTAAAAAAAAGAAAATAATTAAGTTTACCTGCTGAGACTGGGGCCAGTCACTGTAAATGTTCACTCAAACTGTGTACCATAAGCAGTAGTGAGCCCTGGCCACAACTCAGGCTTTCAGCTATCAGTCAGTGACTGTTGAATTTATGCTCCTACTTTTCTACCTGTGGGAAAGTCAGCTTGGGTGTGTCTCTTCTGTTTAGCCTTCTGGTTTTCAAAAAAGTACAAGAAATGAAGGGGAACTCATCTTCAGTAACTTTAGACAGTTACAGTGCTTTGTCTGCATCTGAGCACAGCTCATCCTTAGCTGTATTTTCAGTCAGCAACTCCCACATCTTTCAGATAACACAGATCATGTCCTGAAGGGTCGTCTTTCCCTCCACTGTCATTCCAGAGTGCTTTTTGGGGTTAAAGTCAGGCACAGGTACCTATATTCTGTCATTCTCCATCTCTCCCAAAAGCTGTGTCAGTCTGTCAAGACCAGATTGTAAATTCTCCTTTGGAAAAGACAGCAAAAAGCTGCCAGGCTGCAGCTGTGCCTGTGGCTGGGTGCATGGGACTTGGGACACTTCTATGTCACAGGTACATGACCTGCTCCTTCATGCTTGGAGGTGCCACTGCAGCCTCACAAGCCATTCAGAAAAGGAGCTGGAGCCAAGCTGAGGTCCAGCTCCTGGAATGGTTCACCCTCCTAAAGTTATGAAAATGAAAAATGAATGTAGCCATGAAGTAGTTGAAGGAGTTTGCTTGTTGATGTAGCAGATATCATTCATCCATGCAGAATCTGCTCACTTTTGCTTTCAATAAAACAAACCCTATCCAGGTTACACACTAATACAATTAACAGGAATTAGAGAGGAACTTGCAGAGGGGGTTGGAACCAATTTCCCTGATTTTTTTTTTTTTTTAATAGTCCCATCTAAGAAGGAAGAAGGTTACACAGAGCTGAGAGAGATCACAGACATGGGAAGGAAAAGGTGACTTACAGTATGTGGAAAATCTGAGGCAGAATATGCAGGAACCTACTCTTATTTCCACTCGGAATGGGTTTTGTCCCCCAGTGTAACAGCTGGTTGCACACTTGCATAGGGATTTACTGAGTCCAGACTGGTTGCCTGGTTGCTTGTATGAGTAGGTGGATATCAAGGGGTAGCAAAGTACAGATTTCCTGTGGTTCTGTCTGTTACAGAGAGGAGACACATAAGCCCATTTTTCTCACTTCCACATTTTTCCAGGCTCCTGAATGGGAAGAAAAAAATCTAACTGAAATACATGAATATCTTCAAATGTAATGCAGTCAGTAATAAAATATGCTATATGAGGTCATCCATTATAAAAGCACAAAAACTGAGACTTTAATAATTGTAAGTTCTGTGAAGTACCCAGTACGCTGCTGTGCACGAGAGACATTTTGAAGGTCTGATGGGCAGAAGTGTCCTGTTAAATTGCTCTTGTTAGAAAAGTGGAATAAAGCTGATTTGGTAACTTGAGAATTCATATTTGCAGAATGTAGCAAATCAAGAATTAAATTCTTTGCTTAGTAGCAGAGTGACCCACAGTCACAACTATTTTAGTGCCTCTTACAATGAGCAGATTAATGGGGATATAGACTGTTCATCATAATTCTTTTCCTGTGGTATTTCATAATGCTCAAATTTATAAGCATTTCTGCTAAAAGAGCTCTGGTTTAAATGTCATCCTTACAAGAGACCTGTTCTGTCTTTGGAGGATTACAGTGCTGAAAGTTCTCAAAAGGGGTCTAAAACGTATTGCCAGGCTCATGATCTGGAAAGGTTCCGTAGTGTTCAGAGTTTCTAGATGTTTCTGTCCTCCTTTGTGATTGCACATTTGCAATCTGCCCAATCAAAAGGATACTGTCTGTAAGAGTCAAAATAAAGGAAGGACAGTGTGCAAAAGTGAAGTTTTTTCTTGTGAAGTCGTGCTCAGCTACTTCTACAGGCTCTGCAGAAGTCCACAAGTAAATTTAAACTACAGCACCTGCAGGGATTTAATTAGTGGCTTAAAGTATTTATTTGTAGGCACACAAGACATCCTAATGATTATTAAAATAAGGCTCTAAGAGTTTGTTGTGCTCATAATATTTGTTCTTTAATCAGAGATCTAAGTAAACAAGTCACAGATCTTAATACTGAGGATACTTGTGCTCGAAGACCATAGCCTAATGTAAAAGTGTAAAGTGTTAGAATGGAGCTCTACTTCTTGACTGCATAATATATAATGGAGTGTACAGTAACAGATGGAAATGTATCTTGTAGTACCAAGGAAAGAGTTTCCTTCACTTAAATGTGAGCAGACATGATGCAGAAGTGCAAATAAACCTCTTCCAAAATGTGTTATGGAATTCTTAGAAAGCCCAGAATATTCTGCTGAGAGGTTTATTGCCATACAGCTGGTTCCACAGACTCTGTTTAAAAAGTAGATGTTGGCTCACTGAGAAACTCAGCATTCTGTTATAATAATGGATCCACAGTACAAATATTTCTCTGTTGGTAGGGCTTTGTAGTAAACTATGTACAGAATTGCTGTGCCTTCTGATACATCAATAGACTTTGGTGAAGTAATACCTAGACACGAGAAATAATTTGCTACCCACTCTGAAACCCATAATCAGACCCACTGGATGTGTGAAGCTGTAAAGTTCCTATACCCAGGAACAGACTTTAAAAACACCTGCAGGTGGTAAATGCAATCAGATGCTCTGTGTGGATTCAGCACATAATTCCCCCAAGGAAACAGATGAAATCATTACACTGAGTGGCTGTATCCTTGAAAAGTACTGTTTGTAATTGAACTATTCCAAACACTCTGCCACTGAAAATGCACCTTTCAGATGTCAAATCCTTCTCTACTGAGCAGTGTACGTGATCCACTGGCACAAATCATGGCAGAGTTCTGATGTGGCTGAACAAGACATTTGATCCAGTTGTTTTTCAGTAGATATTGTGTGAGCAGTTATTTTTATTTATAGCCAGGCAAAACTAACCAAAAGCTTCAGAAATCAAATATTCCCTTTTACAAGGAACTTTTAACCTTTATCTTGCCAATGTAAAGAAAAGAAGTCATAACAGGCCTGGAATGTTGTAACTTTTTAACAGTGAAGGGGGGAAACATATTCAGTAAAGACAGACTCTAATTGAGCCCAGTTACTATTTCCTATAAACAAGCACAAATACTGCCTTGGTTTTCAAAGGATGTTTTGATAAGGCAGGACAGCTAGCTAAAAGGAGGATGAGGAAACAAAAATGATCAGCTTGAAAAGAAGCAAAATTCCATGGTCCATGCATTGCATTTAATAGGGATGTGTCAGGGAACCTCTACCATAGAAAGCTGGAGGAGCTGGCACACAAAGCTGGCAAGAGAGCTTTCAGCAAATCCAAATCATAGTGGTACTGCACTGCTGCAAAACAAAAAATGTGGTCAATACTTTTAAGAAAGGGGAAACAAATCTGGCCAAATACCAGACTTATTATGGTATCAGTAGTATGCAGCACTTCTGTGAGGAAAAAACCCAAACAAAACCTAAGAAAGAACTCCTTGGAAATTGGTTAGTTAGAATATTGCATTAACCAGAAGTAGGTTTTTTACAACTCTTTTTGTTTGCCTATGATCCAGCAGTTTCAAACAGTTTTCACTGTATAGAAAACTTCTGTAATTCTGAAATTTTTCACCAATTTAGACCTACTGGGGATTAAAAGATAAATTAGTGAGTAATTATGCTAGGCACAAAAGCAGTAAGTTTAGTCTAAAATGGCAACAGTTTAACTAATGGTAAATTACTGTCAGGTGTTCCTTGCTGAGGAGATGATGGTACAAGACACTGCCTATACAGTGGCCAGTTTGAACAATAAGTTCAAATGGAAATAAGTTTCAAGACACAGGAAGATTTTGTATGAGGCTTCCAAGAAGAATTTAAGCAGACCAGAAAAAAAGCTAGGTTTCTTTATGGAGATAAGAGAGTTTGTGGAAGGGATTATATTTTAAGGAATCATACTAACCACTGCCTAAAGCAATGGGTCTCTGCCCACAAAAGTAATTTTCACAATGCTCAGGAATTGGGAGGGGAGTGCCTAACAGTGGTTGGTGACTCCTCACTGTTTTGAGGGCTCACTTGGTAAAGAGATGCTGCTGTTGGCTCCCTGCAGATCACCTACCAAGCATTTTCCCAGGCTTCCCAGAAAATCCACTCCTCGTATTTGCCCACAGGCAACTTGGAGTTCTGGCAGGTTGTCCATGGTGGGGCTGTGGATGCCCCAGGCTGCCCTTGGGTCTTAGCAGTCCATTTCCATTAATTGGAATGGTGGTACTTTCCCAAAGCAAGCATGTTTTGGTTGTTGAAGCTGAATTACTGAAGATATAAGTAAACCTAAAACAATTTTGAAAGCTGAAATTTTTTGTAGTTTCTTTCATTTTTTTTCCTCTTCTAAAAGAAATACCTGCTGTCTTTGCTGATGATGGGAGGACTGGGACTAGATGATTTTTAAGATCCCATCCAACCCAAACCATTCTATGATTCCCCACTGTGACAGTGGGTCTTGGCTCTCCAACAGCAGTCATACCCTTGACTCTTAAGTTTTTCTCTCAGGAAATATTTATAAAAATAGAGGATTAACCTTAAGCTCCTAATTACTATGAATATGTGATTTGTGGGATTTTACGTTTCCAGCCCCAAACTATACAGGTTTCTTATGGTACATAGGTCTGTCACAGAAAATTTCTGTATGGAAAGGACAGTTTAGAAGGGAAGATTACACTGGTGGTGAAGGGAATTGTGGATTTTGAGGGTGCAGATTGGGAAAACAGAAGTCTACTGAGCAGTCACAAGGTAAAATCAACTCGACTGAGAGAGTTGGGAAAAAGCTTTTATGCAGCTGTCTTCCATTCACCTCCAGTTTTTAATTAGCTAAGTTTTCAGGAACTAAATTTAATGTCTAGATTCAGTGAAATGAGATTTTGTGTTCTTCTTGGCTGGAATAGAGCTAGTTGTCTTCTTGGTGTGTGATATTGTGCTGTGTTTCATATTCATTGTGAGAGTAATGTTGATAGCCCAGTGATGTTTCAGTTGCTGAGCAGGGCTTACCCTAAGTCAAGGACATCTCAAGTGTCTCATGCTCTGCCAGTGAGCAGCTGCACGAGGGAGCAAAGCCAGGACTGGTGACCTGAACTCTCCAAAGGGACCTTCCACACCACAGAACATCATGCCCAGTGCAAGAACTGGGAGAAGCTGGCCGTCAGGGGCTGACTACCTGGGGAAAGGCTGGGCATTAGTCAGTGTGTGCTGAGCAATTGTATTTTGCATCACTTGTTTCTTTTGGGTTTTATCTCTCTTATCTTCCATTTGAGTTATTATTATTATTATTATTATTATTATTATTATTATTATTATTATTATTATTAGTACTGTCACTGTATTGTTAGAATTATTATATTTTACTTTACTTCAAGTCTTAAACTAGTCCTATCTCCACCCATGAGGTTTGTTTTTTTTCTGATTCTCCTCCCCATCCTACTGCTGAAGATGGGGGATGTATCTTCATGATGTTTAGTTGTTGGCTGGGTTAAAATATGACAGATTTTTTTTTATTTTATTTTCCAAAATGGCAGGAGTTTATGGCAGACTTGAGAAAAGAAGAAGATTCAGATAGGACAACATATAGAAGTGACATTTTAGCAATATAAAAAGGAATGAGTGTGTGGCATCCTATCTAATAGAGTTAAACTTGCTGTATCAGAAAATAAGGTTGTATAAGGAAAAATGAGTGGAAACCGAGGCTGAAGAACAACCATATAAAAAAAGTAATTTATTGGGTATGAGTAGATGAAGAACCTAACCTTCATCAGAAAAAAAAACTAAAATAAACTCGTCCATATTAGTTATAGCAAAAATAGAAGAAATAGAAGCCACAGGTAAAATGTGTATCAGACAATTTTTTCAGCTGCTTTTATGTTATGCTTCTATTAAAGTTAGAAACCATCACAGGCCGTGCAGCTCCCCCGTGTGTTTATTCCTCTCTCACAAGCTCAGCCTGCTTGGTACATTTGCAGCCTTGAATTATCCCACATACAGCATTTGATGGTCAAACTGGAACTGCAACTTATTTATTTTTAATAAACAGTGAATATGAGTGGCATTGAACAGTAGGGGTAAAAAGGACTTCTCCTTACACAAGAGATGAATACTGAGAAGACCATTAGGAACAAGGGAGTTTCAGTGGCGCAAACATGGGGTTGTTGCATGGCAGACTCACACTGTTTGCTTTTCTATCATGAACTTCCTCTGTGATCTTTACCAAAAGACTCCCTTTAGGTGTCTGTTCAGCAAGTGTAAAATGGAAATAAGTGTATTTCCCTACTTCCAGAGGTAAAATAAAAGCCATATAGGCCTTGATTTTTATGGATTTATGAACTCCACGTATTGACAGGATCCAAGGGAATGGCCTGAAGTTGTATCAGGGCAGGTTTAGGTTGGATATTAGGAAAAGGTTCTTTCCCCAGAGTGTGGTTGGGCACTGAACAGGCTCCCCAGGGCCGTGGTCACAGCATCAACCTGACAGAGATTGAGAAGTGTTGGGACAATGCTCTCAGGCACATTGTGTCACTCCTGAGGCTGTTCTGTTCAGGGCTGGGAGTTGAACTTGATGAACTTGATCCTTGCAGGTCCCTTTCAGCTTACCCTATTCTGTGATACAGATTTAAAAAGAAAGAAAAAAAAAAATTTAAAAGAAATGAAGGAGCAGAATTACAACATCCCTTACTTCTGAACTATTTATGTTTTTTCTGCTTTTGAGTCCTTTTGGTGAGTTCTTAGATATTAATAGGCGTGAGGTGTTGCTTTGGACCACAAACACATGTAATACAAACTTTCAGTGTCACCACCCCGTTCATTTCTCTGTGGCTATCACAAACTCTAATAGATGCGCCCTATTTTGAAGGATTAAGGATTAATTTTGAAGGAGAGCGAGCAGCTCTCTCTCTGCCCTGTTTTTGCCTCTCGTAGACCTGGATCGCTCTCCGTCCCCTCCGCGCTGTGCCCGAGGCGCTCCCGGGCCGCCCCCGCCTGGGGAGCGCTCCGTGGGCGCGGCGACTTTGGGATGTCACTTGTGTGCGGATGTCACTTGTGTGCGGAGAGCCCCATCCTGCGGCTAAGCAGAGCTTTTGCAGCCGGGATCTGCGAGTGTTCCGTGGAAAAGGCACCGAGCGCTTCCCCGGTTGTAGCGGGAGCTGCGGCAGCGGCAGCGCGGGGTGGAGGCTCTGCCGGCTCAGCAGAGAGCAATCCCTGAGGAAGGATTTGGACCTACTCTTGTTTGCAGGGAAAAAAAAAAAAAAAACCAAACCAAAAAAACCACCAAAACAACCAAAAAAATACCACCAAAAACTGGGAAAGGAATTTGATTACACTGAGTTCTGATCTGTGTATAAACTGGAAGACAAACAGCTCAGATGGAATTTTGAGCAACCTGGTCTAACGGAAGGTGTCCCTGGACTGGAACTAGATTACCTTTAAAGTACCCTCCAATCCCAACCATTCCATGATTTCATGATATTTCTAATGATTAAGCATGATTAAAATACCTGTCGCTTTATGAAAACACTTATTTATTATACAAGAACATTACTTCAGTATTTAATAATTCAGGCCTCATGTAAGTCTATTTCAGGCCTAAGCACCTGAAGAAGTGTGTCATAAATGTTGAAGTAATGTGTCATATAGCTGAATTCCAAATTTAAACTTATTAGCAAGCAAATTCTGCTCTTGAAAATTAAGCCAATGATGAATCCAATTAAAAATGGTTGTGCAGTCTCTTCATAAGGAATCCTTGTTTCTGCTGTGTTTGTTGGGTCAAATGTTGAGATTTTCTAGCAAATGATCTCTGTCAAACGATACCAATATTATAATTGTCACTGTTGTATTGTCAGGCATATTCTGCTGCTCTCCCCTGTCCTGCTTACCCCATTCACAGGCCTCTTTGCTTATCCCTCAGTATTTATGCAAAGTGTTACTGCTTCACTCTTTCATCTTGGTGAGAACTGAGCACTTGATTCTCAAATGTAGTTTTCAATGTGTCAGCCCAATTTAAATAATAATTAAATTAATAATAATTTATAATAATTAAATTCTCAAATGCTACAGCATCTACTAAGAATTGCTAGTTGATTAGCAATCTGAAACACTTTTCCCCAATTCCCTCAAGCAGGCTTTGGAGTGTCATCCTCCAGACTTTTCATCTCCAAACTTGTTTGCATGTAAAAATAGCTTCTAAACCAAGCTAGTGACCAGCTTTGATTGTTTTTCTTGTGTCACATAAAATAATTTCCGCTGTGTTACCTAATGCATAGCAAGGTTTAACCTAAAAGTTCAGAAATCTGTCGTTTTTCACAGATAGCTGGAAGAGGAATGCTCAGTGAAGGTAAACTTTGCACACTGCCAGACCAAACACAGTGGCTGGCACTGCGCTTTTTGCAGTGATGTTGGGAGTGCAGCTTAGGCTGTTCTTCCTAGCAGCAGGACACTGTTGTGCAAGCGCGGCAGAGGGAAGCTCTGGTGGACAGGTGACAATGAGCAGCTGCAGCAGAGGCACATGGGGAAGGCAGGAACATGTGGGCTGGCTTTGCTGCTGGTTAAAGGAGCGCTGCTGGAGCACCCACTGAAGGAAAACATGGCTCACTGACCGTGGGTGCAAAGGAATGAGCCCAGCACCAGGAAAGACCATTCCCAAGATATTTCTGGCACTGTGTTTGGCTCAGTTATGTTGAGAACACTCTGAGACTCTGATCTGAGACATGGGTTACTCCTCTGCTTGAAATGGTGTTGTGCCTTGGTATCTCTCCAGATGAATTAACACTCAATAGAAGCCTTAATAAAGTGACCATAAGAGCAATTTTCACCTAAGTTATAATTCTATTCAAGGAAGTAGAAATCTAAGACCATGGTTTGTGAGATGATTGTAGAGGCAGTATGAAAATGCTTCTTGTTTAACTTGCCTTGATAATCTGATGTCTGAACAAAATTGAGAAACTGATAGAAAGTAAAAAGAGACCAAGAGGAAGCTTGAAGCTGGTTTTGTCTTACCCTTTATTTCAGTCTGATTAGTGTCCCAAAAGCTCTGTAATCTACACCAAACCAAAAGCTCTGTAATCTACCCCATTCAGGCTTCTTATTCCTGTCTATGTGCTGGCATGCTTTGCTCTGCCAAGCATTCTGCCTCAAACTTGGACTCCAAAGGCATCAAGGATGAAGCTCTACTCAATGGTCAGGAGTGGTTCTGACACTACAAGACAAGGGAGAAGAGTTTCTTACCAGCAGGAATTAACCATCAGGACAGGGAAGGAAGAAGTAGAGGAGTTTTTTTTAAGAATGAAAATACTGTTCTGTTCCTAACAAAGGGGAAAAGAGAAAAGCTTGTTTATGTAAAGAAGAAACACAACAAAAACTTGTTTAGTCTCTCTTACATTCCTAAAAATTATCCTGAATAGAGCCTGGATTTCCACAAGATGGTCCTAAAGTCTGATTATGAAGCTCCAGGGTCTTTTGGATTGCATAATTTCCCCTTAACAATGGTTTTTACAGCTCTAACATCCACACTACACAAATTCCAGTACCTAAAAAGTCAGATAATGTAGTTTGTCATGTTCCCCTTGATTCCCACTGCAGTGAGTGGAGAACAACCATGGGTAAGTGCTTGCAGTAGGGTCTGGCTCTGAGGCACCCTTTGAAAGGTCTCCTCCTCTGTCACTGGTGATGGGAGCATCAGGTTGAGTCAGCAGCTGAAATGCTGTGAAGTGCCTCATGAAATTCCACAGTGCCTCTCTTTGTGTAACATGGACATTACAGCCTTTTAAAAAAAGGGCACACAAAATAGGAATGGCTTATGAGTTATGTAAAAGGAGGCACTGCAAAATCCTTTACCTCCCCCTGCACAGACAGCAGTGTTAATAAGAGGGAAAATTCAGCAGCTGCTTCACAGAAAAGAGAGTTCAACAATAGCTCATCACTGTGGGGTTTGCTTTTTAAGCCAACATGTACAGGGTCTGACAGAGCTATTTCAGAGCACCAATTGAAAACTGTGAAAGAATGGTATTTCACTAGAAAATGTCAGTTCAACAAAATCTAATGCTACATGAGAAGAGAAGGCTATTTTTAGAATATTGTAAAAAAAGTTAATTATCAAAAGCACCTAGGGAACTTGGATTTCTTAATGCTCTTGTTCTAATAAGTACCTTAATTTGCCTGAACTCCCCACTTGTAATGACTCTGTTCTTGGAAAGCTATGACTTTACTTTTTTTTTTTTTTTTAACTTACTTACTTTTGATTTGAAGATAAAAGGATATTTCATCAGATCTCCCTTTCAAGCAAAAACTTTTATGTTTTAACAAGCTCTGCTGCCTGTAACATTGCATCTAAGGTACCACTCAAATCAATTCCTTTTCCTTGCATGGCCAGGGACTTAGTTTATTAAAACTTTCAAGGTATTTCAACATGTGTTCTGAATATCTTGGAATAAAACTGTTGCTCTTTCTATTGGGGGTATCTGCAGCTAGAGGTGCAAATAATAATAATAGAATGTATGTTTGAGTGGTTTTATGTCTCTGACAAATATTTGTTTCTGCACCAAACTAATTTTTTTCAAAGTGAAGGCAAAGTACCCTTAATTTTCAAGAAGATTCTGTACCTTAAGCCTGCACCAGTGTTCCTTGCTGGGAAGTCTGTGGAGGATCCAGACTATTGCTGGTTTGAGTGCTGGGCCAGTGCTACCCTTAAAAACCAGCCCCTTCCCCTTCACATTCTGCCTGTACTAAAGGCTGATACAAGTGTTCTCTGGCAGTATTAAAATCTATTTTGTACTCCTTCTAGATGTTTAAAGTCCTGCTAAAAGTATTTCTGAGAGAGCCTTGGATATCTGTCTGGTAGCATTTTTGTCTTACCATGGAAACACACAAGCTATAAAACACCTTTCCAGGCTTTAAAAAAGCTTTGTCCCTTGCACTTCTAGCATGATCAATTAATTATACTATTTACTTTTGATAATACAGAAAATCACAGAAGAAAAAGATTTGTCTATACTTCATAAGCTTGAGTTTTGTATTATTTATACCTTTTTTTTTTTTTTTAATATCATGACAGAACCAAAATATCATCTCTTTGTGAGCTGCTACTGGAAACAATTTGGAGCTTAATTTTTTCCTTTTTATAGCAAAAGGTTATTTTGATTGCATACTGTCCAACTTTCCCATTAAAAAATGCACACAAAAAATTTGAATTGTAGAGAAAAGTCTCCAATTTCATAAACAGTATTGTCATGAGCAGCTGGCATTGTTTGGTAACAACAACAACAACCACAAAAATAAAACTTTTCCATTCATCTTTGCTAATCAGTTATTTGCCCTTCAGCTGCCAAACTTTGCTGCATGTGTTAGTTCAGCTGTTGTCAAATGCTCTATACTGGCATGTAAATATATTCTCTTGAGCAAATAAAGCTGCTCTGTTGGTCTGAGAAGATAGGAGGCTGCCTTTGATCACACTGTGGCTGTTTCATAAAGGTCAAAATAAAAAGAAAGTGTGAGAATTCAGCAGTTTTCCTCTCAGCTCTAAGTGCTTAACCACCCAAACATTGCAGCTGCAGCTATTTTGCTTTTCCAATTTCTGTTTCTAGTCTGTCAGAGGCTGTGATTTGAAAATGCAGAGTTCCCTTTTGTCCTGCTAATAAGACCACAAGGATCATCTGAACTATATCAGTAGAGAGCTACAGGTATAAAGAGTAGCTCAGTTTACAGTCCTGAATTAATAACAATTTTCACTGGCACCCTCAAGCAGCATTTTTTGCTCTTGTTCCTTCATTACACCTCTTACAATCCCCTGTGCAACAAGAATCTCACAAATACTTTGGTGTTGCACACATGAAATTTTCCATGTTGTGACAGCTGTTCTTTATGTTATTTTTTTGCTTTTTAATAAGTGGCCATCAAATGACATCATGCTTTCACCTTTTCAGCTTGTGTGCTGTTCTTGGCACAAAGAGGAATAGAAAAGGCTGGAGAGATGTGCTGGACATGCTCCTGGTGCAGTTTGTTTCCAGGATGCTCCCCAGCACCTCACTGCATGCTGTAAGGACTTGGTCATCATCTGCAACTGGAAGGTTACTCTCCTCCTTCTCTTGCTGATCATTATAAAATTATCTCTCCTTCTGTCATGGCACTTCTAAAGGAATTGATTGTGGCACATTAGAATATTCTGGAGAGTATGGTGAGGAACCAAAACACTTAAGGCCTCCCAGTTGTTGTTTTATGGATGTCTTGGATAGCAGGTAACTTGTTGCTGCCCAATTATGTTGAAATTTCTCTTCCCTCAACCAGACTAAGGTAGCATGCAAGTAGCATTATTTATTTGCAACATCCAAAATGGATAACAGTTACAAATGTTTATGAAAGGTGATGATGCATAATTGACTGTTACTGAGAATGAAAATAATTGGAAATGTCTCTCTCTTTTTTACCTAACTTGTTTGTCACACAAATGGCCGTGTATTTTTGCACCTATTACACAATGTCTCTCCATGATTGAGCTTTTATAGGTGGATTTCATTTTTCACCTTTAAATGTATTTTTTTCTCAAGGAGGAGATAAAGTTTTTGTATTTATTAGTTAAAAGACCCCAAAAAAACTCTTCGTTTCATTTGCTAATATCAGCATTAGCCTGTTAGAATTTCAGCCGTGTTTCTCCTGTGCTTGACCCCCTGTTACAGTGAGATGATAACGATCTCTCCTCCTCCCTCTAAATGAAAAGTCTCAGGTTTAGTATCAAGGGTGAAACCCTGAATCTTGTAGTTCACAGAACCCAGTACAAACATATAAATGGGAGATCTCATTACCAGCTTTTTTGAGGTGAGACATGTTGGTAATTAGCCTCTCCAAGGAGCTTCAGACTCAGAGCAGTTGGCTGGCCCTTTCCCTTCAAGCTCACTAGAAGCACCTCTTCAAATATTTATGTAGATAGATTTTCAATGACTAATTGGATGCACAGTTATCCTGAGACCATAAAAATTATGGCAGTACATAAAGCTTCACACTCAAGTAAAAGTACATTTTGGGATTCGTTAACTCAAATAACCAAGCAACAGTTTGTGAAGCTGACTGAGGCAAAAGTGAGTGGATTACAAGGAAAATGGTCCAATACTGTCCTGGTTTGTTTTAAAAGCCTAGGCACAGTGATTAAATAGTATCACTTTCTGTTTTGAAGACAAATGTGTGACTACTCTTTGTGCCTTAGCATGCATGACAGGCACCCTCTGCCAGGGGTATCTGATGAATCAGGCAAACTGAGGAATGGGAGAGGAGGTTGTGTTTCCCCACATATTAGACACAGCATGGCTGCATTAGGGAGGAAATGCTGTTGGGCTGTGTGAAACAGGCCTGCAGAGGACAGGACTGGCATTGTCCAGTATACACATTTATACTCTGCTGGGGGCTTTGTTGTGAATGTGAATAGCACAATTATCTTACTAGTTTTTATTCAATTTGTTTTGTTTTGTTTTTTATTTACTTGCAAAAGTGATTTTGTCCTCTCTGTGCTTCATCTGTTCGGAGAGCGCTTGCAGTTGTCAGGCAATCTGTGTTTGTGCTCATCCTGGTGGCAAGAGTTTGCCCAGGAAATGAATTCATCCTTTGTCAATGAACAGCATCTGTTGGTAATGATGCCTTAAGTTGTAGGTTTCACATTTTTCAGATTCTGTACTGCCTCAGTGTGTGACTCTGAACTTTATATGATGTGTTAGCAAGTTCTCTTCACAGTTTAGTCAGACAAAACAATCCTTTTCCAGCCTGAGAACCAAGTACACTGTTGCAGCTTCAGGCCCAACAAGTACAAACAACAGAGAATTGAGGAGAGCAATCTGTGAGGATGGGACTTCATAACCTGAAGCTGTAATTGGACAATTAACCCCAATATGTAAATGGACGAAAACTTATAAAAGTATGAAAACTTGTGATTTAGGGTCCATCTTGTGTCCATCTTGGATGGAGCCATGGCCAGGCTCTTGTACTGCCCAAGGTGTATCCTTTGAAGGACTTTTAATAAATACCTAATTTATTCCTTTAACTCTGTCTAACCTCTATTCCAGGTAGCCTCCCAAGGCATCAGTATGATCTGGTGAACACAAAATAAATAGTACAGGAACTTATTAAATTTTTTTTTGGTCTCTTTTTCCTCCTAGCAATGCCTCTAATACTTGTTTGATCCCTTTATTTCCTGCCAGTCAACTCCAGAGTTGTTAAACCAATAATTATTTTTTCTTTTTCTCAACACACTTTAAATAAAATACTTTCTAGTAAGAACAATGGAGTAAGAAATTGTTGGTAAAGAAAAGTATTAGAAAGGAATATGTCTGCATTTAGGTTTCGAGTGTAGGTGTAAGTGAATGGTTATCAAGGGGTGCTTGTCCCCAACACAAGCTCTTAAAAATCAAGGGGCAACAAAGAAAAGGCAAGCACAAGGTTACTTTTACAGAAGGGGAATGGGGAGTTATCAGACAGAGAATGTGGAGGGGTGCAGACTGAGGAGTCATGGAGAGGAAAGCTTCTGGTATGGGAATTACAAAAACACTGGGGACAGGGGAGGTGAGACTGGTAAGGAGAATAAGGAAATAAAGTGAGGAGACAGCCACTATTCAGATGTTAGTGGCTCGATGTGAGCAATGGGTGCTGGTTAAATTGTTTCTATCAGACACTCTGTAATTCACGACAGGGCAGTGTCATGGTGTGACACGGGAAAAGAATTTTTTGGAAGGAAGAGGTCAATCCAGTCAGGGGTCAGGTTTGGATACTGACACTTGGGGTGACCAATTGAAGGTGGACACGCCTCTGAGAACACAGAGGGGTTAAAAGCGGAATTCCCAGGAGGACTCGTCCTTCTTTGGTTCCGGTCACCGCATGGTACGGACCTCCCCCCCCAGCCCGGGCTGGGTGGGGGAGGGGAGCCATGCGGCCTGCAGAGGTAGGCCAGGAGGTAAAGGATCGGAACCGAGCTGGGCCAGCTCCTGCGGATGGAAGGGTGGAGAAATCTGGGATGTCTTTGTTCCCCCTCCCCAATCTAGAGGGAAAAGAGATAGAGAGCCAGCAGACACCTGGAAGTTTGCTGGCAGAGGAGAAGGAGAAGGGGGGGAAGATGCCCAGCGTGGGAGATGGGAGGCGAGTCCTGGGCTGAGATTTCAGCTGTCTGGGGAGTCCGGGAATTTTAACCCTTTCCTGTGAAATGAAGGCTTTATGAAATATTACTCCTCCTCAATTTGAAAGAAAGAGAGACAGCCTGGGACCTCAGATGTTTAGAGAAGAAGGTTGGGGGGAGATGATGGAGTGGCTTTTGGCTGGACTCTTCTTGTTAACCATAGACTGAACCCTCTTCTTTCAAGAGGGACTGCATTTTAGGGGGATGCACTGGTGAGCCAAGAGACTCCTTCAGCAACTAACAGTTCAGGAATGAACAGAGAGAGCTGAGGAGGGTGTGAGGATGCCCTCTGTCTTCAGAGAAGAAGAGAAGGCAATCTCTGTTCTTGGACCCTCGTCCCCAGGGGAAAATGGGGGGGACTCTAGTCCCGAAATGCGACACTGGACTGTTGTTCCTGGTGGTCCATGGCAAAGCATCCTTAAAGGGGCCCTATAAGCAGTCTCTGTCCATGCACAGTGGTGAGAGCACTGTGACATGGAGAGGAGAGTGTCACACACTGGCTGGTGTGTCTGGGCGGTGCCACGTGTGACATTGGAAACACAAGAGGTGGCAGTTGTGTTTCCTGGGGGTCTGTGGTGCAAAGGGACTCCTCTCTTCCCCAATGGACTCAGTATTGATTATACTGAAGGGTGAAAACTTGATTAAGGATCCAACTGGGTCTCGCTGTGGTTTGTTGGAGTTGGGTGGTGGGAGGAGGAATGTTTTGGAAGGTTTTAATTTTGAATTTTGTGTGGGTTTTTTTCTTTTTTTTTTTTTTTTCCTTTTTTCCTTTATAGTATTAGTAGTAGTGTAATAAAGTTTTTCTTTTGTTATTAAGTTTGGCCTGCTTTGCTCTGTTCTCGATCGCATTTCACAGCATTTGATTGGTAGGTTGCATTTTCATGGGGCGCTGGCATTGTGCCAGCATCAAACCATGACAGGCAGGTAACTCAGGCAGAGCCACCACTCCCCAGAGAGGGCTCAGGTACAGCCAGGCTGCATGTCTGCAGCCTGGGCACACACATACAGCCCCTCTGCAGCATCCTGAGGGAGGAAATTCACACCTTCAGGAAGGCCAGGACAAGGGCTGGGAATTACTCTTGTCCTGCTGTAACCTTGCATGGTTTTCTGGTCGTATTTTTAAAGGACTTCATTGCTACTTCAAGAGTGTTTTGTGTCCCATGTGCATAATTTCTCTGAAAGTGCTGTAAGGAAAAGAATCGTCACTCGAAAGAGAATGATATTCCTGTCAAAGAGAAAAATGCAGCGGGGACTTTTTTGCTCTGTAATCAAGTCTGCTATATTAAATCACGTGGATGGGAAAGGGAAAAGAAAAAAAAATACTATGAAACTGAGTGTAAATATTTTATTCTTAAAAGTAAATCTAAAGTTCAAGTAATAAGCACTTAGGTACACTATATTCTGTATTATTGTTTGATGCCTCTTTTGGGAGATAGCCCAAAAGAAAACATGTCTCTAGCTTGCAGTTTCTAGCTTGCAGTTTATGCACTGTGTTGCCAGTGATTATTTTTCAGGTCATGAAGCTCTCATGTTTATTATGCACCCTAAAGCCTGAGCATACATATCATATCGAGTGCTGCTTCTGCTGCTTCAGCAGCCCTGAGAGCTGTGAACTCCATTAGGTTGGCATGCTAAAGCTAAATGGCAACTTTTAAAAATGGATGCAATATCATTAGAAACTGTGATAAAGACATAAGACAAAAAGAAATTGGTCACATTCCTGTCATTAAATGTATGTACAAACCTGTTTAAAACCCATTTATGGGTAATTTGTTACCTAATGTCAACAAGGATCTATCATTAACTGTACTTATTCAAGGCCAGTGTATTATACATTCAAGCAAATATCCTAGGTCTCAAAAGCATCCTGCAACGTGTTACTATTGCTGAGATGCAAATATAAGTTCACCAGTGAAGAAGGTATTTTAATGCTGTAAGGATTGATTTTCCAATAGCACTCTTTTATCAGATGAGCAGGTATGACAATAAATAAAAGAATAATGAAGATCTAGGCTGGAGATCACCATCCCAATCCATCCCTCTTAAAACAGACACTGAAATGTGTTCAGGCTGCGTTATGTATCTGGTGCCATCTAAAGAGTCATTCAGAGCCCTCTCTTCTGGAAATAAATATAAAATAATTTAGTACAAGAAAAAACACTTATGACTAATACATATTGTACATTTTACTTAGTGATGTACTAGTGAAGTACTTCTTTAGCTGACAAACATATTGAGTACAGCGAATCCATTCCTCTATGACTACTTCTATATTTTTCCCAGTGTTGTTGAAATACTGTGTGTTGGCTTGCTCTTAAAGGCACTGACAAAAAAAGTATTTTGATCAAACTGAAATTTCCTTTCAACTTGGTTTAAAGAATACCAGTTAAAACTCAGTCCACATTTTAGGTTTTTTTGATGTTAAATTGTGCGATGCATGTAAAATGATTTTATTTTGGCATAAAATGATTTTATTTTGGCTTTTTCAAAAGCTGTGGGTGGGTTCTTCAGTTAATTTCAAAATTGGGGGTGGAGGGGATGTGTTTTCTGGTACTAGACCAAAACACAGTGTGAAAAAAATCCTTTGGAAGTAGTATTACTCTCTTAACACTGCATTTTGTATAAGGCAAGTCCTTGCAATTTTTAAAAGAGAATATTTTTTGCCAGTTTTTATGCTCCCACCCCTCTTAAAAAACACCAAACTGAAATCAAAATCAAAACACAAAACAAACAAAAATAAAAATAATTTTTAAAAAAGAAAACCACACTAAACCAAAACAAAGCCCCAAACCCCTAAACGTTTCAAACACATGGAGCAGAGGTTTGCTCAGCTCTGCAAATTGGTATCCTGGAGACAGCAGGAAAGAATGCAAGATGCAGCAGCAGTAGTGGCCATATGCCTTTGAAACACGTGGAAAGGCTTTAAATGATGACAATCCTCTTGATCATCTAACATCTGTTAAGTAGAGATGATATGCATTTATGAAGTGGAGGGATGTTTATTAACAAAGCAAAATTTCTCATGGAATGACAGTCAAGCTCTTTCAACAAATCCTCCCCTCCCCACCCCTCTTTGCTGCCACAGGGAGATGAATGAAGTTTTCATTTAGTTTCCTTTATAACCTCATAGATGACATTCATGGGACACAACTCGTGGTGAATGAAGGAGCAGACTGGCACAAGTCAGGGGCTGATTCTCTGCTGTGTGTGGAGAGCAGTGCCCCATGGCAAAGCAGAACTGGAAAAAAACCTTTATTAATGCAAAATAAAGGGCTTTCTCTAAAAAACAAAAAAAAATCCCAAACCAAAACAAAGCAAAACCAAAAAAAAAAAAAAAAAAAGCAAAAAAAAAAAATTTACAGAGCAAGGCTGTATTAAACTATCAGATACATTCCTTGATAAAAATTTAGTGGGCAATCAGTATGATTTTCAAGCAAGCAAAAAAGAATAAAAGAGTACAGAAACAGAGTTGACTTGTATGTTTTCTTGCTTGAAGAATTATGCATGTATGGTCATATGTAACCTTCACTGCCTAAAAAGCCTTAGGGCTCTGGTAATATAATCACCTTACTGAGTGTATTTTTCTGTATTTTTCAAAATTTATGCTATTACTTTTAAGTAAAGGAGAAGCTAGTACGTTTTTAGGAAAAAAAGTGTAACTTATTTGAAAAATAAAATAAAAAACAACAACAATAACAACAACAAGCTACAACAAAAAGGGTGTGTTCCACCCAGATGTAGGCAGAGTGAGAAGAGGAGAATGTATTAAAAAGCTAAAGAATAGGTGGCCCAACTTGTACTGATTAAGAAATAGATACATTAACTGCAGTTAACTGTCACATTTGTTTGGATTGGTTTTGTATCCACTGGTCTCCCATCAAATAAATGTGTCATCACAAAAGGAATAGAGAAGAGATAAAAACACTTCAAATGTCATTTCACAAAGAAATAAGCAAAGGCAATGAAATTAAACACATTTTCATGGGCTGGCTATTACTCAGGGCTGGAATCTTAAACCTATATGTGAGCAAATTTGAAATGTGAGATGGGGAACACAATATGTGTTTGTTCAACAATAAAAATCAATTGAGCTGGGAAAGAATTGCTCATTGGTTAGAAATATTTCAGTGAGCATTTGGTGGACAAATGTTAAAAGACACCATGGGCCCATTTCAATTAGCATTGTAATGCTAGGTAAACATGATATTCATTTGGCCTTTGGATTTCCAAATTGAAATCAGAGCAGAAGTGGGACAAAAGAAGGTGAATACACCCTGAATCAAGTGTGAAACTCTCCTTTGCCTTAATAAGTCTTCCTTTGGGCAGGTTTTATCTGCTGGCTCTTCATAAATGGAACAAGTACCCTCCAGTTCTACCCATGATCAGTGTAACAGGCTGTGATGGTGCCCAAGATCCTTCCAAGTTCAGCTGTCACTGAGGTGCTCTCAATTTCCACACAGATTCTTGAAAACTTCCTTTATTTTATCACTGGCAAGGGTCTGACACTCAGAGGTGCTCCAAATTACTTATTTCTCAGGCTCTCTGCTCTCTATCCATTCATTAAAGTTCAAAGAAAGCTGGAGACATGAAAGCCCCTGAAGCATTGATGCCTGAAACTGTTGCTGAAAAATACATTTTGTTGTTGTTAAACGCAGGCCTTTGGACTTTTCTATTCACAGGAGCTGCAAAATTTGTCCCCCAAAAAATAACAAGGAGATGTGGAAGGAATTTGATGCTGAATAGAAATCTTTCTCCTCACAATCTCACAATTTATTAGGAGGAGGGGAACAACATTTCATTACCCTGCACAGTACCTTGGGGCAGTCTGTCTGAGTCACAGCACATATGGAGGCTGTGAATGCATCCAGCTCTACCTCTTCTGACACAAACCATTAACCAAAATTCAGTTCTTGTGCAGAATCTATTAGGAAAATAAATTGATGAGGGACTTCTTTGATGCAGTTGTCCTGTATGTGACAGGTGACAGAGGTACAACTTATCACTTCCTCACTGAAGAAGTTAGAAAAATAGAAGGAAGAAGAAGCAACACCAGAAATGCTTTTTTTTCCCTGTACAAGGTGGTCTCCATTTTAATAGAAAATATTTCTGAATTCTTTTTTTCTCCGATTGAAAGTGTTTCCCTGGCTATTTTCATTGTTAAACCTCTCTTCATGATCTTTGAGAGGTCTTGGGAAACCATAGAGGTCTCAGCTGAACACTGATGAATGTTTTCATGATTTTCAAGAAGGGCAGGAAGGAGGACCCTGGAAACTACAGGTCTGTCAGTCTCATTTCAGTGACTAAAGTTACAGAGAACATTGTTCTGGGAGGTATTAAGGGAAAGACAATGCAGTCGTTCATCAGAGTCAGCACAGCTTCATGAGAGGAAAGTCCTCCTTATCAAACCTTATTTTCTTTTATGACCTTTTATTTTCTTTTATAACTGATCAAGGAAAGCTGGTTGATGTAATATTTTTGGATTTCAGTAAAGCTTTTGATAGTGTCTCTCTCAGTGTCCTGGACAAAATGTCCAGCCCCCAGCTGGAAAAACACACCGTGTGATGGGTGAGCAGCTGGCTCACAGATGGGGCACAAAAGGTTACAGTGAATGGGGGACATCAGAATGGTGAGCTGTCACTAAGGGACTCCACAGGGCTCCATCCTCAGCCCTGTGCTTTTCCAACATCTTCATAAAGGACTTGAACACGGGACTGGAAGGGACACTGAGCAAGTTTGCAGGGGATACAAAACTGGGAGGAGCTGCTGACTCCCTCAAAGGCAGGGAGGCCCTGCAGGGACCTCGACACATGAGAGGCCAGGGCAGCACCAACCATGTGAAATTCAACAAGGGAAGGTGCTGGATTCTGCATCTGGGATGGGGCAGCCCTGGATGTTCAGACTGGGGAATGAGAGGCTGGAAAGCAGTGCCAGGGAAAGGGACCTGGGGTCCTGGTTGATGGAAAGTTGGATGTGAGCCAGCGGGGCCCTGGCAGCCAGGAGGGACATCCCTGTCCTGGGGGCATCAGGGACAGCATGGCCAGCTGGGCAAGGAGGGGATTGTCCTGCTCTGCTCTGCCCTGGGGCGGCCTCACCTCCAGTGCTGAGGGCAGTTCTGGGTGCCATGACACAAAAAAGACATTGAGCTGTCAGAGAACATCCAAAGGAGGACAGTGAGGATGGTGAAGGGCCTTGAGGGGAAGGCATGTGAGGAGCAGCTGAGGGCACTTGGTCTGTTCAGCCTGGAGGAGACTGAGGGGAGACCTCAGTGCAGTCACAGCTTCCTCGTGAGGGGAGAGGAAGGTCAGGCACTGATCTCTGCTCTGTGGTGACGGTGACACATCCCAAGGGAATGGCTTGGAGTGGTATCAGAGAAAATTTAGTTTGAATATTAGAAGAAGATGCTTCCCCCAGAGGGTGGTTGGGCACTGGAACAGGCTCCCCAGGGCAGAGGTCACAGCACCAGCCTGAGAGACTTCATGAAATGTTTGGACAGTTCTCTCAGGCACACGGTGTGACTCTTGGGCTCTCCTGTGCAGGGACAGGAGATGGACACGATGACCCTTGGGGGTCCTTTCCAACTCAGCTTCTTCTGTGATTCTGTGGTTCCTGTGTCTCTTTCACTGCTGTTTCCAGTCCTGTTGATGCCTTGTTTTGACAAAGTCAAAGCCCTGCTCTAGTGGCTCTTGACAGGCTCTTGATAAATCCCTTAAATTCCAAAGACAAAGAATAGTTTCAAAAAGTCCATTTAAACAGTGGCTTTCTGTTGATCTAATTGTAATCAAAGTGGCAATGAAGAGGTCATTTGACTGTTTATTTATTTAGGTAGATGTGACTGAAAACTGTGACCAAAAAATTCAGTCAGGTAGCAAGGTTTGTGGTTTTGCTTGCTAGCCTGTCAGCTACCATAATAATGGTAGCTGGTTTAAAAAGACTGTATTGCTCTGCTGACAAAAAGCATATAACCAATCCTATGCTTTAAGTGCAGCTCTGTAGACGGGATTTTCTTTTGATGAAAGGCTAGTTCAGTTTGCCAAGAAATCTTTCATATATTATGACTGGAGTTGTCACTAAAGATTAAAACTCTAAAATTTGTTCAGGTAGTAATTTAACTTTCATTTTTGCCTCCAAAGATGAAAGAGATAATTCTCTTTTAAAATGAAGAAGGCTAGAAAAAGAGGTAAATCACTACTGATAGTTTATGACTTGAATGTGGACTGGGTTTTTTTTTCCAATTAATAAGATTTTCTTTAAAAAATAAAAACATGAAATTGAGAAGTTAACATTAGACATGAGCACAAGAACTGAAGAAACCAGAGCATGTCAGAGACTTGTTCTGCTGTCAATGAAGATGTAGTGATTAATCTCATATTCTCAGAATTCTTTTATCTAACCACAGTTTGATTGCCTCCAACATTTTGGAATGAGTTATCAGGTCTGTCTGCATGACAAATGATTGCTGTGGCAGACCTTTGGTCAACCCTCCTTTAACCAAAGCAGTGAAGAAAATCAAAGGAAGGAGGTAACATTTCTGTAGAAAATGCTACCAAAAAACAACAGTTCACCACTTTATCAAGTGACATTTCTCCCTCTAAGTCAAGCCATTTCAGAAGCAAACAGGAGAAAGCTGTCAGGTAGTCCACCTACATGAGTCATAAAATTAATTCCTTTGCATCAGAGGCTATTTTCAACCAACTTGTAATGAGACAGGGCCAAGTCCCTGCATCTCAGAACTGTGCTGCCTGTTCAAATACTCTAATTGACTCATTAAGTCTGACCACACAGGGCTTGTCATCAACTCCAGAGAGACATTAGTGAGTGCACCTGAGTGATGATCCTCTCCCAAAACATGATGGAGGGCAATGCACTCATCACCAGCACTCACTCAACACTGCATCAGGGTGAAGACAAAATGGCAAAGCTTTCACAGGCTGTGGAAATGCTCACAGTTCAAAACAGATATTCCCTGTCCTCCCTAGAAAAGACAGATGTTCAGATGACAGCATTGCATAGGTTATTTGTACCAAGACTATACAAATGTACAGCTAGACAAAATTCCTTACCAGGAAATTTGCTCAGAGTAGACTTTGAATATAAGTCATTGGTGATACAGCACTGATTCCCTACAGCAGTTGAAGGAAGATGGAAAACTCTTCTGTCTTTAAAGTGGTACTGAGGACTGACTACCATTCCTAACAATAAAAAGAATACAGAAGCATTTAGAAAAATACCCACCAGCTGAGGATGAACTGTTATCAGGACTGGATTCTTACTTTTATTTGTAAGACCCAGGGAGTAGGAATGTGAATGGAGTCTCACCATATCACAGGGATTTTAAGGAGATATCCTGTTGTGACAGATTTATAGTTCCCCAATCAGAGGAAATCTGGGTAATGCTGTTCTAATGTTCCCTGAGTTGAGCAGGCAGTGATAAACCAGCTCTGACTGCTGCTGCAGAGACAGAGCAGCTCTCTTCTGCACCCTTACTTCTCAGCTATGTTTGGGGGAGCTACTCCCACTGCCTACTGAACAAGCCAACTTTTCTGTCTGGAGTGTCTGCAAAGTAGATTCTTGTTAGCCCTGTAGGGAGACTTATGTTCCCCCCCCCCCCCCCCCCCCCCGCTTTCCACCCCTTCCTTCCTCCCGCTCAATAATCCCTATTAGAAGTTCAAATTTGGAAAGAATGTACCATTCCAAATAAAAATAATTATTTTATACCTTCTGATAGCAGATAAAATCTTTTCCACACCAAAGAAGGTACTTTAAGGTTGCATCTAATTTAGTTATTATTTTATTTTTCCATCCACGACCACTTTGCTGCAGTAAAAAACATCAGGGAAGGCATAGTCCTTGCTCCAGGATATCTGGCATGGACAGGGCATGTAGCAGATAGGGCATCTAACATCTGTCTCATCAAAAGTGATACAAGCAACCTTTCTCTGTGGATTTTGTATTGCTAAGCAGATACAGTTCTTTTTCTGCAGGAAAAGGTGAAGGATGTTGCTGTTGATGAAAGACTGGTTGTTATGCATCATCTGCTGCATTGATGCTGACCTAGTAGAAACTTCACAGACTGCAAAGCCAGTTTCTGTGATTCACCTCTCCCATGCTGCCATCACATGTGTGCATCTCTGCTCCTAAATGCCACAGGTTGGGTACTTGGGTTTGTGAGCTCTGTGTTGTTACATTTAAAGTGGACTCAAACTGAAAGTTTCTTTAGCATAAAAAATAATTTATAGTGTTATACATAGAGCCATACACATAATGGGGCACATAACAGTATATAATAAAGCATGATATATTTCCTTTGTAGCACGTAAAAGAATCTTGCATGTGAAACCTGTAAACCCCTGCATCTCAACTCATCTAATTAACTTCATTTCCTTCTATCTACAACAAAGCTGCTCATGTCCCAAAATGTGTGGAGGGTATTCATCCTATATATACATATTTCTGCTCAGCCAGGCTTGGAGTTGATGCAGTATCTTTCATTTTTCTGAACAAATGAGATAAATGTAAATAAGAGAGTCACCTGCCTAGCTGGGTCTATGAACATCCTGTATCTTTGACAGTTCTGTACTAATGTGCATTGTGCATATGCTGATACAAAGTTTTGGTCTGGCAAACTTTCAAACTCAATGGAACATTCTTTTTGTTTCCTTTTGAAGTTCCTAAGCTACTAAAAACATATTTCATTGACAATATTCTGCTGTCACTTTAGAATATTTTTTTGATTTTTCAGTGGTATAGATTTTATCATATGGCTTTCAGGTAGCCAGCAATATCCGGGCATGTTTGTGTTCAAATGACCAGAGAAAAGTTCTTTCTAATATTGTTGCTTTGTTTTTGTTTTTTGGGGTTTTTTTTTTTGTTTGGTTGTTTGTTTTTTTTTTTTTAATTAATAAGGCTGCTGGTCTACAACCTGCTGACTTTAAGGAGAGTGATGAGGAACATAACACAGTACAGGAAAATCATAAGACTTTTTTAAGAAAATGCACATCATAACACACTAGGAAAGCAGTATTGTGGAAGAGAGAAGCAAGTTTCTTGCAACAGGAGAAAGAAACATACTAGTATTCCTTGAAATATATTGGCCAATTTATTTTTATGTGGAAAGGGAAAAATAGATACGTATGCCTAGGTATGCATTTAGTTTACTAAACAAAAATATATGAAGGTTTTCTAAATTGCTGCAAACTTGGAGGTGGAAAGTTTAGAGTTTCTTGTAGTCTGCTCATGTAGCCCAACACACTGCATAATAAATTTTGGCACCCTCATGAAGCATCCTGAGCTAGCAATAAATTATGGAACAGGTTGCCCAGAGGAGATGTGGATGCCTCATCCACAGGTGTGTTTAGGATCAGGCTGGATGCAGCTCTGAGCATCCTGGTGAGGTGGAAATTGTCCCTGTCTATGGTAGGGGGTTGGAATGAGATGATCTTTAAGGTCCCTTCCAACCCAAACCATTCTGTGATTCTATGATTAGAATAAACATATGGGGTGAGATTTTTCATCTCTTAAAATGACAGTGTTATATATTCATCTCTGTGCCCATTTCATCAAGGGTGAAATTCTGCAACAGTCCTGCCTATTCAACTTTGCACTTTAGTAAATACTTTAGAAATTGTTGCTTTTTAGCTCTGTTCCCAGTATCTGGCAATATGGTGGCTGTCATATCTGCCCTTATCTCAGCTTCATGACCTCTTTAGACATGAAAATGCCGTCTAAGATATCACTTTTCTTTGAAAAGAGCTTCTGGGGAGAATCAGATGCAAACAAGTACAAAGTCAGCCTGGTGAGAAAAAGCAAATGCCAAAAAAGCTGGGAGCATGCATTACTTCAAAAGCACATTGTCAACACACTATCTCAGTAAGTCTAGTATGTTGACAGGTAGAAAATCCCTCTCAGTTTACAGGCAATTGAACAATTATTTTTCAAGGAATGACAAGCTACTGAACTGCATGATGTTATGGAAGAAAAAAACAGCACTAACCTGAGGATTATGCCTGAAAAAGGGGATGTAAGGGAACAGAGTCTGACAGACTTCAGAAGACTCTATGTCAAGGGAAAAGGAAAATTTCTGGATCATAACTCCAAGTCTGGATACAAGAGGTAAACATGATGCTGAAGCAATACATCACATATTGAGGACGCCCATCTCAATCTAGAATATTGAATACTTTGGGTTCTGACTGGAAAACGGGTTTTGCTGGATCTTCTAAAAGTTTTGTGGGTTTTTATAGCAATAATTAGCTTAAAAATGAAAGCATTATCTTTGCATCTCAGTTTATTGACTGATGAGACTGAATGCTAAAACCCACAAAATCACACTGTGGTTGACCAGTAGAACAAAAATCTCTTGGCTTCTGGCATGATAGACTATCTCTATAAAAGTAGTTACTGGTTAATGACTTATATTTCTAAACAATATTTTATTATACTGTTTTCAATTGTTTGTCCTGTGTACAGGACCAGTTCAGTTTCTGGCCTCTGTGAAAGCATTTAGAAAAAAGTTCTCTATCAAACCAAGTCTTGCATCCTTGACTGAGTAATTGCCAATTTCTCTTGGGCCATACCGGAAAACAAGTCAGAGAAAATGTCCAGGATTAAAATAGCAATTAGAAAAAAAAAAAAAAATAAGTGATTATTTTTTAAATCTGCCTTGCACGGAAGTCCATCTGAGAAATAGTGTCAACCCAGTATTTTTTTTTTTTTCCCAAGAGATATGGAAAAGATATACCCTGTAAAACTAGAGGGAAAAGCACCCTCTGGTGACTCCTTTAACATCAACATCTTGAAGTGCTTTTTGCATCCAGAAAGTATCTCTTGCATCCAGAGATGATGGTGGCAATGCCCAAAACCTAGAATACCATGCAGTATCAACAGGAAGACTCATGTGCAGCACTCCTTTCCACCTGACATCACCTTAAGTTGTCTTAATTAGATGCACATGATGTCCAGCTGGAAGTTTGATGTGCTGGCAATTTGTAACATTAGAAGGACAAAAAAGATGAGTAGGTGAAAAAAAGGAAATATGTAAAAAAAGCCCTAGAAATATCAAAGAAACAACCCCCAAATAAGCAATAATCTTCCCAGTCTGGAACAATTTGGAATAAACTCTTGAAATCCTATGTTGGAGGCATTGAAAAGTGAAAAGCAGTGGAACAAAACATTACCCTTTTATGGCTGCTTCTCCTACTTTGTGTTTTAAAATGTTCTTACTCATATTTTTATTAAAAAATTTTCTTTTTTTCAAACAAACCCTTTGCAAGTGAAAATTCCACTCAAAGACTCTTAATAGCCCTGTCAGTGCAATATTAGCTCCAGAGTTTGGCACCCATGGCAGTAAGGATGAATATGAAAACAGGGTCCTCCCTATGGGCTACTTCTGCCTCTTAGTGAGATTTGTAAGGTTGAGAAGGGTTCCTAAGAGCATTAGGGATACATGAAAGAAGAAAGACAGAGGATTAGCCAGAGAGAATGCAAGGATAAGGTTTGTCAAGTAATGAAGCAGATGACTCTCAGGAAGACTGCAGAGCTACATATAATTCTGACAGGGAAGGGCAGAAGCAGGAGTTTAAGAAGTGTGTCACTATTTCCCACCTCCCAGCCCAGCTGATAAACCCCCAAAAATATAATGAGCAGATTTAAAATTAAAACATTCTGCCAAGCACCTGAACTGGGAACAACTTGTAGGCTTTATATAAATCTTCTTAAGACCTTAGGAGAAAGTAGAACTTAAAAGTCTGGAAATATTATATGTGAGGATTTTCTTTTCTCTCACTTAGATCCTGAGCTCTTTCAGGTTCAAAAAAACTAACTTTTCAAGGGCAGGTGGAGAGGTGTGAAAATGATCATAATATCTGGTATCCTTTAAAACACAAGTAATTGTTCAACATGGTTGAAGTAATGAATATGACTTAAGTCTTAGTGAGTTAGGATGTTTATTGATAAATATGTTGGACATTTGGCTACTATATATTTTTTCTGCTTTTTGTAATATTACTAAAACAAGTCTATGTTGTCATGGTCAAAAAGCAGAAAGGTGTGAGAAAAAACAACAAACTCAGTGTAAAAATCTAAATAATTTATACCACTATTACCTTCAAAATTTTCTTGCTCTCTGACATTGGAAAGGTAAGTTGTGTTCCATAGAACCACTTAATTTAAAGGAATAAATGAATTATAGTTAGAAGGTAGAGCAGCCCTCATTTAGCCTAACATCTCCTGGAAGTATGCCAGAATCCAGAATTCTCATTGACAGCAAAGCTCCGTCAAAGCCTATCACCTGGAGACAGAATTTAGCCCATGTTCCATTATGAATTTCACTATGAATATCACCTCTGCATTTTCTAAAAAAGCTAGCATGGATTTGATTTATTTATCAAATCCATGCATGTGTCTGCGTATGTATGAAAAAATAGAGAATTATTTATGCTCCATCATTAACAGAAACTTCAGGTTAAAGAATGGGTTTTTGTTTCTTCAAAGACTTGTTCTATTTGGAACTTCTGGAGATGTAACTTTGGAACCGGCACTGAGGTGAAAATTTAACTGATTTTTTTCAGGGGACTCATCAGCTTAAGAAAAAAAGGGATATAGAAAAGGGCCTTGGCTTTACAGGACAGTTCTGACCACTCCCTCCAGCTCCAGGTTGTCTCAGACCTCATGGGATGTAGATTAATCTCAAGACAAAACTGCAGTTAAAAATTCTGCCAAATCAGTGAGATTCACAGAGGTAACATTCCCATATAATAAATTTTTACTAACCCTGCTGTTGAACAGGCAGCCCCAAGCACATAAAGATTTCAGAGACCTCCAGAGCTTTTGCAAGAGAGAGGAGACATGCATATTTTCCCCATATTAACTGCAGTACCATGAAGGGCAGGGTGTTGAAAGAGAGCATTTTGGAGGGTTAACAGAGTCCCATTTCACATAGCTTTGCTTATGTTCTCTTACATTCTATATTGTCAATAAGAAAACTGTGCTTTCCTTGGAAAAGACAATTGGAAATGACACAACAAGCTCTGAAAAGAATGCTCTATCCCACTTCTGCAATGAGCAGAGTATTGTGTTCAACCAAGGATCACATTTCTGTGGCTGTAAAAGAGCTCTTTCCCATGCCACAAAATTCTTTAGTGCCTGTTCAGGAATAGAATGAAAAAAGTGAAGCGGAAAGCTGAGACTGACAGCTATTTGGATGCTTCTGGATGAGAATATTGCCTTCAAAAACCCCCTTCATGCTCTTATGTTGCTGACCCGTGAACCATTCCTCTGATTTCCACTGGCCAAGGTCTCTTTTCCAAATTTAGAAAGTTGTTATTATTGGACACTTATGCAGTCTTTGCTGTGATAATGCTGGTAGAGAAATACAAACATAATGCAAGAGAATTTTTAAATTAGTGTTTAATGGATTACCATTCCATTCTGTATTGATGCATAGTGCAGGCAATATTTTATTATAGACAATACTAAAATAGAGGGGGAAGACATAGGTTCTTCTGTTGTGAAGAACCTAAATAAACTGTATTTGTACCATGTTTATTTTACTTCCTCTATCCTTTCTGTATTTTTTTTTTTTTGTTTCAACTGCCACCAGTCAGTGGTATTCATATAACTCACACTCTGATCTATCTATTTGCAAGATATGTAGGCAATATAACATTTTATAAACAAGTTTTACATCAAAATGAAAAGGAGAAATGGGAAGGAACTGTTGTTTTGCAGTGAGAAAGTGGGAAAGTAAGGAAGGAAGAAGAAATTCAATTGCTCTCTAAGGTTTCAAGTCAGATTTCTTCCTAAACTTCTGAAAACCAACTCCAGTGACCATATGAACATTATTAGGGTAATTATGGGAATGTGCTGGTAAGAGCTGAAAGCTTACAATGAATTCAGACAAATGAGGAAATATACAGGTGAAGGAAAAGACAAACTTCTAAAAATTCCCTTGAAGCACTACTCCTGTATGATATTATTTTTACTTTGGCTCTTTTGAGCTTTCAGAAGAAAACACCATCTGCTAAGAGCATAAATGGAGCAGTGAAATAAAATTGTATCTGGAAAACAGAAGCTGTATTCTGTAGTTGTCCTTGTCTTCAAACAGCTTCTCTGATGCTTTCAGCTTCCTCTTAAAAATATTTCCACAATAATTCCATGCAACTATTGGCTGCTCCTTAGAGTTCACACCCATTCTCCCACTGCCTCTTTCTTATCACTTAAATAAAAAATGAAGCTGTGTGTTGCTGGTTTTTCCCTCTGGTGTTGCACCAGAGAGGAAGATAGCCTATACCTGCCATTTTTTTTGGGTGAATGTTTTCCCTGTTTTCTGTAGAAAGGTAATTTCTCAGGTAAAGCGGAAGATATGGCACACTACTTTTATTTATGGACCTTGCTTATGTTGTGTATACTTACAGAGGCAAAGTTTACTAAATGGCAATTACAAGATACATTTCGTATATGTAAGGCAAATATCAGAGTTGCCAGAGAATTAAATGCTTCCTTCATGTTAAGAATAGAAAACTGGGAGGCAGTTGTCTGTTGCTCACTGACCCATGATGATTTAACTGGCATATAGTGATAGGATTATTATTGAATGCCACATTTAATTGCTGTGGCAAACAATGGATAGCCCAGAAATGCCCCAAGGCCTGCTATGTACACTGCTCCAAACACACACTGTGCTGTTCACTCAGAGATACATCAAACTCAAGAGGCCAACCTCACCCACCCTTCTCCTCTCCTTGTCCTTTATAACACTTTCTGGTGATTTTTAGTCTTTGGATTGCTTTCTCAACACATTTTCTCCCTTCCCATAGCCTGCCTGTTATTCTCCAGCATTGTTTTCTCACCAGTAATACCTGAAGTGACACGGAGCAGTGGTACTTTGGGAGTACATTTTTTTTTTTTTGGGACTTTTTTTTTACTTTTCTTTCTTACTCTCTTCTCCTCCTTCACTAACCCTGTTCATTTAGCCATCATTGATTTCAGTTTGAGAAGGAGATCTGTAGGATAACAAGATCTCCCATTATCTCTTCCTGTACCCTGCCTGAAACAGTAAGCCCTAGGAATTTGGAAAACAACGTTATAACCTCACTTTTCTCAAATTCTTTGTCACTGTGCAGAAGTCTGAGACATGCTCTAAACTAATGCTGCCATGTCATTGTCTCAGACTGGATCTGGTGTCTTCCCAAGGAGGTGTGTGAGCAGCTCTTTTCCTGAAATTTAAACGTGCACCTCTAACATTTTTCTCCATCATGGACATTTCAAACAAGTAGAGAAGAGCAATTAAACCATCAGACAGATCTCACTGAGCAAGGGTCAGTCCAACATCTGCTGTGTGTACACTTGTCTGGATAAACACTGATATATTCAGCACTGATGGATTCTGATGTTGCCGTTATAATTTCATGTATTTTACAAACAAGGAGCTCATAACCCAGGGATTAGCAGGGCATATGGATTTTTTTTTTTTTTTTTTTTTTTTTTTTGATGCAGGTGGTTAATCCTCCTGAAGATTTTTCTGGATTTTTTTTTTTTTTTTAATTTAGCTGATCCTTCTGTGCCTAGCCAACATATATTTTCAAAAAAAAAAAAAAAAAAAGTGTTAATATCTTCCCTACCCTGAAGTTATAGAATTTATGCATAGTTTTAGACAGAACTATTTATAATGATGTAAAACACTCTAACTGCTTAAAGCACTCTTGCAGACTGCTTATTTTTCTGGGCAATATGTTAGGTTTTCAAAAATATTATAGGCATTTTAATTTCATGACAAATCCTAAGATTTTCAATCTTGTCTTTGGAAAACAAGAAGTATTTCACTTAATATTTTTAGAAAGCTTTATTTTAATAGAATAAAGCTCTAGGTTGTAGTCCTTTTAAAAATGTGTCAAAATAAAAATGTAGCAAAGACAAGATAATAGCCAAAACTTTGTTGTATAGTGTCATCCACTCCATTATCCCTTCCCTTATGGCATGTGCATTAAAATATCTGCCTATTTTTGTAATTCAATCTAATTACGCAATAGCTTCCTAGAAATGTTTTTCACTGAGTAAATTGTTATGGAAAGCAATTGTTGGCTATCACCAGTATTTCTGTCCTCAGTGCTGTTTTATATTCTTGTCTACAAACAGAATTCATAAGTGAAATAATGCAAGGGTATCTTCCCGTGCATGTTTTCCCCGTGCAAAACCATGTACTAATCCAAGAAATAAGAAAATGTCAGACTTCTGGTATTATATTTGACTTCTTCTGTTTTAACTTTTGACCCTTGTATTTAAACATGACCTGATGATAGTGACCTCAGGCTTAACAAAAAGACAGGATGGATTTAATAAGATTTGAATGTTTGAATGTGTTGGGGTTTTTTTAAGTAGGTGTGTCTGCAAGTAA